>NC_090444.1:1746013699-1746329853 GCF_031143425.1 Pleurodeles waltl
AATCCCCCCTCCAGTGCAGGTGCTATCAGGGCTCCATTTCCTTGCAAGTGGGTCATTTCAAACAACAGTGGCCATGGCATCAGGGTTGTCCCAGCCTATGTTTTCCAACGTGTTGTCCAGAGTGTTGTCTGCCCTTCTGAAACACATGCTGAGCTACATCGTTTTCCCTCAGGTGGAGGATTTGCCTACAGTGAAAGGTGACTTCTATGCCCTTGGACATATCCCTAACATCATAGGTGCCATTGATAGGACCCATGTAGCTCTGGTCCCCCCCCACAGGAGTGAACAGGTGTACAGGAACCGGAAGAGTTATCATTCCATGAATGTACAGATGGTATGTTTGGCAGACCAGTACATCTCCCAGGTAAATGCTATGTTCCCTGGCTCAGTGCATGACGCCAACATCCTGCGGAATAGCAGCATCCCTTATGTGATGGGTCAACTCCAGAGGCACCGGGTGTGGCTATTAGGGGACTCTGGTTACCCCAACCTGTCATGGCTACTCACCCCAGTGAGGAATCCCAGGACCAGGGCAGAGGAACGCTACAATGAGGCCCATGGGCGGACTAGGAGGGTGATAGAACGCACCTTCGGCCTCCTGAAGGCCAGGTTCAGGTGCCTCCATATGACAGGGGGTTCCCTATTCTACTCACCAAGGAAGGTGTGCCAGATCATCGTGGCCTGCTGTATGCTTCATAATTTGGCTTTGCGATGCCAGGTGCCTTTTCTGCAGGAGGATGGTCCAGATGACGGTTTTGTGGCAGCTGTGGAGCCTGTGGACAGTGATGAGGGGGAAGCAGAGGAAGAAGACATTGACAACAGGGACTCAGTTATCCAGCAATATTTCCAGTGACACACAGGTGAGAATACATTCCTGCCTACTACAAGTACTTTCACACTTCTACCTCTATCCTGTCGATTTCAACCAGTATATGGTAACTGAGTTGTACATTTCCATTACGGTTTCACAGGTGTGGTTTCCAACGTGTGTCATCTGCTTAGATTCCTCATGGACTTGAGATGTGTGACATAGGTATGTTGACATTACAATTGAGAACGCATTTTGTCACTGTCATTGCTATAATACATTTTCTAAATCACAGACTGACTCCAGGTTGTTTTGTGCTTTAAGGGTGTTTATTTAAGTGCTAAATATTGGAGGGGGGTTGTAAAATGGTGAGGGGTGATGGTGGAGGACTGTCCATGGCAGAGTCCAGTCTATGAGTCTCACAGGTGCATTGCCCATATGGGCATAGGAAGTGGAGCTGGGGTAGTTCCAATATGGACAGGGTTACAAAGTGGGACAGTAGGATGACAATCAGGGTGGTCTTATTTCTTGGCGGGGGTCTTGCCATCGTGCTCTGTCTTGTTCCTGGTTCTCAGGGACCACTTGCGGGGTGGTTCTCCGTCTGCAGGGGGTGGGGTGCTGGTGTGGTGATCCTGTGGCGGTGCCTCCTGTCCACTAGCGCCGGCGGAGGTGGTGGGCAGTTCATCGTCCTGGCTAGTGTCAGGGGCCCCTTGGAGTGCCACAGTGTCCCTCCTGGTGTTGAGTATCTCCTTCAGCACCCCTACGATGGTGCCCAGGGCGGTGCTGATGGTTCTGAGTTCCTCCCTGAAGCCCAAATACTGTTCCTCCTGCAGGCGCTGGGTCTCCTGAAACTTGGCCAGGACCATTGCCATCGTCTCCTGGGAGTGGTGGTAGGCTCCCATGATGGAGGAGAGGGCCTCGTGGAGAGTGGGTTCCCTAGGCCTGTCCGCCCCCTGTCGCACGGCAGCCCTCCCAGTTCCCCTGTGTTCCTGGGCCTCCGTCCCCTGGTCCGTGTGCCCACTACCACTGGCCCCAGGTCCCTGTTGTTGGGGTGGTGGGTTATCCTGGGTTCCCTTTAGTGGTGGACACACAGCTGATTGACGTGTCCTGGGGACGGAGGTATGGGCCCGCTGGGTGGGTGCTGTGCTGGTGTTACCAGAGGGTGGAAGGTCTGTGGTGGGCTGTGCCTGTGTGAGGGGAACCGACTGTCCCGAGGCCCACCATGGTCCAGGCTGGTCATCTAGGTCCAGTTGGACAGAGCTGCTGTCATCACTGTGGGCCTCTTCTGTGGGTGGGGTGGAGATGTCTGGACCCTCCTGTCTGGTGACGTTGGGTAGCGGTCCTGCAGGGGTGGAAAGGCATGATTATTGCATCTGTGTGTTTCATGGTGTGCAATGGGTGGGTGACCGTGTACCCCAGTGCTGGCATTCCTGTGTGTGGGCTTGTGTGATGATGGTTGAGGGGGGTGTTATGGGTATGTGCAGTGGGCATGCTTTAGTGATGGGTGTCCATGCTTTGTTTTTGCATGCAGGGCTTGGTGTTGGGATGGGTGGTTTGTGATATTGGTACATTTGTGAGGAGTTGGAGTGATAGGGGTGGGGGCGAGGGTGGGGGTCTGTGATAGCATGCAGGTAGGGTGGGGGATATGATAGTTAAGATTTGACTTACCAGAGTCCATTCCTCCACCGACTCCTGCGAGGCCCCCAGGATGCATTATTGTCAAGACCTGCTCCTCCCATGTTGTTAGTTGTGGGGGAGGAGGTGGGGGTCCGCCGCCAGTCCGCTGTACCGCGATGTTGTGTCTGGAGACCACGGAACGCACCTTCCCCCCGTAGGTCGTTCCACCTCTTCCTGATGTCGTCCCGATTTCTTGGGTGCTGTCCCACTGTGTTGACCCTGTTGACTATTCTTCTCCATAGCTCCATCTTCCTAGCAATGGAGGTGTGCTGCACCTGTGAGCCAAATAGCTGTG
The DNA here is from genome assembly GCF_031143425.1 of Pleurodeles waltl. Classification (NCBI taxonomy): domain Eukaryota; kingdom Metazoa; phylum Chordata; class Amphibia; order Caudata; family Salamandridae; genus Pleurodeles; species Pleurodeles waltl. The sequence continues at coordinate 1,746,016,480 of NC_090444.1, forward strand.
GCTCTACCCGTACGATTTCCTCCACCATGACCCTGACCTCCTCTGAGAACCTGGGGTGTCTTTGCCGTGCCATGGGGTGGTGTAGGTGATGTGTGGGGTGGTGTATGTGGTGATAAGTGTGGTGATATGTAGTGGTGTGTGGTGTTTTGTGCGTGGAAGTAGTGTGGATGATGGTGTTGAGTGTCTGTGGCTGCTAGTTTGTGGATGGTGGTGTCTCTCTCTGGCCTTCATTCGTGAAATTTGGTCGTAGGGGTTTGTGGGTGATGTGGGTGTGTGTTTTATATAGTATTGGGTGTGTGGGAGTGGTGTGTGTATGTGTCTCAGGTGTGTGTCTTTCGAATTGTCCAGTGTGGTGGTGTTTTGGAGATGTGTGTGTATTTTGAGCGCGGCGGTGTGTACCGCCAATGGAATACCACGGTTGAAAGACCGCCGTGTGGATTCGTGGGTCGTGATAGCATAGGCGTATTTCTGTTGGCGTGACGGTGGAGGTTTTGTTATCGCCAGTTTATCACTGACCTTTGGTGTGGCGGACTTGTGTGGGAGTCTGAATTTTGTCGGCTTTCGGGATGTGGGTCATAATAGCTGTGGCGGATTTCCGCGGCCGCGGCGGTGTGTTGGCGGTCTTCTGCACGTCGGTAAGCGGCTTTTACCGCCAATGTTGTAATGACCCCCTAAGTCATGACCATAAATCAACCTTATTCAATCCACTCAAGATTAATTCATTAGTGACCACCAATAACATAAGCTAATCAGAACTTGAGAAAACATGTGTTCTAATGCCTCAACATAAGCCAATAACGATGAATATATTAACATGAGTAGCAGAGTTCAACAAATCAGTCCGTCAATCATTTGTCACTGTATATGACAACGTTTCAGAATAGGAACCCTACCTAACCCGGGATTAGCATGTGGGACTTCATGTGAAAACAGTTTAGAACATAAATTTGGAAAAACATCTAGCTTAAGAGAAAAACTATTTAGACAGCGAAGTTGGTACCCAGAAAGGAAAGGCACAAAAAGTCAATCTGTCACATTGTCATAGCTACCTATGCATGGTATGGATCAGCAACAAAGTCAGTCTTCGTCTTCAGGTCATCAATCGATCAGCATCGCATCAGGCACCCAAGAGCTTGAGCCCAATGACAGAATCTTGAATCTCATCCACACCTAACCTCAAACATCTATTCTGAAGTTTTCCCCCTTTGTCACGGCATTATATCAAAGTCACCCAGACTATCCCCCAATTCTTAATTGGTCAATTAGTCACCATATATGACGCTACCCAATACTTTCAGTTCTTCAAATCTATGAATTCTAGTATTACACAATTCTCAAGGTGTCGATTAGTTAACTGTATGATGACCTCATCAACCAGCTCGTAAGGTATCAAAAATGTTGCATCTTCTCCAATCAGTGTCTCCATTGTTCGAGTCCTGGGAAAGTACATCTTGTTTGCTTTACACAGTCCTTGATACATTATGATTCCATCATCTCCTGTCCATCGGTTCATGCATAGGATTTTTCTTAGCAGATTTTATTAAACAATAAGCAGTTCAGGCTCAGTTTAGCACATTAGCTTCTCTACATTGCGCTAGAAATTCAGCTTCTGCATGAGGTCTGGAAAAACTAGGCCACAACTTCGGCTAAGTTATCTCTATAATAAAATGCAAAGCATACATTAAATATCTCAATATGACATACTACTGCATTGTTTTCATACATTTTTTATATGTCATGCATGTTATTCATTTTAATAGTACATTTTGTGAATCATGGTACCACTCTCCGAGGGCACATTTTCAAACGTGCACATTATTTTTCTATATTATTTTTCTCTACATTTTATTATTGTTATTCAAAATGCATAAACACTCAATAATACTTTTAAATAACATATTGGCTTCAACACTCACATCTTTAAACAAACATCATATTTGGGTGATCCATGCACAAGCACCTAAATTTGTGTTCCACTGCACAAATTGGACACCACGTAAGGAGTGGCATACACATCAGCGATACACACACCACTCTACAAATTGCACACCAGTTGGAAATAGTGAAGCATGTTTAAGTGAATTAACTGTGCTCACCACTTTAAACTTCATTTTTCCTAGTGTAGTGTGCATTATTGAATTTTTAAGTACACCAGACCTGAGCACAGAGATGCTGGCATTCCTTTTTCATTCTTGAGTGGCTCTGACATTATGCAGTGGTTGTGGAAAGGCAGAGGAACGGTGTAGAGCCTTACTTGTTAACACGTGGATACTTTTATTGTTTTTGACATCAATGTTTAACTCCATTTAACTGATCTGTGCTTTTCTTCTTCCCAGTTTGGCATAATGATAAGAGTTCGAATGGCCCCACCCCTTTGCTCTGATCGTGGATCTGTACAGCACATTGGGAAAATGCTACAGAAGTGAACGTGGAAGTCAGTGAACTGGTGGCTCAAGCTAAGGTTTCCTCCAAGATTTTCTTTGAGACTGCAACCATGGTGTCTTGCTGATGGTTAACCTACTGTGGTCCTTCAATGTTTCAATCAAGAGACCAGATGCCATAGTTGGCACCCGCTACCTTCTATGGAGTATGGTCATCACAATCCCCTAAGACAGCAAATATACCTATTAGAAGATGTTGGTGCTCTGCAGTGGAAAATATGGTTGTAGTGGTGGCAAGTAATTCAAAAACTTCTCATTTTGGACCTCAAGTTAACCCCCCTGACTAAGGGGATTTCGTTTTAGGTTTTTTATGCTGTAAAGACTGTTGTTGTGTTGCCTGGCAACATGGGTGGACTCCACATCCCACCCTGCATCACTTTGTTGACTCTCCTGAGGAAGAGAAGTAGCTTCCTGCACCTGACTGCTGCAGCACATCTCTTTAAAAAAGGCGTTTGTGCCAGCAGCACAAGATGCCTGCCAAAACAGAGAGGACTATATATCCCACCCGGCATCGCTTTGTGGACTGCCTTGATATAGAGGACGGGCTTCCCCGACCTGATTGTTATAGCCCTGCCCTTTAAAAGTGGTGGTTGCACACACGGCACATGATGCGCGCTGAACATTCCCAGGTGTGTGCTTGGACAAAGAGAGCCGGAGGAGGCTGGGCAACACCTCTTTATCTCCTGACAAAGGAACTGAGCATTTTGTTTTCTCCCATTTGATCTTTGCAGATACAAGGCTGTGTAGTTCCAGGCCGCTAGGCCTTGAGCCAGCACAAGCACTGTTTGAGAGCACTCGATTGGGAAACACAGGGCTACTGGTGTAAAATGCAATACCGGGTCTACCCTAGATTTTTTTTACTGTGCGCAGTGGGGTAAATAGCAAAGATATAGAACCTGCTAAGCAGTGCTTGTCACTATCTTCCTCCTGGGACTCAGACCTAGGGCCCCCTCCTATGACTTCAGAAGTTGTCCCTGCCATCACTGCCACTCCTCCACATCTATCTGCACGCCCGAGCATTGTAGTGTCAATCCCGCCTTGCCCCACCTAATTCTCCATCCATCATCACAAGGCTATGGCTAAAGGCAGGAAACCCTGTGACAGTTCAAATTTTCCAACAGTGTGTTCAAGGAAAAAGGGAAGCAAAAGGGCTAAGAGAAAGAGAGTGACTAGGGGTACCAAGTCTAAAATACAGTGTTCAGGCTCCTCATTGGCCCCGCCCAGCCCCAACCCTTCATCCAGTTCTGATCCTCACTGCTGTCTACTAATCAATCCTGGACAAATTTATGCAGATAGCGTGGGCATAATCTGTGAGAGGATTATGTCATCCTTCAAGTGTGTGCTGTCCAATATTGGACTGACTTGAGAAAGTGGAAGCAGCCTTGAGAGATTTGAGGAGTGATTGGGCAGTGCACCACACTGTCAGGGCACTGCCAGTGGGTCCAATTGGCGGTCAAACAGACAACGCTCCATCGTAGCAGACCATGGACCCCATGGCCTTAACAGCCACTACTTCTGGAAGGCTTAACAGACCTGGGCAGGAGTCTCTGTCAGAGGGGAGGCTAGAGATGTTGCCACAACCTGTTGGCAATGGTAATCCCCGGTAGATTTCATTGGGGTCCAAGAGTCCACTGAAGACCCCAATTTGCCTGAACATTTCTACGGTTCAATTGCGCCCCCCCCAGGAAGCCCCGTATGTGGTTGTGCTGAAGAATGTACCCCCGCTGAGAGGTGATTCAAGGGAGGAGCATGACCAACTAGTTGCCACAGTGGTCCATTGGACTAACAGTAGACTGGGCAGGCAGGAGCTCTTATACAATCAGATCAATCTTGTATGCAGGGTGGCTTGGGTGAGCAAATTCACCGAAGCCTGATGATAATGACTCCATAGTGATGAACTTCAAAAGTAGAAGGGTGCCTAAAGAGATTTTGATGATGGTAAACTTTGAGAATCCATCCCCTTCAGCCATCAAGGCCTGTCCGCTTGGGATATTCTACACACCTCAGAGTGGCCTGACTGTGCCACCATTCCCGGGTCAGCTCATCTCTACCTACAACAGGTTTTTGCCAATCTCACACCTGGATTAGCTGGATTGACTGCTACCTGCTTTGATCATCTCTCCCCAGCAACCTCAATAAGTAGACACTAGGGGACAGATGCATCATGATAGGGCCTTGCGAATCGAAAATAGCGATTTTTAAGAAATCGCTATTTCTGAGTCGCAATAGGCCATGTACCACTATTGCGATTCGGAATTAGTGATTTCTTAAAAATCGCTATTTGTGGTTTGCGAGGCCCAAATACCGAATCACAATTTGCGAGAACGCAAATTGCGATTCGGTAATTGAAAATCGCAAATTGCGAGAACGCACACCTGGAGGAGCCTGATGACATCATAAGCAGGAAGTGAGTCATCCCAGGCAGTTTGCAGGTGCCACACCCAAAGTAGCACTCAGAGAGAGACAGCCCAGCCACAGTGAGCAACTCTGTGAAGAAGGCAGGACTGCAGAACCACCATGGACACCTCTGCACAGGGAAAGGAGGAGGGAGAAAGGAAAAGGAAACTAAAGTTTAGTGAGCAAGAGCTGGAGGTGCTCACAGAGGAGGTTGTGAGGAGCCATGACTGTTTGTTTGGGAAAAGCTTACTCCAGGTGCCTGAGAGTGAAAAGACTCTGGGCAGATATTCAGACCAAAATCTGCGCTGTTGGAGTAGCGCAGAGCTCTGTGGAGGAAATAAAGAAGCGGTGGTACGACCTGCGGTCCCGTGCCAAGGAGAGGGTGGCAAGACGACTGCAGAAGGCCAGGAGCACAGGAGGCGGCCCACCCACAGAGACACCCTCCACCCTGATGGAAGACCTAGTGGAGTCGACACTCCTACCAGAAGCAGTCAGTGGGGTCACTGACATCGACACATCCGGCACACCAAGTACCAGTAAAGGTAAGTGCAATATTGAAATATAACCCCATATGTGTATGTACAAAAGCCCCTTAGTAATTAGCAAGTAAGGCAAAGCATTGTGATGAGTAGTCCATTTCACATCTTAGAAGCAGCACAACAATGCCTTATGGGAGTGGTAGTCCACAAGCCAGAGCAGAAAGTAGCACATAGAATGTAATTAGGCAGAGCGACGCCTAGAAGAACACAACACCCACAACATTGTGATGAGAAGTAACTGTACATTTATTACCATTGTGTGACCTTTGGTGATACATACATTACTGACATGCTGCATATTGTCGTTGCAGGTGGCCCAGGCCCAGCAGCTACTGCAAGTGCGGTTGCGGGGGATACAGAAACCCACCCTGCATCTGACTCAAACACCAGCGAGTCACAGAATATAGCGCCCATCCGACACAGGGCTAAGGCAGTACCACTACCCGAACTTAGCCAGGACTCCGATGACCTGCAGGATGACTCACACACACCTTCCCCAAGTGGCAGATGCACTGGTATGCAGGAGACCCGGCCACAGCGTAGCACAACACCCCGCAGGATGGCTACGTATGCAGGTGCACAGGCTTTTGAAGCAGGTGAGGGACCATCAGTGTTCGGTGGCCTGGAATCTGCTATGTTAAAGCAGCAGCGCCTGCAAAACAAAACAATCTCTGCTTTACAAAGGCAGATGCAGGCACACAATACAAACATGGGGAGACTGCATCGTCAGCTGGAGTGTCTCAATGCGAACCTCAATAAGCTGCATGAGGGACAGATCCAAGCATCGGAGAACACCAGGGAGCTGACTAGTGCAGTGAGGGAACTGTGTCATGAGCTGCGCCACAACAGAGTTAGCCACTGCAGGCAGGAGAGATGTTTTATGGGGATGTTTGGCGTTTTTTGTCGCTCTGTCAATCGGCTGGCAAATTCAGCAGCCCTCATATCACGGCGTGCTGTGGCCGCACAGGTGGAGGCAGCGCACAGCAGTAGGGATTTGGCACAAGGACTGTGCAGATCACACATGTGATAGACAATATGATGGGTGACCGCTCCGCCACACCAAGTGAACTGGGACTGGGGGACACTGAGGAAACATCTAGCCTCAGCAGCTTAGCTGTGCCCACAACTGATGCTAGACGTCGCAGTGCCAGGCACAGCACTGTCACTGAGGCAGAAAACAGAGGTGCCAGTGAGGCAACTGCGCACTCAAGTGGCTTGCGTGGCCGGAGGAAATGAGAGTAATGTCCACAAGGGACTGTTAATGTTTGTGCCATCCAGGAAACTATGAAGGAATAGTGAAAATCTGTTATCTGCTTTTGTTTATTGTTTCATTTACTTATTGTTGCTACCAATGAAACTGAGATTACCTGACATTAAGGTAATACATTTACTTACTACCAGTACAATTGTCAGTGGATTTGTGTTGGTCATACTTACATCTGAAATGGTTGTGCGTGATGTCAGCACACCTTTGCCTGCCCTCTGCTGCACTGGTCCTGTCTGCTGGCTGTAGGGGTGATATGGAATCATCATCCTCATCAGATTCAGAATCACATATTTCCACAGGGTGCCCCTGGTGGTAGCTATATTGTGCAAGATTGCACAAGTAGCCACTATTCTACATGTTATCTCCGGGTTGTACTGTAGTGCCCCTCCATTTTTGTGGAGGCACCGGAAGCGACTCTTCAGCAGCCCAAAGGTGCGCTCAACCACATTGCGGGTTGCCCTGTGTGCTGCATTGTATCTCCGTTCAGCAGGTGTTGTAGGATTGAAGTAGAGTGTCATCATGTAGGTGCGCACTGCGTAGGCACTGTCTCCTGGAAGGAACAGAGGGTATATTGAGTAACTGAGCCATCTGACATCAGCACGCCATCAATGCACCAGTGTACAGAGGGACAATACCTAGTAGATATCCTTCACAAACTCCCCAGGTAGCAGTCTTGTGTGAATCCCGCTGTGGCGAAAGATGTGCGAATCATGTGTGCTCCCTGGGTACCTGGCCACGAGATCAGTTATGATATAGGAGGCATTGCACATCACCTGTATGTTCATGGAATGTTGGTATTTCCGGTTGCGGTACACATACTCTGTGGCTGATGGTGGACATATTGCAACATGTGTCCCATCTATGGCACCTAGGACGTGGGGAAACTGTGCTATCTGGTAGAACTCAATTTTTGTCTGCTGTATTTCCTGTAGGGTGTGGGGGAATCGGAGGAAATAGTGTATTCTGCTCAGCATGGCGTTGATAAATGCATTGAAAAATCTGGAGAGGGTACTCTGTGACACTCCTCCAGCTGCTGCTATGACCCCTTGATAGCTCCCTGAGGCAAGTAGGTGCAGGGAGCATAATACCTGCACATGGGTGGGTATGCTATGAGTCCTATGTGTTGTGCTCTGCAGTATGGGTTGTAGCTCAGCTATCAGGTCAAGTATCATGGCTGAGTTCAACCTGTACTGCTCAAATATTTCCTCCTCAGTCTGGTCAAAAAGTGTGATGCTCACTCTGAAAATCCTCCCTCTCCTCAAACCTGCCAAGATCCTCATTCTCCTCGCCATGACGTAGAGTGCAGCCATTGTGGAAAAGGGTCTGAGGCATTCTAGGCCTCTTTAAATATGTTGCACCTGGTTACCACCTGGTTTCACTTAGTGGTATTTTGCATGTGCAAAATGCCATTCTGCGAAAAATCACAATTTGCGATTTTTTGGTGCATCGAATTGCGACTTGGTTTTACGAGTCGCATTTTGCGTCTCGCAAGTTCCTACTTGAAATACCAAATCGCTAATTGCGATTCGGTATTTCATGCAGCAAATTGCGAGACGCAAAATGCGATTCGCAAAACCAAGGCGCTATTTTTGCGATTTAGTATTTTTGGTCTGGGAATGCCTTTCATACATCGCAGACCACGTTTTTGCATTTGCAAACGGCCAAATTTTGAGATTTGCACCGTTTGCGAATGCAAAAATGTTTGATACATCTGGCCCAGATCAATTGAACGTGACCCTGTTGGGGGATCACCCTCTGCTACTGACATTGGCACTATTGTAAAGGGGGGACCAGACCACTGAAGCCAGTCACATCATCTTCAATTGCTGTTAATAGCAGTACTCCCACCATGGGCCCTACTAACCTAGGAGGGTATACATTTCTCTAGGGCCTCATGGAATTGTAAAGGTCTGGCTAGCAAGTGGGGTAGAAATGACTAGCGTAAGTTTGTCAACCCTCATGGGGTTATCTGTCTGCAAGAGACTTGGTTCACCAAACCTGTGTTTATGATAGTTATGCAACTCACTTTATGCCTGCTCTTCTGGGCGCTGCGGGCAGGGAAAAGGGAAATTTTAATAACTTTAATCTCCCTCACATTTCCCGCTCAGGTCACATGTCTGAATCTCACTTCCCCGCATCAACTCATACTTCTGCAGTGCTTAACAACTCAGATGCTTCTAATAAATATGTATATCAATGTGTTTGACACCTCTAAGGTAGATCTTCCCAGATTACTGCTTCCTGAGACTATCTCAGTTTTCCATGTCTTTGGCCTCTGGGTTAGTGGAGAGTGCGGGGGGATTTGGTTACTCACTTTCCCCATAGTTCGCTTGTGGACAAATTCAATCAAGTCATCATTAAGTATGATTTCTTGTTTGTGTTTGATTATCTAACTTTTAGGCCCATTGTTTTGCCCTCTTATGAAGGGAGAGAGCTTCCAGCCAGATTGACCTTATCCTCTTTTCTGTACTCCTGTGGATTCACCACTTAGCAACCATAGGCTTTTGGCCCTTTCTCTGCATTCCTCTTTTTTAGCTTAAGTGTTCATCACGCATAATCCTTTCCCCCTCCGATACACCAAGATTAAAGGGTTAGTTAAGAGGTGGCCCATGGTGGATGCAGCTTTATTTATTTCAAGCCTGGCATGGGGGTGTAGGGCCTACTATAGGCACACTTTGAAGGTAAGTAAAGGTACCATAAGATAGGAAGCTTTTACTTCCCTGCTTCAGGCCAGCAAGCTACGTGATAGCAAGGCCATCTGGGTTACAGTTAACCGTCTTTATTTTAGTAATAACAATGACTCGGGAGTTGATACAGTGATCCTGCCAGATGCCTGGAAGACTCATTTCACAACACTGTATGTGGACCCCGATGCTAGGGACGAAACTATTCCTGGGAAGGCAGCAGATAGCTTGTTGTTGTCTCCCCTTGAAAATTGTATGATACCCCAACCACGGGCTGTAGCTCCAGCTGGCCCTGAGACTGCACTTCGAGAGGTCTTGATGGAATTAGATAGCTGCCCAGCTGGGGAAGCCCCCAGCCTGAGGGATCCCTGCTGATCTGGTCAAGGCTAATAACCAGTTGTGTACTCCACTCCTGACAAATATCCTCAATGTCTCCATAGTCACAGGCCCGCCTAAATCCTGGGCCCATGGCACTATAGTCCATATATTTGAAAAGGCCTGTAAAAGTGACCCACATTGTTACCACCTAATATCACTGATTAAATTCCACTGCAAAAGTCATGGGGAGATTCTGTTGGATTGACTGCATATATGGGCTTGAGAAACATAACATACTATCTGAGCTGCAGTTTGGCTTAAGGCCAGTGCTGGGGACAGTGGAGAAGGCACTCAATTTGTATCTCTTAATTGGCAAGTATACAGAGGCTAGGAAATGGAAGTTGTACCTGCCATTCATGGACCTAAGCTCCGTATTTGACTCTGTTAGCAGAGCCAAACTGTGGAGCATTTTGTCAAACATTGGAGTGGAGCAGTACATAGTTAATTTTCTAAGGCAACTTCACAGTGATGTCACAGCTAATGTGAGATATGGCCCGGGGGGACAGTCCAGCAGATTTCAGCCTTGCCAGGGGTGTGTGACAGGGCTGTGTTATGGCTCAGTTTTTTTTCTCTCTCAACATAAATGGCCTGGAGAAGCAGCTGGTGGATCTTGGAGCTGATTGTCCCTGTGTCGGCAGCCACCACGTCCCAGCATTCATTTATGCCAATAACACAATTTTAATAGCTAGGACTGCCAATGGGTTTCAGGATTTATTAGACGGCTTCTACAGTTACACGATGAGCCTCAGTTTGAGGGTCCATCAGTAAAAACTCACATCATGGTCTATGGTGCTAACAAGAAGGTGAACCCTGTTTTTGTAGCCAACAACAATTGAGTGTGTACTGTTCCAGCATTTGCCTATGTAGGTGCCACTTTGCTGAATATCTTTCATGGAGACCTCTGAAGACTAGCAGAGCTGTAGCTTTCTCTAAAATGATGGAGGTGGTTTTTAGTTTTGACAGTAAACTGTGACAGAAGCCAGCTAAGGAACTCACAGCTATGAGGTCAAGTGCTGTGCTGTTGCATTCTAAGTGGCGGGGTCTGGGGCATTAGCAATTAAAGAGGATTGGAAACTGTAGAAAACAGTTAAAAGATTATTGTCTGTTCCCACCAGTAAAAGTTCCTTTATTTGCTACTCAGAAGTGGGGCTAGGCTATATTGAAGATGTTATAAAATTGCAACCTCTGTTATTGGGACTTCAAATTTGGACAAAGGAGCATAATGTTTTTAACAAGAAAATCCTACTGATTGTCTGCAATTGGATCACCTCTTGGAGATTCCTTGGATAAAGTATATCCACTGTACCTCGCATTGTTTGGGGTTTGGTGCCCTCTTTATTGGCCCTGATAGACTCAACACTAGCTTTGCTGCACACTGAAAAGTAAATGTTAGCTCGCTCATTGTAGGGACCAAAGACTGCTGTGAGAGGTTACCAAGTGCAGTGTCCGAGAGTATGCAGAGATTCCAACTGACCCAGGCCTGGCACCATACTTAATGTGGGCAGAGAATCAGCACCATAGGTTTCTGTTGGTCAGACTTAAGTTAGGCACTGTTCATTGCCTGGTGGCCTTTCCTGCCCAGGGCTCCTATTTTAAGAATTTACCTGCTTGTCCCTGTGATGGTTGCTCTGTCTAGAGTACTTTGTATGTTATGTTTTTCTGTAAATGTGTTTGTTGATCTGAGAAGATTTTGCCTTTTATCTTTTTCATAACAAGCCAACATTTGTTTTATTGGAGCAGCTTTTATTTATTTACAGTCATTGCCGAATCCATGGATCTCCATCTTTCCAAAGTTTATATTCAAAGGGCCATCAGGCTGAGGACTTCTATGATTGTTTAAACATACTTATTTTTTCTTCTGGTTGGTATTTGGTAATGTTAAGATAGTCAAGTAATCTTGTGTTACAATGAACTGTTTTAATTTGCATTTTTTAAATGTTTGCACCTGTTTCTTTTATGACCATGAATCTGGTCTAATGAAGAGTTATTGATTGATACAAAAATACACTGTATTGCCTACAAGTATGCAACAATCCATAGCGCCACCTCCTGCATTTTCACCAAATCTGGAATCCCGAGAAGCTGAATGGGAACAATGAAAGGAAGAATTTAAAACGTTTCTTGATGCCATTGATGGAGATTCCTTTACTCATGAAAAAAACTTTGTTACACTGCAACAATGTTTGGGATCAGAGGGTCGCAAAAATTTAAAACATATTCCTAAAGAAGTAGTATTATTAGGAGAGGACGAAAGTGATGGGGTGAGGATAAATATGCATCTGCCATCAAGACATTGGACATAAAGTTCAAGGCATGCAAGAATGTAACAATGGAAAAACATAAGTTTTATAAAATAGTGCAAGTGGCAGGCAAATCTGTAGCAAGTTTTGTAGGAGCTTTAAGAAGTTTAACTGTGTCTTGCGAGTATAAAGCAGTCTGCGATGAAATAATTAGAGACTAGTTAGAGGAAAAACTGACAACAACAAAAGTACAATAAACACTATTGTCCAATTTAACTTTATAGAAGGAAAAGAAAGAATTAAATCCTAAACAGAGTAAATGTCTGTGTCTGAGGGCAAGTCAATACGTCAGTTCAGAAGCATTGAAAAGCAAGTACACAAAAGGGAAAAAAGTAATCCAGAAAAAGCAAACAAGAATGAAAGAAATAGCCAAACAAAACGAGTACACAACAATTACAATGTTACAGATGCAGTAGCACAACTCACCTCAGTAATTCTAGTGCCTTTCTGGCTGTAGATAAGTTGTCAGAAAAGGGCCATTTTGCAAGGGAGTGTAAATCAGTAAACAAGACATTTTCAAACAAAATACATAAAGTTGAAACACGTAATTGTAATGAAAGTAACACATCCTCGAATGAAGAAAATGAGGCTCTTTCTATTAAGGCTATAACAATAGCAGAAAGAGCGCTGAGTGTGCCATTAGATGAGAAGAAAATAAAATTTTGCATGTTAATCATAAATAGTATAGAAGTGAAAGTTATGGCAGATTCTGGATCTCCATTTACATTATTGAGTGAAAAGAAACGAAAAGAAGTTTTTAGTGGGCAATGTATTAATTTGAAAAATTCAACCATGCATCCTGTAGGGTATGGTGATAAACATATTGCAGTAGTAGGGGATTTTAATGCAAACCTAGACTTTACAAACAATGTTACACAGGGAACTGTATATGTAGCTAAGGATGAGACTTATTTATATTAGATGGTACAATCAAGGAATCTTGGGTATTTTACTAGATCCTAATAATCTGGATCACGTGATACTTAAGAAGGACTATGTACAAGTATGTGAACTAGAGAAAGGCAAAGGGGAAAGGCTGTCTCCAGAAGTTTTCAGAGAAGATCTAGGCTTATTCAAAGGATTGGTACACAAAGTAAGATTGGAAGAAAATGCTTGCACAGTGGTGCACAAGGTTTGGAGGGTTCCCCTAGCTTTACGAGAAGAGTTAAAGAAAGAATTGTATAAACTATGTAAGTGTGGAGTAATAGAAACCATTGAATCATCTGATTGGGTAGCACCTATTGTAATAGTTTGAAAGGCCAGTGGTTCAATTAGGATGTGTGTTGATTTACATGATCTAAATAATCATATATGGATAGCTCAGTAACTCTCGCCTAAAACTGCAGAAATGCTGTCTACTCTCAAGGGTGGGAAGGTATTCAGTTTGAATAATATGATGTCAGAATACCATCAGATTAATTTGCACTCAGAATCCAGACACTACACAGCAATCATTACACCAGAATGTTTGTTTCAATTCAAACCTCTGCGATCTTCTGAAGTGCTGTGGAAAGTGTTTTCAAAAGCATGGAGGGTGTGAAAGCATTTCAATATGATGTGTTTGTTTGAGTTTGGTTGAACTTTACACAAGATTTGTCCCTATGTGTGCAGAGAAAACATACAATCTGAGATTTACCTTAAAGAAAAATTGTACATTTATGTGGAGTACTGAGTGTAAAGAAGAATTCAGTAGAATTAAGAGGGAGTTTGCACATGCCCTTCCACAAAACCATTTGATACTAGAGATCAAATCGTAATAATGACTGATACAGGCTAAAAGGATTAGGGGCAATTCTCATACAACACAGGAATGGAAGAGATGAAATTATGGCTTTTGCGTCCAGTGAATGTTAATGGTTTAAAATTTAAATTGGAATTAAAGAAATGATTGTGGGCAGTACGCACCATGGTGAATGCTGACAAGGATGTGTCTCCACTCGTGCTGTTGAGAGGGCGCGTACCAGCATCCAAGATTTTGAGAGGATGGATGAGAAATGTTATCATCCCTACATCTAAGGTTGAAGAAGTGATGGAGAAAAGAATACAGGCACAAAGCAAATATGTGCAACCCCATAACAAAAAATCTGGAAGAGGAAAAACAAAATGAGAATTGATGTTGGAGATTTTGTGTGTGTGAAATGTTCAAGAATCACATCCAAGGGGGAGTCTACATTTTCAGATCTTAAAAAAATATTGGAAGTAAGGAAAAGTGTAGTGAAACTAGAAGATGGAAAATTGTGGAAATTGATAAAATAGCAGTAGCTCATATTCCAGAATGAATGGCCATATTGAGTGAAGTAAGGATGAAAAAGGTGAGTGTCAAATGAACTGGTAAGGGTGAAGAGAGCAAACATTGAGTGAAATGGGAACTTTTATCAAGAAAAACAAGAATACCCTGTAAATTCCAAGATTACATTTTGACAAAATCAAAGCACTTCTGTGTTGCTCCTATGTTTGCATGGTTAAGACGAAAACTTTGTGCTCTCATGGTCAAGACATAAAACTGTGATCCTATGTTTAAAAATGATAAGATGTAAAACTGTGATGTTATGTTTATAAATGTGCACTTTAGCTTAATTATAGTATTAATTGTAAATGTTTGAATTAGGTAAGTGTGTTATGAATGAGTTTTGGTTTGTTTACAATTTTTCAATGTTATCTTATTTTGTTTATCATAAAGGAGTAAGATGTGTTGGGATGTAACGTATTGTGATAGGGTGGAATGTGGGAGCAGCAGTGTTCCGGAATGATGGGGGAAGGAGTGGTGACAGTTATATGGAAGATGGCAAGGAGGTGAAACAGCGCTGTCCTGTTGTTGGTAGTAATACATCTCTTGAATCTGTTTGGAGTCCTCAACTTTATAGTTAACTACCTCTTCACCCTGCTCTGACTCTCCCAAGCCTCAAGCGGTCTGCTCTTGGAAGCTTGTAAACCCTCTTTCACCAGTTTCGTTACTCGCAGATGTCACACTTGAATAGTATTAAAGGCATCATCCTGTGGGATATTACTATAAAGAGACTGCAGGGCATATTTATACTCTGTTTGCGCTGGATTTGCGTAATTGTTTCTATGCAAATCAGGCACAAACTTAACTCCATATTTATATTTTGATGCTAGACCTGTCTAGCGTCAAAATATTGGAGTTAACGTAATTTTTTTACAGTGGAAACCTACCTTGCATCAATGAGATGCAAGGTAGGCGTTCCCGGGCTAAAAAATGACTCTAAAGCCTTTGCACCTTATTTATCCTCCCATGCAAAAATTACGCACGGGAGGAGGAGAGCCTGAAATAATGGCACTGAACCTGTTTAGCGCCATTATTTAACGCCTGGGTCAGGGCACGTGTTAGGAGACCTGTGGGCTTATTTCCGTTGTATGAGACCAGGGAAGCAGTCCACAGGTGCCCTTCCCTGCCCCCAGGGACACCCCCAGCACCCCCACCCACACCTGGAGGACACCCAAGGATAGGTAAGTCCAGGTAAGTTTTTTTTTTTTTCTTTCAAAATGCCATAGGGGGGCCTAACGTAGGCCCCCTACATGGCGCTGTGCCCAATGGCCATTCCCCTGAGCATGGCCATTGGGCTGAGGGGCATGAGTCCTGTCTTTGCTAAGACAGGAGTCATGTCCATGGGGGTTGTGCGTCAAAAAATGACGCTAGTCAGGTTAGAGTCAATTTTTTTTACGTTAACCTGACTAGCGCAATTCTTTGACGCACAACCTCCAGTCTCCCCTACGCCTTCCCTACCCAGTTAGCGTCATTTAGTTTGAAGCTAACCAGGCCTTAGGACCAGCTAGCGTCATTCCTTAAATATGACGCCCGGCTGGCGTCTTGGAATGGCGGTAGACAGCGGTATACTTTTTGATGCAAATCTACATTAGCACAGGTTTGCGTCAAATAGTATAACTCAGGGTCTGCATGTCTAAAGTCATAAGACAAGACAGTTTGATAAGTATGTCAATATTCAGAGAACGTCAAGTGCATTCTAAAAAAGGCAGAAAGAAAAAATAATATCTTAAATAAATAAGGTCATAAACTATTTTACTACAATACATTTTTGTTGTCCAGAAAAACACTTTTCATTGCGGCCTCATTTCCTATTCTTCTATATTTTTTGTTGGGTCTGGAGTCTTTGAAGCAGTTGAGTCCTGGCTGGACTAAAACAGCCTGAACTCTAACAGGTTAAGAATTTAAATACTTCAAATACTACTCATCCTAAAAAATGTACCTACTTTGTCCACCAACCTGTGTTGATGAAATATTATTCGTCAAATCCAAGGAGCGGCACCGAGGTTTTCCAGATGTCAGTCTCAGAACCAAAACAAGAATTGGGGTAAAAACTGTCTTCCACAGTCTGAATCACCATAAAAACGCAGGACCTCGTATCTTCAGAAAAATTCTCTAGGAATTGTGGCATACTAGTAAACAAATGACTGGACTGAAGCAACACCCTATAGTCCAGAGTGCCAGCAAGTAAAAGTACTCCGGAAAGCACAAAACCACAGAAGGACATCCAATATTTAGAATAAGGAAGCACTAGAGTTTCACACAGCTAAGAACGCTCCATTGCAGTGGTGGGTGGCCCATTAAAGCAATATCCCACCACGTTTGACAGTCATCACTTCAAAGCAATTAGCTCCTGGCTTCATGCAGTCAGGTTAGTTACTTCAACTTGCATGGACTTTCCTCATGTGTGTCTGGAGGCCTCGAAAGGTAGCAGCCCTCCTTCACATGTACAGTGAGAAAAATGCTTTTTCTGGTTGAGAAAAAGCAAGGGCTCCAACTTACTTTGTACAGCTGGCAAATGGAAAGCAAGGGGACAACACGCCACTGGTTCACCAAGGGGAAATTAGAGCATCATGGTACTGCCTAGTATTTGGTGGTTCCTGGACCATGTCATGCAGGACATATAGGGGGTTGTTCCAACTTTGGAGGAGGTGGTAATCCATCCCAAATGTGACGGATTTACCACCAGCCGTATTACGAGTTCCATAGGATATAATGGACTCGGAATACGGCTGGTGGTATATCCGTCATTTTACCGTCACTTTTGGGACAGATTACCACTTCCTCCAAAGTTGGAATAACCCCCATAGTCTACAAAGAGCACCTCATGAAATTGATTGTCATATGGTTAAAATAAGGGTACATCATGAACATAAACTGGGAAATGGAGACAACGCGTAGAACATCATGGCACTGCCTTGCAAATGTGGCTAATGAGTCACCTCAAGACTGGCAAAATGGGCATATTATGGGATTGGAACACATTGGGATATGGGCACATCAGGCAATTGATTGGTGTGGAAGATACCTAAGGTGAATCTTGAGCTTTGGCTGGCCTACAGGATGGTACTTGGAGCCTGTGATGGCACGGAAAGACATCCAGAATGTACATGGTACATATAATAGCAATGAATGGTACACAGTAGGGTATGTGAGCACACAGTGGCAATGACTAAATATGATGTGTAGTTGAGCACGTAATGAGAATCAATGGAACGAGGAAACAGCAGCTGATATGTGAGGACAGAATGTGTGTATTTCCAGAATAAAACAACAGGCTTATATTTCAAAAGGTGCTTGTTTATTAATTAAAAACGAGAAGCAGGTGACTGGGAAAAAAAGTTTTGTATTTTAAGAAAATGCACAGCTGGGCGCGTATTACATATGTGTGGCCATTTGCACCCGCTTTGTGCACCCCGGGGGCGCTCTGGTATTACAGAAGAAGCTCCAGATGCTTGTACAGCTCCTTCCTTAATACAGATAGCGCTAGCGCACATGCAGCGCCATCACTATCAAGTGAGGGTGTTCACTCATTTGCATGGGAACCTTCCCCCTAAAAATGAGGGAATCTCTTTAAATCTGTGCCTGTGTCGTATTATGGACACGGGCACAGAGGTAAAGGATCTGTCAGTGTGCCTCCTGAGGGCAGTCCTCACAAGGGAGTCAAAGGGGTCCTATGGACCCCCCAGATATCCCCATGCAGGCAGGTGGGGCCACTGACTGCACCAGTGCTTAATTTGTAAATAAAAAGATGCCAGTGCTCAAAGCCCTCGTCTTAAACACGAAGCTGCTGTAATTAAATCTGCTAGCACTGAATACTGAGGTGGCGTAATCCTGAAGCCATCTCAGGCCTCTTCAATCCATTTACGCCCACCCCGCCCCTTCAGCTCATCCTGCAGCTTTCTACTTTCTCCCTTTATGACGCTTTTTCGTTTTTCCTTCTTCCGTCTTTCCAATATGTGTCTTTTGCTCGCAGCAAATTCTTGAGGCATAAGAATAAGCCCCGGCCCTCAAAAATAAGTGCCGGTGCTCAGCAACGGAAACAACAAGCACAAGTTAAACACTGGGCTGCACCCGCCTGTGAAGGGATCTCTCTGTCCTCTTTAAAGAGCAGGCTGGTTACTGCCTGCACAGTGAAACATGGACCAGCTTTGAAGCAGGCGCTCTGTATTTCACTTGCAATGTCCTGCCCCCAGGGCAGGACAGGTTTGCAGCTGCCATGAGGGAAGCGCATTCAACTTAATAGGGCGCACCTTCCTTGTTTGTGCACAGCGCACCTGTGTATGTAATAGGCCTATGGTGTTTGTGAAGAAATTACTTTACTGTCATAAAACAACAAACGGATATTTTGGCTGAGTAATATTCCAAATTAGGTTATACAGGTGATATTTCATCAATAGGGTACACATGTGGCTGATGTTGAGGCATGATTTTTTCATTCATGCTGTATTTTTTGAATGACATATTTTGAAGAGTATTTGAGATCAAAAGGCCAGGGCACTCCTAGGATAGAAAGAAATTGCATCTTGGTACCATTGTATGGGAATGACGTGGTTCGTATGGACCAAAAGCCATATTTTATGTGCAATGTGTTAGGAAAACTTATTTTATAAAGTGCACAGGATTGGAACAGGTCCAAGCCTTCTCATTTTTAGGTCTTGCTTGAGAAGACAGTAAAGAGTGGTCTCCCTTGTTGAAATACAGGAGAATCAAATCCATTCAATATGTGAGTAAGCACTGAGAATGGGATATAGGGCCAGATGTATGAAAGCATTTTGCATTCGCAAACGGTGCGAGTGCCCGTTTGCGAATGCAAAATGCCATTTCAGAATGTATCAAATACATTCTAAACGCAATTTTAAGGAATCGCTAAAATAGCGATTCTTTAAAATTGCGACCCTGTTTGGAGAGTTGCAAATTGCGACTCTCTAAATTAGAAATCGCAAATAAGGATTCCTTAGCACATGTATGAAGCAATTCCTAAATGCGATTTTGGCATTTAGGAATCGCTAATTACCACCAAGTTGAACTTGGTGGTAACCATGTGCAAAATGTAAAAATGCATTTTTAAATTGTACATGTAAAGCACACATTCCCTTTTGGCATGTGTGCATCTTACATGTCCCCCAAAAAAAAATTGGGGTGCAGCAGAGGGGGCTTTAGGCCCCAGTACCCTGGAGTTTTGCATTTCCAAAATTGCGATTTCTGGTTCAGAAATCGCTATTTTGGAAATGCAAAAAATTTGCAGATATGGGCCAATAGGCCCATAGGTGCGAATGGGGCCGGTATCGCAATTTGCGAATCGGTAATAGCATTTGCGATTTTTAAGAAATCGCTATTACCGATTCGCAAATGTGATACATGGCACTTTGCGAGTCGGAAATAGCGATTTCTTAAAAATCAATATTTTACGAATCGCAAATGGCCTTGATGATACATCTGGCCCATAAACCTTAATACATATGTTGAACTTACATAAAAGAAAGTGTGTTCCCTTCCAAAAGAGTGTCATTTTCTAAAACACTGAGGCCCATATTTATACTTTTTGGTGCACAACTGCGCCAACGCAGTTGTGCGTCCAAAAATTTAACGCCGGCTAACACCATTCCAAAGCACCATGCGGGCGCCTTATTTATGGAATGACGTTAGCCGGCGGAGCTGCCTGGTGTGCATAAAAAAAAATGACTTACACCAGGCAGCGCCGGCGTAGGGGAAAATGGAGCTTGGGCGCCAAAAAATGGGGCAAGTCAGGCTGAGGCTAAATTTTCGCCTCAACCCGATTAGCGCCATTTTTTTTACTCCAACCCCCATTTAAATGACTCCTGTCTTAGCAAAGACAGGAGTCATGCCACCTTGCCCAATGGCCATGCCCAGGGGACTTATGTCCCCTGGGCATGGTCATTGGGCATAGTGGCATGTAGGGGGGCACAAATCAGGCCCCCCTATGCCACCCAAAAATAAAAATAAAAATACTTACCTGAACTTACCTTAAGTTCCCTGGGATGGGTCCCTCCATCCTTGGGCGTCCTCCTGGGGTGGGCAAGGGTGGCAGGGGGTGTCCCTGGGGGCATGGGAGGGCACCTCTGGGCTCCTTCCGAGCCCACAGGTCCCTTAACGCCTGCCCTGACCAGGCGTTAAAAAATTACGCTAAAGCGGCTGGATGTCATTTTTTTTGACCCGCCCACTCCCGGGCGTCATTTTTGCCCGGGAGTGTAAATACGGCGCACATGCCTCGGAGTCATTTTTTAGATGGGAACGCCTACCTTGCATATCATTAACGCAAAGAAGGTGTCCACGCAAAAAAATTACGCAAACTCCTAGATCTTTGACGCTAGACGGGTCTAACGGCAAAGTATAAATATGGAGTTAGTTTTGCGTCGGATTTGCGTTAAAAAAAAACGACGCAAATCCGGCGCAAACAGAGTATAAATATGCCCCTGAGCGCTTGTGCTGGTATCAACATACCTACTCAGACTGCCATGCACGTTATGTAGTTACTAGCATAAAATTCCTAAAATGGGTTATTTAACATGAGAAATTTAGAATTAGGAGTTAAAGATGCACTTGCTTTGTTGCCACAAAGTGGTTCATTTTATGTGACGCATTTAAAATTATGAGCACAAACTAACTTAGTTGTAATGGTTTTATTGTTGAAGTGCAATATCTCTTTTAAACGACTGTTTAGACAAATGAAATGTACTTTCTGGTTAAATTGTAACTGAAATACCTGATAATTGATTGATTGATTGATTGATTCTTTCATTCATTTTGAAGTATACGTCATCGATATTGGCAACTTTATTTAAGCTAGCTATCAGTAGGCATGGCAGTGATTTTGTTATGCATGCAAAGACTTGCTGAGTTATTGATTTTTCACCTGCTCATAGTTCCCTAGTTCGCAGTGTTTTCTGTTTTTGGATAGGTACTTGCGATTCTTACTGATTTGCAATTAGGAAATTGCAATTCTCAGTGTAAGAAACCTTAGAACATTTAAATTGGCGATTCCTAATGGGTCACAAATTGACCTACCTCATGAAAAGCAGACCACAATAACTGTAATTGCTTTTAGACAAAGCATTTTTGAAAAAAATTTAGCCCATTTTCCTTGATGGATGTATTTCAAAAACAAAAAATTAAATGCTGAAGTTCCATTTCTTAAGAGCAGGGACCCCTTCCCATTTGCATGTGATTACCACTACCTCTCAGTAGTTGGTAAAAATGAAGGTCTTGGGGCTGCAATTTTGTTGTAAACCAAAAACATTTATACAAACCACTGCAATTCGGTATTTTAAATGGATGTCCTAAGCATACCCCTTCCAAATCCCAAATCATGGAATTAAATTGCGATTTAGTAACAAGTTACCGAATTGCAATTTGGCTTTTCTACATTTTAAAATGCCTTTTTGTTGTCACAAATGGCCTGATTCTGCAACGCTACCCTTTTTTAACCTCCAAAAAAGCGTTTTACACACTAGTTGATACCATATTCAGCTTTTCCTTGTGAGTAACTCAACATACTGACAAAAGTCCATATTTTCAAACAAAACAGTAACTTTTGAGGATTTTCAACATCTTCACAAGAAATTGTCTTTGTACACCCCTATTATTTCCGTGCATTGCTGATCTTATTATTAGACTTTCTAAGACAGTAAGATCTGTCTAAACTGACAACAGCTCTGCCGTTAAGGGATCCAGATATTGGGATCTGCCTATTAGTTCTTTGTACCATCCTTCCCCTTCAAATCAGACACATATTTATATTACATGAGAGTTAATTTACTTTGAGGGAACAGTTTGTATGTTTATGTTTGCTTTGTAGACCACTTGGTATTGGAATATTTCCTGAATGGCCTCAGTGATGTGTCTGTAAAATCCTCTGGAATTCTTGTCAATTTCTTTGGAATATTGTGCTGTAAAATGCACCAATTGGCCCTCAATTTTCCCCTAAAATTTTTTGACAAGTAAAGACCTTCCATATTGCCTGTTACGTGAGTCAAATACTCACACATCACTCCATGTTTGAAATGAGAGCACAATATTTACATCCCGTATGTCTGAAATTTCACCAGTCACAACTCCTGCCCTTCCTGCCCATTGTGGCCAGAACTCCTTCTAGATTCTGTACCTCACATAGGATTGTTTCTCCAGCTATATACCTCCAGAACAATGACCAGTGCTACTTGTCCGCTCATCCCAGCTGCCAAACCCCAACAAATCACTGAGCTCTTCATGCTACAGTAGTTGTATGCCCATTAACGGTCAAGGGAAAAATGACACTGCTTGCTACAAATTATTCTTTTTTGTTTTTATATATTTTTATTGCAGATTAAAACATAATTCAAACAAACCAAGATAGAAAAACAAGCAAAAGAAAATCAGGAAAACAGTTAGGCCAACTGTACATTAATAAAAGTCCAAATCACATTGTCAATAAGGGATACATTACAAACACAATGCTGTGGCAATCACCAATGATCTTGATTGAAACTATAGTAAAGTGTGATCAGAATGAAATGCCACAAGGGTGTAAGGGGTCTGAATATGAGATTCTTGTCTGTATGAGCAGTTTAATTGCAGCAAGGCAGATATAGAGTATGATATCAACGAGTGGGGACATGCAGATGCTCCAACTATTTAAGCTGTATTGCTCATGGGACAAAACACCGGGCATACAGTATCCCACACATGATGTCCTTTATTAAATGGCAAATCGCCCAATCGTCTTTCTGAGCACAATGATTATTGCCAGGTGTAAACCATCCAGGCAGGTGAAGGTCATTTTTAGCTTCAATATTGAGGATGTAAGTATCCCAGGACCCCACTCCTGTTTGCAGGAGGCCCTTAGCTCTCATTGTATGAAGCGTATTGGCTTCAGCTCGAGCCCAGAGCAAAAGGGCTTGAAGCCACTGTCTCGTATCGGGTACTGATGATGTCTTCCAGGCCATGGATATCTGGCATTTGAAGAGGACAAAGGCTAGCTCTCAAAACTGGTATATATGTTTAGATCTCTGGACCTTTTGTAGTAGCCGTAATAGGCAAGACTCT
This sequence comes from Pleurodeles waltl, assembly GCF_031143425.1. Taxonomy (NCBI): domain Eukaryota; kingdom Metazoa; phylum Chordata; class Amphibia; order Caudata; family Salamandridae; genus Pleurodeles; species Pleurodeles waltl. The sequence continues at coordinate 1,746,039,815 of NC_090444.1, forward strand.
GGGGTGGCTGATAGCGGGTATTCAGTCAATTTGACTGTGATCGCTGTGATCTTAGCCCAGGTCACCTGTAACAGTGGACAGTCCCATACCATCTAGAACCTGACATCGGGCAGTCTGCAGTGGGTGCACTCAGGATTTGCATTTGGAAACATTTGTCTGAGTCGGTGTGGGGAAATGTAAGGATGATGTACAAAGTACGCGACACCCCCCTCATTTATTGGAACGCTTATGTCCATGTGGCAGCTGTGAGTGGGTTAGGTAGTACCTTGTTCCATCTGGATTTTGTGTGTTGCAGCTCCGTGGATGAGGCAGCCAATAAGGAGGAATACAATGCACTTGCTCATGCAAAGTGACCCGGTCTGATGTTATAGTTACTTCTAATATCTGGGAATGATAATAATGAGCCATCATGGTAAAGGTCACCCACATAAGTAGGTCCAGCCTCACGCCAGGGTGTGATATCATACTGAAAGTTTAACAGACAAATGCTCAATAATTGTTCTAGGGAGATGAGAGGCGAATGTGGAGTTGAGAGGCCCTTTCTATGTATATGACACTGGCAGCAGTGTTGTGCCGTGTACATCAGGCCTGGCTCATGTGGAGGGTGGTGTTCACCATCAGCCAGCCATACGAATATGTGGGTGCCACCAAGTCCATTTCGGATTGCATTTTGTTCTGGACCAGCGGTCCCAGTCAGCCGTTGCATCGGCCATTGAAGCTGAGCTGCGGTGTAATATAATTCAAAATGAGGTGCCCCCAAGCCTCTTTCTAATAATGAACGCTGTATTGTCATTAGGGCTACTCGTCGGCGACCCGACCCCTATATCAGATCTAGTAGTATTCCATTAAGGGTGCGAAAGGAGGATCTGGGCAGCACCATGGGGAGTGCAGCAAAAAGATATAATAGTATTGGGATAATTAACATTTTGGCAATCGCGTTGCAGCCCAACGGAGATAGGAGGAGGGAATTCCAAAAGGGAAGGGATCCACGTATGGATCTAATTGAATGTCCTGCATTGCCTTCCTGTAGGGCACCCTTAGTATGGTAAACATGTATGCTGAGGTATTTAAATGTGCTGTAGCACCATTTAAGACAGGACCCGGGTACTACCTCTCTATACTGGTCGGGATGTGGGGGTTAAAGGAAATACACAGGACGCGTTCCAGTTGTCCCGCAGGCCAGATATGGGACCTAACATGTCCAGCAGTGTCAGCAGAGCTGGAAGTGAAGACTCCACATCACGCAAGAAAAAACCAAGGCATCATTGGTGTACAATGACACCACGTGGTAGGTCGATAGATGTAAAATCCCCCAATCCTCTGCACGGTGGCGCAAGTGTGAGGCAAGGGGAAATAAGAGAGGTGACAATGGGCCCCCGATGAGTGCCACATTGAGCGAGAAAGCTGTCTGAAATCAAGTGTCCAATTTTAACCCGAGCAGTAGGATTAGCTTATAAAGTGCGTATCCATCTCAAGAAACGAGGACAGAAGCCCAGGTGTTCTAATGTATCTAATAGATAGTTCCAGCTTATGGTGTTGAATGCTTTTTTTATATCAAGGGACACTGCCACTCTGCCCTGTGTCCAGCGGGGGGGGGCATAAATCAAGTGCCGCAAGCGCCGGATATTGAGGAAGGTGTTTCGTCCTGGTATAAAACCTGATTGGTCGGTATGAATGAGAGTGTTAATGAAAGGGAATAATCTATTGTCCAGGGTTTTTCCCACGACCTCACAGTCCAGGTTCAATAAAGATAATGGACAATAAAAGCACCCATCCAGTGGGTCTCGACCTCATTTGTGGAGGACTGTTGTTATGGCTTCCCGCATCAATGCTGGCAGGTGCGTATTTGAATATGCTTCTTGGTATACTTCTAACTGAAGAGTCGATAAAGTCACTGTAAATGCAGCATAATATTCAATGGGCAGACCATCGGAGTCTGGTGCTTTATTCCTGGCAATTTGTGCCAGTGCTAATTTGACATCTTCTATTTGTATTGGGGTGTCGAGCTCATTATGTTGAAGTGGAGATAAGCGAGTGAGTGATGAGTTGTGTAAAAAAGTAGATGCATTGTCTGTTATAAGATTGGAATCGGCTGCATATAGGGTATGGTAATAATTGTTAAATTCAGCATTTATGTCTGTTTGTGTGTTAAGCATCTGACCTCCATCTCCTCATATGGTGCTTATTGGTGTACTCTGGTAGTCTTCCCTAATAAACGAAGCTGGCAATCTACCCACCTGTCACCCTCCGCATGAAGCGTGGAGAGGTGTCGCTTGTGATCATGGCGGGTGAGGTGCTCATCTGCTTCCTTATAGTGTTTACACACAGTTCTAAGATGCAAGATGCCCTCCAGGTCGCTAACAGCTTCTTTTTCTAGCAAACTTAATTCTCCTTCTAATATTGTTAATTCTGTGGTGAGGGTACGGTGAACACTCCATGTAGAGTACAGGCAGTGTCCTCTCACTACACCCTTATGAGCATCCCACTCTGTTGCTCTGGCGGAAGTAAAACCCTTATTGTGTTAAAAATATATAGTGATGCATTGTAAGAGGCCGTCCCTGAATGGGGTTCGTGTAGGGTGCTGGGTTGTAGTCGCCATCTGGGGATGCTCGGAATAGGTCTGCCCCATTGGAGATCTGCTTGGAGTGGGCAGTGATCCCATAAGGTGTGGGCTAGTTAAGTCGTCTGTGTGATGAGAGTGACCAGTGTCCCCATGCGAAGTTACAGAGTAACAGATCCAGTCGCGTGTGGAGATTATGAACTGGGGAGTAAAAGGAGTACACCCTATCAGTTGGATGCTTCATGCGCCATAAATGTATAAGTGTCTCCACTCAAACCATGTCTGAAAGAGTCTTGATGTCTTAACGCAGGGAGCAGTACGTAGCGGTGGCACCAAGCGGTCTGCGTCAATATCAGCCATGCAATTAAAGTCCCCCCGCAGAGGCAAGGTGTTTGAGGATCTGTGAATATTGCTGGAGTGAGTGTATCAAAGAATTCAGACTGGTTAGTATTCCGGGCATATATACCCACCAGTGTGAGAGAGGATCCATCAAGGTGGCCTCTATGATTCTATGATGATGTAACGGCACACTACATCAATGACGTATCTGTTCACCATATTGAGCACCTCAGGGGCTATCCATATTAAGACCCCGAGCATACGCCGACGAACTAGTGCCATAAGTTTGCCCCCCTCCATTTCATGCATAACTTGAGCGAAGTGCACATTTAGACGTTTAAAGTAGGAATGTACTCAATATCATTTTGTGGGTGTAGCTATGCAGTGAACATTCCAGGTGATGATATTATATTTTGGTATCCATGTATTGTGCATGTCTGCCATAGTCTCTGTGTAATATAAAAAAACAATAGGCTATTACCCCAGTGACATGTTCAAATAGTTGATTAAACAGTGTGTGCTCTACATCTACATGGGCTGAAGCAACCCCCAATGCATTTGCAGTGACCGAGTACATGAGTGAGTACAGTGGCTTTTCAAAAACATAATAATAATAACTCAAGGAAGAAAGAAAATATATAACCCCTCCTAGGTCAGGTGACAAAGTCATCCCCGGCCATAATTCCCCATTTACAAACCAACATAATTGCAACCATATAGAACAGCAATACGTGTTCACTTTGAAAATTCTAGAGGGCTTGGAAAGTGGCGGTTCAGCAAGTTTGTGCTTCTGGCCTGTTGTGGGGAGTGTCCCATCTAGTTAGTGAAGGCTATAGGTGTATTAAAGTTACTTAGGTTATCTCCAGTTGTATCCTACTAGCAGGTTGGCAGCGTTATGCAGAGTACTGTAAATACATCATCATTAAATATCATCAGCAGATCTTGGGGTTACTGCAGGCCCTTCAATGGATAATGCTGTTGAGAGTTCAGATTCGCATATGTCTGAGATGGAGTCAGAGGAGTGGGCATGAAGGAGGGGGTCGAAAGAGTTAACCTGTCCATCAGCCTCCTGGTAATGTGTGGGCCGGATTTTGACAGATTTGTGCCTGCAATGACTTCGACGAGGGACCATCCAGTCTCTCAAGGCGTTGTTTACAGTCATCTTGAGTGCCAACTCTTTGGCATGGAGCCTGGTCCAAACATCTTCCAGTGAGGAAAGTACACGAGTAGCATCGCCTGCTACAATGCATAGTTTTGTGGGAATAGGAGGGCATTTTGATATCTTTGCTTTACCTTAAAGTAGGAGTTACAAAGCTGTTGTACTTTTGCTGTGAAGTCAGGGTATGCCATGGTCAAAGCATTGTTATATTTTACAAGGCTGTGCGCTCTGAATGTTTGGACTATCAGGTCTCGATTGCAGAAATTGAGGACTCTGGCAATGATGGGTCTTGGCAGAGCTCCAGGCGGGGGTTGTCTGCCAGGTATTCGATGTGCCCTCTCTATGGAGAAGAACTTGTAAGATTGACCTCAAGCGATATCAGGTCCATTCTGGTTTCCAGCGAGATTTTAGTATCAAGGATATCCTGTAGTATTTTGTCAAATTGTGCAGAAAGCTAGGGCCGGCTCCAGAAAGCAACCTTTTTCTGATTTGGTGTAAATCTGTTCAGTAGTTTTAGAGAAATGAAAGAATATCCAAGTTTGTATATATAATGACGCGAAGGCCTCACAAACCCTCCTGATCTAGTGCTGAGATCTGATTGGCTGCCAACACTTCAACCCTGACCCCTTAGCTCTGGTGCTGGGGTCCCAGAGGGACCCCCAACCACCAGAGCTAAAAAAAACACACTTTCTAATTCTGAAGTCCCCAGGTCGGATAAGTCCCGGGCGCATTCTCATGTTAATGCAGGGGGGGGAGGGGCTGCCAGCCCCCCTACTGCCCCAGGTAGCACCATCTCCCTGAGGCAAAAAAAATTATATGTGCGGGGAGCCACCCGGCCCCCCCGCACACATGGGAACTGCTACCTGCTCAGGGCTTTAAAGCATTGTAAAGGGGGACTGCCCAGCTCCCCCGCAGTCCCGGGAACCGCCACCTTCCCGGGGCCTAAATCAAATTTATTGTAGGGGGCTCCTGCCCCCCGCTGCCGTAGGGAATGCCACCCCCCCAGGTCCTTAAACTAATGTGATGTCGGGGTTGTGTGCCCCCCCACTTCCCAGAGGACCACCACCTTCCCGGGGCTTTAAAGTAATTTGATGCGTGGGCCACCCACCTCCCCTGCAGCCTGGGGGACTGTCACTTCCCCGGGGGTTTAAAGAATTGTAACGTAGGCTTCCCACCCTCTGCAGCCCTGGGCACTGCCACCTCCTGAAGACTTAAATCAAATTTTATGCGGGGGGACCGCACGGGCCTCCAGGTGCCCCTGCGACCACCACCTCTCAGGGACTATAATAAAAGAGTTCTCACTTGCAGAAAGCTGAGTTTTCATCTGTTTCATGCCCCAAGGTAACTATAACTACCGCCATCGCTATGCAATGCTAATTACCCCACAAATTACGACTCTCAGGATATCTTTGATAACATCACTAATAATATCAATGTCATATTTGCTGTTAAAGTTTTGACAACAAAACTGTGCATGGGGGGCGCGAGCTAAAGTTACCTTTGGGCACAAGGTATACTTACTTGAGATAACCCTAACTATAACAGATAAATTTCTATGGTTTCGTATGTTTAAAATGTGAGTCTAACTATAATGTCCCTGTAACCTTTGATATTTTTAAGTGAATAGATATACATGAGTATTATTATATATATACATGTATATATATATATATATATACATATATATATATATATATATATATATATATATATATTCACTGAAAAAACAAAGGTTAGAGGGACTTTATAGTTAGGAAATAAAAATTCACTTAAAAAACAAAGGGGGGCCGCATGCCCCCCCTGCTCTAAATAACGTGCTGCCCTAGGGGGTGGTGGTTCCCAGGGCACAGGGGGCAACAGGGCACCCCTTCATTAATTACAAGATCAACCCATGGACGTGGCGGTCCCTGACGCAGCTGAAGGGGGCCAAGAGATCTTCTTCCGCATAGTAAAACAGCCCTGGGTAGGTGGCGGTTCCCAGGGCAGCAGATGGGGCACAGGTCCCCTCACATACATAGAAAATTAGCCCCAGGGAGGTGGTGGTCCCCAGGGCATTGGAAGGAGGCCAGGAAGCTCCCCCTGTCTTTCTTTTTTTTTTTAAAAAGCCTCTGGGACTTGGCCCACCCGGGGCATTAGACTAACGAAGTGCAGGAGACTGTGCTTCATTTTTTTTCATTTTACAAGCGTAGTCACAGATTCACCGCCTCTCGGCTTGTAAAATAAAAAAATGCTTTTTAGCTCTTTGTGGGGGGGTGGGGTCCCAAACCACCAGAGCTAAGGGGTCAGTTTTTTTTTTGTTTTTTTACTTTTTATGGGGGACTTGGCCAAGCCGCCCTCCCACACCCAATTTCCAAAATGCCCTGGGGGGTGGTGGTTCCCGGGACATGGGGACCGCGTGGCCCCCTGCTCATATTTCTTTATAGCCCTGGGGAGGTGGTGGTCCCTGGGGTTGTGGGGGAGGCCATTGGGCCTCCCCCACATTATAAAAGCATTTCTGTCCCAGGGTGGTAGTCCCCGGGACTGTGCGGGGGGCAGGAGGCCCCCCTGTTAAAAAGAAAAGAGTGCCCCGGGACCTTGCCCACCCATGGGCTCAATTCAAGCTCATGTATTTTTTAAATTTTAACTGTGGATTTACGACCCCATTGTGAATACATATTTTACAAAAGTGCTTTTTAGACCTGAGGGTAGAGCTAAGGGCACAGGTTGTTCATATGCTGGCCCCTTTTGTATTTTTTATTCTTTTTTTCTGGGACTCAGCGGGTTCGGGAGGGGTCGGGAATCCTTCAGGTCCTTAGATATACAAATTTGGATTTCCTTAAATTTCTCAAAAAACTACTGAGCAGATTTACACCAAATAACAAAAGGCGCTCTTTCTGGACTAAGAGCTACCTTTCTTCAACATTTGGTGGAATTTCATCTAGTGGTTTTTGCGCTATTGCTGTTCAATATTTCCTACTGGAATTAACATTGAAGACACTCTAAATTTCACCCCCTCTTATCTCGACCTCCGCTTAGCGGATCAACCTTAAACCTTCTAGACAGCAGCTCACATGACTGTCAAATTTATTTAGAAACTTTCGTGAATTTTTCGTCAAGCGGCGCCAAAAGTGTAGGCAAGCAAAAAACTGCTTTTTCAATAGAAACTATAACTTCTTAGTGGCAGTTGCCACTTTTATATATATATATATATATATATATATATATATATATATATATATATATTTTCCAGAACATCACGACCCTTTAGCTAACAATATATTGTCCTGTACCTTAAGCAGAAACTTTATGGCACTAATCATACATACATTGAGGTACAACAACTCTCAGAATATCTTGGATGAATATACATATGATTGCTAAATTTGCAAATCCGCTTTTACTAACTCAAGTTTAATATTTCTACCATCATTGGTCGGTCATATTGGTACTAGTACTCTGGCGGGACCCCAGAGTAATGTTTTTGTACGTATCCTGGGTGGTTCTCCGACAGAAGTAATGTTGGGGGAGTAGCTCAGACTGATTTCCAGAAAAGAGATATCTCGTAATGATAGGATCACTGTAACAATGGTTTGCCAGCCCATCTAATAAAGGCGAGTAATATAAAAAGAATGTGTGTCTAACCAATATGTCTTGGGTAACATAAAATAAGTCTAGGATAAGGGGGTGGGTCAGGGGAGCTCTCACATTAATGAAGGTCAAACTGTGGCACACTTCTTTTAGGGTATGATGAATGCGATCCATGTGTGCAGGGGATGGGGGAGAGGCAGTGTTGTTGGTGCCCTCAGGCACGTCCTGGTCAAAGCTGTCCATCATTGTTGTCCACCTAGTCGTCTATACTCATTCCTCCCTCATTTCTCCATCCATTATCTCGCAAGTCATCTTCTGTAGTTACCTGGTCTTCCTCTTCTGAGTCTGTGTCACTGCCCAGTCATTCCCAATTTCCTAGAATCTCCACCTAGTGTTCCGCCAAAGGGCATGTTTGTATGTCCCTGCTGTTTCCCCTCCTAAGAGCCATCTCGGCTTCAACCCTGCTTTGCGGCCCATATTTATACTTGGTTTGCGCCGGATTTGCGCCATTTTTTTTAGACGCAAATTTGGCGCAAACTTAACTCCATATTTATTTTTTGCCGCTACACCCGTCCAGTGCCAAAGGTATGGAGTTTGAGTCATTTTTTGTGCGTGAAAACCTACCTTGCTGTAATGACATCCAAGGTAGGCGTTCCAGTGCAAAATATTACTCTAAGGCACAGGAGCAGGCAGGCCTTAAAACATGGCACCCAGCCAGATTTGCGCCATTTTTTAACGCCTGGGTCAGGGCAGGCGGTAAGGGACCTGTGGGCTAATTTCCATGGTGGGAGACCATGGAAGCAGCCAGGGACACCCCCTGCCACCCTCCCCTGGAGGACACCCATGGATGGGGGGACCCATCCATTGTGAGTGCCGGTAAGTGCAGGTAAGTATAATTGTTTAAATTTTTTTAAGTAGCATACGGGGGGCCTAACTTTTGGCCCCCCCTACATGCCACTGTGCCCAATGGCCATGCCTAAGGGACAGAAGTCCCCTGGGCATGGCCATGGGGCAGGGGGCATGACTCCTGTCTTTGCTAAGACAGGAGTCATTTCCATGGGGGTTGTGTGTCAAAAAATGGCGCACATCAGGTTAAAGACAATAATATTGACTCTAACCTGACTTGCACCACTCTTTGGCGCACAACCCCCAGTCTTCCCTTCCCCTCCGCTACCCGGTTAGAGTAATTTATTTTTACACTAACCAGGCCGCATCGCCGGCGAACGGCATTCCATAAATAAGGCACCTGGTTGCAGCGTTGCAATGGCGTTAGCCGGCGGTAAACTTTTTGACGCAAATCTGCCCTAGAGCTGATTTGCGTCAAAAAGTATAAATATGGGCCTGCGTTTCTTAGTTGGAAAATTCTCAAAGACAGGCCTCTATGGAGCATGATGCAGTACATCTAAGTGTGAGGTGCAAGCGGCGAAGAACCGCCTGCCAGAATATCTGAACGGTAGGGCAGCTCAAAGTCATATGACAGAAGTCAGAGTGTCTAAACTGGGGCAGCCCAGCTGGTCACCATTATATTTGACCTGCAGTCTATGAGGTGTGAGGTACATCATAAGAAGGAAATTAAATTATATATATTTGAGCCTCATGTTGGGGGGACACTTTTCTGGGGAATGCTGCATTCTTGCTCCGATCTTTGTCTGTAAGCACCTTACCCAGGATACCGTCCAATCTCGTCCTTAAGTCTGTCAAAGGTTTCCTCCCCATATCATTCAGGGACCGGTAGAGCCATGTGATCAACTGTCAAGCAGAGCCCATAGAAAGCAAAAGCCGCAATGTGGCATACGTAGGGGTTTCCCTCTTCCACAATCCCATTGGTCCACAAAGGTCTGCACCAATGCTTCATATCTGATGAAATGACCCCTTGGCAAAGCCGATTGTTCCATTAGTACCTCCAATCGAATGAGTGTGCCCATTGAGAAGCAGTCCCCTACTGTTTGTCATCCAGCTTCTGTCCAATCCAAAAGTCAGGTGGAGGTAAAGAAGGCGACAGGATTGCCATGAGGAAGCCCCACTAATTTTAGTGCAGGTGGCACCCAGCACTGTCGCCAAGCATATAAGGCCGCCTGTAACAGCATAGTCAGGTGGGAGATAGTAATGTCTCTAGGCAGCAACCTGGGCAGCAGGTGACCCAGAAGAGGAGCCAGTCCCAACAGATCCAGCGCACCCTGCTATGTTCTATAAAGCCATCAAGCTATCCACTGTAGCTGGGCGGCCCAGTAGTAAAGTTCAAATTCCGGAGCCCCAAGACCACCCTCCTTTATGGGGCATTGTAGTATCTCAAGGGACACTCTATGTCTGCCTCCGTCCCATATTAGGTCACGAAGCAGAGCATCTAACTGCCTAAACCATGCCACGGGGATCTGGACAAGGAGATTTGTAAAGAATTACAGCAAGCAAGGCAGCATCATTATCTTAGAGCTGGCAATGTGTGCCATCAATGACAAACATAAAGATCTCCATAAGGAGACACGGCCCTTAAGGCAGCAATATGTCCTCCCCAATTTCCCCTCCCATAAGTCCTTAATGGTATGGAACACGTGGATGCCCGAATATTTGAAGGAGGCAGGTGACCATTGAAGTCCCAAGGAATTATCTTGTGGGCACGGGGTGCCAACTACACAGGGGAACAGGCACATTTTGGTGCGGTTCAGGCATAGGCCAGACACCTTCCCAAACTCCTCAAAATGTGTAACCACAGCCTGCGCCCCTCCAGGTCCATTCGCTAAATACAAAAGGAGATTGTCTGCATATAGAGATATGATGTGCTGCTGTCCATTCACCACTATATCTTCGCCCACTCCCTCCTTTCAAAACAGCTCTGCCAACAGCTCTATAGACAGGGCGAAAAGTAAGGGTGACAACTGGCAGCTCTGTCTGGTCCCTCTAAAAATATCATACGAGGTAGATATTGTGGAGCTCGTCCTGACCCTGGCTGTTGTGGCAGTATAAAGTAGGGTGACCCATCATATCCATTCTCTTTCTAGCCCCATCTTCCTCAGGATTTCCATTAGAAGTCCCATTTTATGTAATCAAATGCTTTCTCAAAGTCTACTGACATAAGAATTAGCTCAAGATGAGGGAGGTGCTACGGTTCGGTATGAACCCATTCGGGTGCTTATGAATGACCATCACCATGTAGGGGAGTCATATACTTGACAATACTTTACTAAGGATTATGAAGTCCATGTTTAACATGGACACTGGCCGAAAAGCGGTGGTAGGTGCACCCGCAGTAATTGTTTTGGGGAGAGGGATCACTAGTGTACGTCTAGTGGAGTCAGGTAGGAGACCAGTTTTCAATGACTCAGAATACAGTAGTTCCAGTTTTGGGGCAAATCCAGGTACATTGAGTAAAACTCTGCTGGTACTCCATTCGGTCTCGGGGTCCTACTCATGGCCATCTCTCTAACAGCATGTCCTATCTCAGGGATCGTAATAGGTTCCCCAATGCCTCACATGCTCCCGGGGGGTGGCGTCTGGAGGTGTATATGTTCCAGAAATCTGGTCTGTAAGGACTCAGTGAGGGCTTCCAGGTAATTATAAAGGGACCCATAATAAGACCGAAACTCATCATCATTAATGAGCCCCAGCACATAAATATGTGCCCCTCTGGCTGTGATCAAGTGAGTGATGATTGAGCCTCGCAGTTCTGGGTGGATGAGACAGGCTAATAGCCTCCCAGATTTACCTTCCTCGTCATTAGCTTTAGCCATGTAAGTCTTGTGGTCATGGCGTCTCAGCCATTTTAGGAGAGTATTATATTGTTCATTGACTCTGGTGTGTAGTGGGATCTGTTCCCAGGGTAGTTTCTAGTGTATGAATTGTATTGTCAAGGATCTGTAGCTCCCTATGTAACTCTCTACAGACCACCAGTGACTGGCATATACAGTGTCCAGGAATGACCACTTTGAAGGCCACCCATTCTACTAGTACTGAGGAGGTAAGCCTTGGTTAGTCATGAAGTACCCTGTGATGGCCATGTGTAACCATTCCCTATAACATTCATCTTTGAGTGTCGCGGGCTGAAGTCACCATAGGGCATTGCTGGTCTGTCATCCAGTGTATCAGGACCCTTAGGAGAGGGCTGTGGTCAGAAAGGTGCAACGCAGATATTCAGTAAACTAAACGTATTGGCACAGCCCTTCAGAACACAGAAACCTATCCACTGTGGTGGGTAAGTCATGAATGAGAAAAGAAGGAAAAGTCCTGTTCTGTTCCATGTTGAGTGTGCCAAACATCTATCAGCACCCAGTGTCATAACCAGTCCGTGAACTCCGCTGCTGTTTTATGGGCTGGCACCCACCTGTAAGAGGGGTGTAGAGTGATTCAAAAGGACGTCTGAAACACAAAGTCCCCTCCAAAAAGAATCTCACTACCCATCAACTGGCACAGTGGGGCTGACAGGGTCTGAAGGAACGTAAAATGACTGTGATTGGGGGCATAAATACTCCCCAAGGTCACCTCCCTTCCAAAGAAGCTGCCATTCACTAACACATACCATCCATCTTTATTGATAAGTGACTTTGTATGTTCAAACAGGACTCCAGCCCTGACCCTTATCAGTGCCCCCCTTGCAAAAGCAAACTAAGATGTGCCATATAGTTGTCCAAACCATCTATGGAGTAGACATTCAATCTTTACCCCCATAACTGCAACATTGCTGTTTGGACCCCTCTGTATCGCAGGTATTTTTGCATGCTATGGTACTTTGCATCTGTTCCCATCCCCCAGACAATCCATGTTAAACAAAGGAGCTCCTGTGTCTTAGTGGCCGTTATTGCAGTGCGAATCGCACCTAGTCGGTTCTAGCTCACCCTGACTCTGTACTCCTCCTTCCCCCACCCAGACAGCCCCACAAGGCAAACAAAAATCAACAGATCCCCAACTTCTAACTCCCCATCCCAAGGGCTGAGCAGGAATTTCTCAAAACAGAAAGGAGTTATGTGTAAAGCTCCACCTGGCACCTTTAAGGGCTCAGATTGTGGGGTATGCGTTCCCATGATTCAGTAATCAATGCTTCGCTCTGGCTTACATAGAGTATTTACACCAGGTATAGGAAGATACTGGCAGCCGGATTCCCAGCTAAATAAGGACAAATGGTATCAGTTATCATACCATAAGGCAACTCCATCAAACCCCCAGCAAGGGATATCTATAAAGAGGTCTTGTCCAAGCCCTCCGGCAGCAACAGCATTTTCTGTGTGAGTACTAGGGAATCATGGCTTTCAACAAGGTTTAACTGTTGGCACGTCCTGACATAACGGAGGTATGTGGGGATGAGGCATCAAATAAGGTCATCTTCAGTTTGTGGGGTCACCACCGGGGGCTCATCCTCCTCCTGAATGGACTTCTCTGGTTCCGAGTCTGACACGGAGTGCCCTAGGCCATACTGATCCAGTCTGCTGAGCAATATCCAATGCCGCCTGGTGAGAGCCGCCGCCCTGTCCTGAGCAGCCTGCAACTTAGTTGGTCTTTGGGGCATTGCTCAATCAATCAATCAATCAAACAAATTTATTAAGCGCGCTACTCACCCGCAAGGGTCTCAAGGCGCTGAGGGTGGGGGGGGGCAAAACAGGGGGATGCCATTTTACTGTTCAAAAAGCCATGTCTTGAGGTGTTTTCTGAAGGACAGGAGGTCCTGGGTCTTGCGTAGGTTGATGGGGAGGGAGTTCCAGGTCTTGGGGGCGAGGTAGGAGAAGGATCTGCGTTGGATGCAGGGGACTGTGGCGAGGGCGGCAGAGCAGAGGAGACGAGTGGGAGTGTGGAAGTTCACTCTTTCGCTGTGGTAGGCTGGTTCAGTGTTGTGGAGAGATTTGTGTGCGTGGATGACGACTTTGAAGATGATCCTTTTGCTGATGGGTAGCCAGTGAAGGGATCTGTGGTGGGCGGAGATGCGTTCATGGCGTGGGAGGTTCAGGATGAGACGTGCGGCTGTGTTCTAGATCCGCTGGAGTTTCTGCTGAAGCTTGACTTTGGCGCCAGCGTAGAGGGCGTTTCCGTAGTCTAGTCTGCTGCTGATGAGTGCATGGGTGGCGGTCTTCCTGGTTTCTATGGGGACCCATTTGAAGGTGTTTCGCAGCATGTGGAGAGTGTTGAAACAGGAGGAAGTGATAGAGTTGATTTGCTGGGCCATGGAGAGGGAGGAATCTAAGATGATGCCGAGTTTGCATGCGTGGGTGGCAGGTGTTGGGGGTGGTCCTAGGGTGGTGGGCCACCAGGAGTCATCCCATACTGTCTTGTTGGGGCTGAAGATGATGATTTCAGTTTTGTTGGAGTTTAGTTTGAGGTGGCTTGCTGTCATCCATTTGGCAGTGTCGAGGAGTCCGACGTGGAGGTTAGTCTTGGCGGTGGTGGGGTTCCTGGTAAGGGAGATGATGAGCTGGGTGTCGTCTGCGTAGGATATGATGGTGATTCCGTGAGGGCAGACTGCAATGCTACCAGTGAGTGTCATCCTGTATGTGTAATGTGTAGCGCAAGTATTGTGTGTAATGTTGTATGCTGTGTGCAATGGGAAGTGCATGTATGCTAATTCAGACACCATATGCTATACATGGATATGGACAGGATGTGCATCTCAAAAAAATGTGGTGGTGGCGTGTGCTGCAAGGGCCTTGTAAATTTTGGACATGGTATATGAGTCCAAACACGGTGATGACAGTAAGGACATGTGCCTGAAGTGCAGGGTCCTACACATTACGAAGGGTGGCAATGTGTTGTTCACAAAACATGTTACTGCTCTGTGTGCCTCATGTAACACATAGTAACTCGGGTCATGTTAGGATTAATGACCATGTGAATAGGTCCCTGAGATTAGCAGGACAGCGCTCAACATACAACACTTGAAAATGTAGTTGAATTGCCCACCCATGTGGTGTAATGCCCCATACTCTGTGTCATATGTAGTAACATTTCCAACCCATGTTATACTCACAGATCTTGCCATGTGTGTTTGACCTAAGGGATATCATTATTCAAAACATCTTCAAATAGTGCTGGTCCTGGTGTCATGTAAGCAGCTTCACACAATAAACAGCTTTAGCTAGTGCTGTTTCAAGATTCCTGTGCAGATATGATGTAGGGCATGCATGTATCCACATATGAGATGGTAGTTCTGAGTGCTGTTGTCCAACACGTTGACCAGAAATTTGAACACATATACAGGCAACATAGTTGGACACATCATTTTACTCTGGGACTATGCATGAAGTAAGGGCACAGCCCACCATGTAGTGATTTGAGTGGATATGGGTGTAGTTTCATGCATTTCTGTGTGACATGAGTGAGTGATCCACACTCCATTCTCACATATGATACCTGTCACATGTATATTTCATGTAGCAGTGTGTCCAGACATTTGTTCTTGCCATATCAGGCACAGACTGTTGTGAGACTACATTTAGCTTGCAGTCCTTGCTCAGATGAGTTTGGTACATGCCAACGGATCTGAGGGCAATGGTGCATGCAGAAGGGACATTGATGAGCAATCCAACATGATGGGTGTGACCTACCATGGTCACATAACTGATGTTTTTAATGAGCATAGTCAATGGTGACATGGTCCTTTGAAGATATTCCAAGATGGTTCAATGGTATTGTGCAACATTAGCTAGCCTTGATGCCTTGGACATGAGCAATATGGAGATGATGGTTGTTGTGCAGATGTATATTAACCTTGCCCTTGAAGATGTCATTGTGATTTGTGCTGGCCAACGTGTGATGTCTGCAGATGGTGTTTACATGGCATGCTTGTTGTTCATTTGCCTAATAAACATTTGAATGACATGTCTCATTCATGTTTCAGCAGCTAACATGACCCCATTCCAGAAGCAGGATGTTGAGAAGCGGGCGGAACACTACCGCCACATATGTCAGGTACAGAAGGGCTTCCAAAGGATGGGGCGGCTGCATGAAAGGGAGCATCGGGCTCCTAGAGGGCCTTTCCACAAGGAGGATCACCCAAAGGACCATCCACCCCCGGCACCCACACATCAGGCAAGTCTCAGGCTGCAGACAGGGCTGGGTCTGCAGGTGCTGAACCATCGACATCAGCTGCCACATGTGTCCCATCAATGCACCAGGCTGTAGCTCCAGTTATTGTGCAAGACTTTGGGCAGGAAATGAGAACAGAGAGAGTGGACCTGAAATTTCAAATTGTAAAGCTGGAACGTAAGACAGACCAGATGCTGGTTTTGCTTAGGGACGTTAAGTCAGCAGTGACCAGACGCTGAAGATGGCAATGGGGTTGATGGACACTACTTCCCTTCCCCTTGCATAGTTTTATTCATAGCTGGGGTATTTAGATAGTAAGGGTTAGTCTAGTAAGCGTATTGTAGCTTATTTTTAGTACAAAGTGTTTTTTCTTAGAGGTTTGGCTTTTTGGGTTTATCTTTTTCTTTGGTGTTTCTAGGTGGTGGGTGATGTTTTGGGTATGTATGTTATAAATAATAAGAAAACAAAAAAATATTTAAAAAAAATAAAATACAAAAACATATATACTTGTTTAGGCTGTGTGCTTAGTTAGTTAATGTTTAGCTGTAGTTACTGCTGTCCTTGTCTACAGATGTGTTTTAAGGGGATGGGAGTTGAGGTTTATCATGTGGCATTAAATGTATAGGATACATTAAGATAAGCTAAGTTAGATGTAGGTAAACATTAGGATAAGATAGTGTAGGTTAGGTTAGTATAGGTAGGTTAGTTAGTTTAGGGAATTTTAGGCTGATATTTATAGTTTCATTAAATCTTTTTGTCTACTACTGTATGGTCTCCATTATGATTTACTGTCTAGGTGGTAGCATATCTGCATAGAACATGTTAGATACATGGCTTTGCAAGCAGTATTTTGAAACATGTGTATCCTCTGTGGTCAAGTACCTGTCAGGTTGGCAATGGTGTCACATCAATTATCTCTATACATCATTCAGCAATGTATGTGACAATCTGGATGTGCATGAAAACACATCCCAAAACATACACAGTTGCTCTGTGCTGGTAAGTCGTAGAACATACATTGTTGGAATGTTTTGTAACTGCACACGCCCTAAATCTAGGATTTGTTACTGACACACTTATCGCTGCCACTCACAGTCTTACATATACATCATTTGTTTGTCACATGAATGTTGAACTGTTGCTACCATCCTTGCTTAGCCTAGCCACTTGTGCTGAGATTTTAACAGTTGTCACAATTCATACATGCTACCTGTTGCATGACATCCTTGGGAGCGAGAGGAACTGCTTACTAGTCAACATAGATATCTGTCACCTTTCTTATGTTTCAGTCAGTGTGTGTGGCTTTGTGCCTGTCACAAATCTACACATATCCCTTTGAGAAGTACTCAGAGTATTGTCTTCACACAATGCAACATGTTCCAAGTGTTACTTGCTCAGAAACACATTCAGCACAAAGGATGTAGTGAGTGATTCTATTTACATGTGCAAATGTTTGGGATGTACTGTTGTACATTTACACAGGACAGTGACCCCATTAGATATATCAAACTATTGGATGTCCAGACACAGTCCGGGGGGGAACATGTCATGGGACGTGTGGGAGAGTAGTGTTTCCTCAAGAAGATGATCACATCGCCATTAGGGAAGAATGGCCACAATGTCAGTCCACATATGTAAGAAGCCAACAGTGGGAGGTTCCAATTGAGGATGATGCCAGGTGTTTTTACATTGGCAGGATCTTTGGCACAAAGCAAAGGAGACAGGGGCCATGTCCCACAGAGAAAAGCTACTGGGCAGTTTTCCTGGTGAAAGATGTTCCTTCCACATCTTAATCCTCTGATGTATGTGATGCCCCCGTGACTGTGGTGTTGTAGGTGCTGAAGTAGAGGGAGGCACAGACACATCCACATCAGGGGCTGAAGATGTGGATGCTGTGTCCATGGCAGCACTCATCTCTGGAACACATGAGGCAGCATAGCAGCAAGAAGGACCTGCATGGTGTGCAACACTGCAGCAATGTCACGTCAAAGGGCTACCAGGCTGGCAATGAGGGAGGCCTGCTTCTGCTCCATGGACTCCAAGACATTTTGAAGTGCCCCCAGCCTGTTGGCAACTTCTCTGGTGGCACTTGGGCTGAATAAGGTAAGTTAGGTTTTAGTGGGCAGTTATTAAAACCCCTAATGTAAAATAAGTGGATTTGATGTATATATTTGTAGATATCCCTACTTCAGTAATGGTAATTAGTACATTCATTGCTTCTGAAATAGAGCCTTTCATGTCTGTTTAATTGATTGATCTTATCCATCAATAGTACCTTGTTGCCTTTCCACATGAAGAATATGCAATTGATGAATATTACTATATGAGTAGGTTTTTACTGCATGTTTCATCTGCGCAGATAGAAACATTCTTAAACTTAGACATGAAGGTTTTCGCATAATTGAGAACTATGGAAAATCCCACAGCAGTCCCACTCATCTGTAAGTTGAATTTTCTATCAATAATGAAAATGTTGTGTAATTGAAAGAAGTTCAACAGTTCTAACAAGACGATTTTGCTATCTTCAAAGTTTAGCAGCACCCTTTCCTCTGCTTCTTTTCCCTCATTGTGAGGTACGGTGGTGTACAAACCTCCAACATTGAGTGAACACAGTAGTATCTCTTCCTTTGCTTATAGTTTGTTTTTTTCGGCTTCCTGAGAAAATTACTAGTGTCCCAGATGTATGATGGGCTTCGTTTTACAATGGTTTTAGGAACTGGTCCAAATGTATTCCTATAGGTTATCATAGTGAGTCAACACTAAAGTTAATTATTGGGATCATATATATAGTTTCACATTAACAATATTTTGGTCCTATTTGTAATCCAGCCCTGCTTGTTGCACTTAATATTTATTCCAAGTGTTTTTTAACTCACACGTGGGATTGTCTTCACTTTCTTGGTTAAATTCTAAATTTGCTCGGTTCCCTTGAAAGAAAATTTCTGAAATTCACCCAAAACCAGGGACCTTATGCATGAATATAAATGTACAGTTTTGGTAGTTTTACGTGTAGTATTTTTAAAAGTGCAGAGAACGTCCTATTATTTTATGCAGGGAATTCTCTATAGTCTTAAAGATACTACACAGAAAACTCGTAGTTTCTGAACAGCAACAAAATAGCAAAATTACATGTAGGGAATTGGATTATTAGTAGGTGGAGGTATTCACCTTTCAGCTAGTAATAATACCACAAACACCAATAAGATCCAGTCAAGTCTCAATAAAATATTCCTTTCTCAACCCTTGGTAGCTTGGCAACGAGCAGTCAGGCTTAATTTAGAAGACAGGTAAGTGTAAAGCACTTAGGCCCATATTTATACTTTTTTTGCGCCGCATTTGCACCACTTTTTGATGCAAACATGGCACAAACTTACAAAATACAATTGTATTTTGCAAGTTGGCGCCGATTTTACGTCAAAAGATGACGCAAATGCGGTGCTAAAAAAGTATAAATATGGGCCTTAATATCATCTGAACAGTAAATACAGTAAATACATAAAAGACACAACACAATAAAAATCCAATACTAATTTATGAAACTAAAGAATATTTTTATCTTTAAAATGACACTGAAACAACAAAAATCCAATGCAGGGAGCCAGAGATATGATTTTTTTAAAGATTAAATTAAATTTAATAAATGTCATTCTAATTCAAAAAGCATGAAGTACTAGCTGTGCCTATCTGGTGCACTAGATAAAGTAAAAGTTTCAGGCTGACCTGAATGGAGCACGGGTTGGATAGGTTGAGCAGTAGGTCCCGGACAAGATTTTACCTTCACAGTTAGTCACTTTTTTGGAGCTTTTTTTCTCAACGTTCAGCGGGTCCTGCAATCTGGAGATCACATCCACGATGGTGGCCTAATGCAGCACAATGCATCAGAGAGCCCTGGAGGTCTTTGTCCTCAGCATCAACATCAACATCAGAGAGTTCTGGAACTTTTGGTGGGACAAACCAGTGTAGTCAGGCCAAGTTGCAGTTCTGCGTCACTGGCTTGACTCTTAGCGTTGATGCCAGTCTTCTTCTTGAGCTTCTCACCAAACCTTTGCAAAAAGTTCCTAAACTTTCATATCTGCTACTGAAAGGTTTCCTGAGGGGCCAAAAGTGTACAGCAGCACCATCCAAAGGTTTAGAAGCTCTGATTTGCCTCCTGGGGTCTGGGAATTTCCCACAATGCACCTGGTCAGTCAAGGAAAATCCTGGTGAGGCTGTTCAGCTGAGTAGTCCTTTCAGTGGATTTTGCAGATGGCACCTTCTAGCACTTTCCTACTGGTTGCTGCTCAGGGAGCCTGCTATTTATCCTTTAGGACAGGCACAATCCTTTCTTGTGTGGAGAATTATGAGTGCAGCAGGTGCAGTTTGTGTGAGTGCAAACCTTCTGTGGTGCAGTTCAAGGGTCCAGCAGGGCAGTCCTTCTTCTCCAGATGTTTCAGGCAGGGATCTGAGGGGCTCCTGTAAATCCAAATCTCCCAAATGTAATCCTCATTCTGGACTGGTAAGAGTGGGGAACACCTTAACCAATAAAGTTTAAGTTTATTGGTTAGGGTGGCTACCTACGTTATGACCACTTACTGGGATGTGTGGCATATTGCTGTCCCAGATGGGGGGTCATCCGTAAGGGGAAATGACCTTCCGCAGGATGACGGGGAGACGATCAAACTCACTCTGTCCATTGACAGGACATATCGAGCACTCCTTAAGTCCCGTCGGTAAGGAGCCCCCAGGCCAAATAGCCTTCCACAAGCCATTTTTAGGAATGAAGATGCCTTCTGGTCAGATGTGCTAACCTCCTTATACCAGAAAGTAAGTCTGGGAGGAGGCATCCCTGAGAGCAGGTGAAGCTCTATAATCAATCCAATCTTCAAGGGAGGCAACAGAGACAATCCGGGGGATTACAGGTTAATCGCCCCTTATCGATGTTGAGGCAAAAAACTACACCTCCCTGCTGAATTACCAATATGTTCAGAAAAACATAAAATCTTTCCAGTTAACCAAACAGGCTTCAGGAAAGGAGTGGGTGCTACGACAAACATCTTAATAACTTCCTTTCTGGTAGAGCAGAGCAGACGGCAGCACAGGAAACTACATCTTGGCTTTATTGATTTCAAGGCCGCCTTTGACCAAGTAAATAGACACCTACTCTGGAGCAAGCTGAAGCTATGGGGTCTTTCGGCCCCTCTCCTCAATGCAATAATTGCTTTATACTCAGACACATGGGTACGCATAAAGATCCGAGATGGCACGAGGCTCTCAAGGAAAATCCCCACAATCCTCAGTCTGAAACAAGGCTGTGTGCTCACCCTGCACCTGTTCAACGTATTTATGGCAGACCTGATCCCAGCTTTGGACGCAGGAAACGTTCACCCCGTCGCCTAGGAGGGATCTCACTGACACATCTACTATATGTAGACGATCTGGTACTCCTTAGATGCACCAACGTCGGGCTACAAAGATTCTGAAACATTCTGGCTAATTATGTTCATTCCAACCAGCAGGAAATCAATGGGTCTTAATCGAAATTAATGTGTGTAGGCTGCAAGTACACCCTTAGATCAAGGATGGCCTTAAGCAATGTTTCGCTAGAGGTGGTGCCGTACTATGAATATCTTGGAGTAATTTTAGATGCCCCGGGCTTCTTCCATGAACAGAAAAGATACATCGCACAAAAAGCCCCAACACTAATTTTTTCTTTCTATCTCCTGGCCAAACGGCTACACGGTCCATCACTCTGTCTGCTGCTAACAGTTATCTCATCCAAGTTGCTTCTCACGCTAACCTATGCAAGAGTGGCAATGAATGGTCAGGACGAGCACCTGATAGACAAAACTCATCTTATAGTATTCAGATGAGTCTTCTAATTACCAAACTCCTCCTCACCGGCGCAGGAACGCCTTGATTTCGAACTTGTATGGCAAGACTTGGCCACAAAAGCAGAGACAGCTAAAACTTGGTACAAAATCAGTCACTCAGCAGACAAATTGAACAAGGCTCTCTGGCGGGCCCTAGAATAACCAGCACTCAGCCTACAAAAAGTGCCTTTGATTATCAGTTATCCAACTACAACTTAAGGATCTGTGGGAGGTAGCACTGACATACAATTCATTTTCAAGAGGGGTTAATAAGGCCACTAAACTGCTTTCGTTCATAGAAGATAAAGGCAAATTCAGTGTCTGGACACATGCGTGGATGACCATAAAGTACTATGTCAAACTGGATCCGGCTGCTTATCTCTTCACCACCTATGCACCGCACATGAAACATTAACTTATGACAATGCAACTAGACAACTTGCCAACCTCTGCCAATGCTCCGTCACAGAGGAACATTATTTCTCAGCAGTGTCTGCACTGTTAGTGCCAAAAGGAAGATCTACTACACATATTCTGCATCTGTCCAGGTCTGTTAGACCTTTGAAGGAGATTCCTTAAGAGGATGTTCACCAACAGAGCCATAAGGACCTGTACGGAGCCATAGTGGCCTGCTTCATCCCTCATTATCCCCAGCTAAACTGTAAGTTTGTCAAGTTCTTGAAACACGCTATGCAAAAAAAGGGATGTCCAGGTTTGTAGTGCCAGTAGGGCGTGTCCAAAATAGCATGTCTAATCAGGCACCATTGGTCACACAGAGATCAACCCCAACTGTACATAGACCAATTGGTTCATGGTACTGGCCCGCTACATAGGGCACTACCGGCCCTTTTTTTTACTCCTAGGTCTATAAATCTTTCAAGATGAATTGCGTCAGCTCCAGTGGGTCGGGTAGTTGCACAACCTGGAAGATTCATAAGTATTTTTGATATATCTTAATTCCAGGACAGTAACAAAGTGATGTGCTCTCATCTGAAACACTTTAAACCCCGGCCTGTAAATCTTTTGCTACAAGCGAAACATTTTATAAGATTTATTTATTTCAGGGAAACTAAAACGCAAATCTCAATTTATATTAGAATGTTTTTGTCATGTAAAATGGCAAAATTGTTATGGTTTTAATTAACTGAAACAATAAACTAAATTACCCCACTGTCCCAGAATGCACAGTTCTACAAAAATCAAAATGCATAAATTCTCTTCTTGGAGTGCAGGTCTGGCTAACCCAACCTACAGGTGTGGCTAACATTTCTCCACACTCCGTTTACAGCCCCTCTCCTTATCTAGTTAGGAGGGCTCTCATCTGGCTGGGGATCAAAGATATAGGGGCTGGCCTGGGTCCTGTAACATCTGTGCTTCTATCTTTGAAGTCCAGTTTATCTCCTCAGCCCCCTTCCTGTCCAAATGGCTGTATTCTTTCACCACCAGGCCTCTTCACACCTACTCAGGGAGAAGCTTGGCTCAGGCTGTAAACGTTTGACCAATCAGAAGAGGCTGCTAGAGGGCTGCTTTAGGTAACTTCAAGATAGTAAGTTCTAAAGCTAAGTTTGTGCAATAGTTATGATAAATCTGACCTTGACAAGTTGTTGGATTTGTTGTAACTATTCTTTTGATACTTTGAATCATGTTACTAGCTAACTCCAATCAAAAGTTAGACTTTATTAAAGTTTAATAAAGTCTTCACACAATAGCCTATGTGGCTAGCATCACTATAATGGGGAAAACGACTTTGACTGATTTTCTCTACCAGGTCATATGAAACATCTTTTACTGTGGCCCTGCGTTTTATAACAAATCACCCTACTCTTGGGGAGCCTAACACCAACCTTAGGGGTGACATATGTAATAAAAAAGGTAGTTTTGGACTTTGGAAGTACTTTCCAAAGTCAAATTTTGACACAGTTCTAATTTAAAACTCGTCTGCAAGTCAGGGCTCGCTTTAAAATGACACCAGACACCACAGTAGTGTACACTTAAGTGAATTACGTGCACTGGGGTCTCCAAACCTGCAACCATATACCTGGAATTTACAGGTAAGCAGTCTTGGCCATTTAGACTTATACCAATTACCATATACCTTTTAAGGACAGAACACTGCCCTAGGCCTGGTTAGCAGAGCCCAGGGCAATTTTTAAAATCAATACCCTCCAGTATCAGTCAAAGAAATGGGGGTGAACACGGCAAAAAATATGACTTTCCTACATTTCACCAAAAGTGCAGATTACTAAAATGTGGGTGTCAAATTGTTTCATTAATACGAACATGTGACATAATTTGAAAATTTTGCTCTGATTCAGTCTCCACTCCCTTTGGAAATATAATATTGGCACTTTTATATTTCATTTTATACATTGAGCTACATGAGTTTTTAAATCATATAGCACCATGAAACTCAACACAACCCAGTATGAAAGTGACACCAAATTATATATGGAGGTCTTTTCCATTCAGGACAACAAGAGTCATTGCATTTTACAGTGGCTCTGGAGTTTATATCAAGTCCTATAAGAACAGGAGAGCAGTTTGATTTATCAAACTGAATGTTTTGCAGATTGAAGGTGACTACCTCTCTTGTACTATCCAAACTGGATTATGCCAATGTCCTCTACCATGGATCACCTCTTAATGAAAAAACTACATCGTATTCACTCAGCTGCCAGGCTAGTATTACATGTAAAGCCACAAACACCAATCTCCCCTCTCTTGAGAGCACTACACTGGTTACCGGTTGCCAGAAGACCCACCTTAAAGCTGCTTTGTATCACCCACAAAGATATACATGGAACAAGACTGCTTTTCATCAGAAACAAAACAACCAAATACGTTCAACAAAGAAATCTCCACTCAAGATTGGCACTCCGCCTTAAAACACCACGAAAAAGACAATAGGTGGTACATCCTTCTCTGTTCAAGCAGCCAAACTATGGAATTCATTACCCCCAAATATAAGATCCACAGATAACTATCTTGCCTTCAGAAGACTGTTCAAGAGTTGTCTCTTTCCTTCATAACCATCATATTCAAACAGCATATGCCTGTGTTGATAAATATTTATAATCTGATTATATGTATATTCTAGATATGTATAGTTCTTTAAGAAATATGTATTGTTACTATTTCATAACAATAAATGATATACACACTCTTTAAGCCTGTTTAACAAATGTATATTTACTCACAGTAAAAAAAAAAATATATATATATATATATATATATATATATACATGTGTGTATGTGTGTGTGCATGTGTGTATGTATATATGTGTGTGTATATGCATATATATGTATATATTTATATATTATTCTATGCTTAACATGTTCATAGGTCATTGCATAGCTCCTAGATAAGTTGTTATATTAGATACAGACAGATCCTCGATTCGAAGAGCCACGTCTTGAGGTTCTTCCCGAAGCTAGTGAGAGATGGGCTTTGTCTGAGGTACAGGGGTAGGTTGTTCCAGCTCTTTGCTGTGAGGTAGGTGAAGGGCCTTCCTCCGGCAGTGGTTTTCCATATGGGTGGAATGGTGGCCAGTGCTTGCTGGGTGGAGTGGAGTCATCTGGCGGGGGTGTGGAAGGAGACGCAGTGGTTTCAGGAAGGCCGGTTTGACGTTGTGTATGGCTTTGTATGTGTGGGTGAGTAACTTGAAGGTGATTTGTTTTTCTATTGGGAGCCAGTGGAGGGCCCTCAGGTGCTGGGAGGTATGTTCTTGGCGTGGGAGGTTGAGGGTAAGTCTGGCGGCGTCATTCTGGATGAGTTGCAGCTTTTTGATGTTTCTTGTCGTGGTGCCGGCATAGAGAGCATTGCCATAGTCAACCTTGCTTGTGACTAAGGCGTGGGTGACTGTCCTGCGGCAGTCTGCTGGGATCCATTTGAACCTTTTCGGGAGATTGCAGAGGGTGTGCCAGCAGGAGGAGGTGACTGAGTTTACTTGGTGGGTCATAGATAGGGAGGAGTCGAGGATGATGCCTAGGTTGTGGGCATGCTCAGTCGGTGAGGGCAGGGTGCTGAG
Organism: Pleurodeles waltl; assembly: GCF_031143425.1. Lineage (NCBI taxonomy): Eukaryota > Metazoa > Chordata > Amphibia > Caudata > Salamandridae > Pleurodeles > Pleurodeles waltl. The sequence goes on from NC_090444.1 coordinate 1,746,065,318, forward strand.
AGATGTGGGCCACCAGGAGTCGTCCCATGCTGAGGGTCCCTCCTGCTACTACGATCTCCCTAACCCTTTCCACAGACTCTTCCCTCCTCCATCTCTCCTTTACTCATCCCAAACCTCATCCTATTACTATAAACAGCCAATTAACACTTCTGAATTCTTCCCTCCTCTATCCCTCCATTACTCTAGTCAATCCAACTAACAAACTCACATATCCTCTGCTCAAATTTACTCATAATAATGCTAATACTGTACTCATATTTCCCTATACTAATCCACCACTAACTCCTCTTGGGTTCCGGAGTAGCGTGCTACTCGCCGAAAATCGCTTCAGTGCCTCATCAGGGGTATTAAACTCTATATAAATATCATTACAATTACAATTTAACTTTAGCAGATAGGCCGTCAAAATGCTGCATCCGTGAGGGGTCTCCATCTGCAAGCTGCCCGTTTTTCAAAGGGAGAGTTCCACCTGCCTGGAGGGGACGTTTTGTTCAAAGTGCTCCCTTCAATGAGGTGGTAACACTTTCGACAAAAATATGTCACTCAAGTCACCATATTATATCAGCCTGAATTGAACCAAACTCCCAAAACAGGGCTACCTTCTTCAAAATCAAAATCAAGAGCCTTGACACACAAGGTGTTTTCTCCCAGATAGTGTGTTCTTTTTTTTATTTTTATTTTTGATTTCTTACTGTGCTCTACCACCCTGCCTTCAGACATTGCTTTGCAGGCTTTTCTGTGGTGGATGGGCCACCATCAAAGCTTTTCTAATGACAAAGCTAGCTAAGACTCCAGCGGCGTAAAACCAAGTGGTTTCACGGACTATAAATGATATGGGAGAAAAAGCGAGTGGCATAATTGGGCATTTGCCGGTTTATGGGAGATTAGCTGTGCTGCCAGACTCTGAATGAGACCCCACTGTTCTCAGTCTCTGCTTTTCCAACTGAGTTATGGCTTTGACAGCCAACTATGGAAGAAATGTTTTACATTTCCCAGAGCATGTACTCACTGATATAAACAATCTAAATGAGTCCTCTCATTTCTACCTCTGCCTATTTAAGACAAGTAAATTATTACATCTCAGGTGAGAGCTTTTGAACATTTGTCTAGACTTAAATAATTTCTCACTTGGACAATGGTAACGCAGCTATTGGTGGAGTTCTCGAGTCCTCAAAGGCTCCTTTTAAAGCTTCTGCTGCATGGCTCGTGGCTCATAGTTTTTGCTATCAGTTTTGACCACATGAACCTTAGCTGATTCTATTGTCATTGCCTTCACAATAGGTCTCGTGCCTTTATATTACACATACTTTATTTTTGTGTTACTTGTTTTGTATTAATTTTTTATTTGCAACAAAATATTGCAAGTCAATCAAAAGGTGTTAGAAATAATGTATTTTTCAGATTTCTATAAAAAAGAAAGAAAATTAGGTTGACGATGTCTTGTGAATTTTGTAGTAACGCGTTCCAGAGGTGAGCGCTCTTACAAGAAATAGATCTGAAGGATGTAGAATGAGGTAATAATTACCTTTAGGAAGAGTGGGGATGTTGTGTGGCGACATAAGATCAGCAGTGTTTTTGTGAGCAGGAGCATTGCTAAGTAGCAGTGTTTTGATGAGAACAAGTTGTCATGTTTGTCTGGTAGCCAATGAAGGCCTTTGGAGAATGTACAAGTAAGAATCTAGAATCTGGGATGGTCAACAAGCCTGGCTGCTATCTTTTCCAAAAGGAGCAGATTCTTGAGAAGTCAAGCATTGGAAATGTTGTTATTGACCATGGCTAACATAGTATCCAGCACAGTCCTTCATTATTTCCCACCTGCTTATTTCAAAACTAATCTATTCACTAGTTGGAAATTAGGTTTTTAGAAAAAAAGAGAAAATGTGCATCTCACAAAAATTCACTGGAGCCTCAACTTAATTTTAAACTTATTGTGTAAATTGTCAATCAACATTTAAATGTTAATTTAATCTTCACACACTAGAGATCATTTTTAAACTTTTTACATCTGTTGGAACTGAGTTGTTCATGAAAGTTGAGTTTGCAGTCGAAATTCCCACATCCTGATACACAGAATTATCAATGTTTTCAAAAACACATTTCACATTCTACTATGAAGATTCTAACGCGACAAAGTTACTTTCATAATAGCAGTCTATAGGTAAGAACAATAAAATCGTTGAGAGACTACAGGGAAGGTGGTGGACACGTACAAAATTTTAATTTTGTTGGTGTAGCAACACCAATGGTTTTGCATATCAGGTTTGCTGATCTATGTCTAATTTAAAAAATTTGTGTAAAAATGTATCTAAAATGTACATATTTTCAAGATTTATTGACATGGGACAAGAAAAAGTAGTGACTGTGTACCTTAGTCCTCACTGTTAACATGGCAATTGTCCACCTACAGACAGTCAGTCTATGCCTAGGGGAATGCTTTGGAATTTAGAATTTGCATAGATTGTTTGTGTTTTCCTTGTGATTTTGTGATTTTCAACAAATGAGTAAAAGTGTTCAGGTTGCAGGTGTGTGCCTATAATTGTATTCTAGGGTTTGTGTTTGTTTTATGACCAAGTCCCATAGTAATTATGAAGGCAATGGTTTAAGTGATTTTATTATACTATTTGATCTTGTTATTCTAATTTGTATTTCTTTTAATTTTCTTTAACTTTTTAGAGGAGTCAGTTACTGATGGTTCAGTTTGTCCTATAAGACATACAAATAAAGTATACTGTTGATTTTCTATTGAAAATGTTTAAGGGTACTGCACACTCTAGCACTGAGGATTAATGTCAAATGTAGCGCCCATGTACTACTTGAAAATATCATTGGCTGCAATAATTTTGTTCTTAGTTGAGCTCCTAATAGCAGCCTATGCTTGCTCCACTTACTTGGTTTTGCATAGCTCATACATATTACTATTAGACACTATTTAACACAAGGATATCACCGGATGTATATCTCAGTTATTTTAACAAATGTTAACTGACTTTTCTCTGGTAGAATTATTGTAAAGTAAAAGTGGCTTTGAAATGGTGAAGTCCTCCGCATGCGCACTGTAGGCTTGCACCTCTGCCCTGAGTGATACCAGCTGTAGCTTCTCTGGCATCCTGATATTTCCCTGCAGCATAGACAACAATCAAGGGTATGAACAGAGGCCTAGGCTTTTCATCATGGTTCTATGATCCAGATCCCAGCTCTATGGACTTTAGAGGTACACAATGTGTGCTCTCTAGCAGACATGAGGCTATTGACCATGCCCTGAGTCAAATACATTAAGCACTTGAATCAGCATACCGTTTTTGTGATCGCTAGTCCTAAATAGACCTTTTTTCTGCTCACAAATGAGTGAGGCACCTACCAGCCACATGCTCCACTTAAGTTCCACTTGAATGTAATGCCCAGACCCTGCACGGACTTCCTTTCATGTGTGTTGTATGCATGTTGCATGATTGGTTGTAACTATGTATGATTGATTGTAACAATGACCGGTGGGATTCATTTCTGATCTATTTTGGATACCTCTAGTAAACCATTGGACAAGATGAAAGTTAATGTACAACCTCTCCTGGCAGTGTAAGGGGAGATGAGTCAACAGATTCTGTTGTTAAGGACAGGGAATCTTCTAGGTGGGACATGACACTTTTGTCTCTCCCCGGAGTGTTACTCCAGAAGGCTGATGACAGATATTGCCCCAATACAAACAAGGGACTCCTCTAAAGAGGCAGCACTCTTGTCCAGACATTCTCATAGAAAGAGGCTCTATTAATCCACCCAGTAATACACTCCATACTACGCTACGACAGTCCCCTACCAGTACCTCAGACATCTGAGTGAGAATAGCTTCGAAGAATCACTCAGTTCGTGTATCCATTAAGATTACGCTCAACTCTACAAAGCCCCTCTACTTTACATGTTATGCTCCAGAGGGAAAAGCAGTTCACAAGGTTGTTCCACCCCAGTTTGTTACACTTCCCCAACAGGATACCCTAGCATACCCCCTGACAGGCATTGTTCACATTAAGGACTCACACACATCACCCTCACTCTTCCCAGAGCAGCATTGGTACAACGCTTAGCCATCTTGCTGCACCATGATTTAAGTGCAAAGCCTGAATGCAAGGGGCCTGAATGCCCCTCCCAATTGCACAGATGTGTTGTCAATGCTGGTGAACTCAGAGGAAGACATATGTCACCTTCAGGAAACCCACCTTCTTAAGATGGACTAGGAACAGAAGTGATCCAAGACCTTCATGAAACAATATTTCTTTTAGAGACCCAGCACAAAACAGTAATGGCCATCTTGATACCCAATAAATTTAAAAGGCAGGTGCTCAATACCATGACCGGGATAAGCGGGAGGCTCTTATCCCTGCAAATCTCTCTAAATGACAGCACACTGATCCTAACCACCATATATGCACCAAATGAACTCCGAAAGCAATTCATATGTAAAGCCATCTCTCCTGTGGTAACCTTCATAGACAGAGACATTCTGCTTGGGGAGGCACTTTGTTCTTGTATCTGAACCAGTATTAGAAAGATAAGCTCAGAGAATGGTCCAAACTGGACCAGTCTCTATGGAGGGGCTAAGGTGGTTCTATGATGTGGATTCGTCAGACGTCTGGTGATTCATGACCCCTTTAATTAGAGATTACGCCTTTTTTGGCCTCTCATCAAACAAATGCGAAAGCGGATTCCTAACTAGACTCCCCACAAATTTTGGCAGCCTCCATCCAGTCTAAGATTGGAGTTTGGGCACTATTGGACCACTCTACCATGAAGCTTAATTTTAAAACCATTATGTTCCCACCCAGAGATCATCAATGGAGGGTTAATGATAACCTACTAAAATACGCCTTTAACCTAACTTAGATCAAAGAGACGATCCAACGCTGTATGCAAATTGAAAACACATCTGTCCTTCTACTCTGGAAAACACTTGGAACAGTAACCAGAGGTGTCTTTATGGCTATTGCCATCCAACTTAAAACCAAGAAGGGGAAAAGTGTGGAGCTAAAGGCACAGGTGTGTGTGCTAGAGGTGACCCAGAAGTGCAGTGGTGCATGGACAGTATGGTAGCAATTGATACTAGCTAAAAAAAAAAAACTCAAAGCCCTGGACTATGATAGAGTGGGATATGTCCTGCACTAGACAAAGATACTACACAGGGGATAATGGGGATAATAATGCAGGATGGTTACTAGTTTGTAAGCCATGTGCCAAGATACAAAATTGCAGGATTGCGCCTATCGTCCTTTGAGGGTATAACACAGGCTTTGGAACACTTCTGCACAGATCTATACATGGCTGAGAGGATGAACTTAGAGCAGGCAGATTTATACCTCTTCCCTGCCAAACCTTCCCCGAGCAAGCTGCCCTCTAGAATCAGTAATCCATGTGGAGGAGGTAATTGCATGAATAAGAAGACTCCAATTGAGCACAGCATCAGGATTAAATGGGTTTAGCCTGACCTTCTATAAAACCTTCTGTCCCCTCCTGACCTCCCTCCTTGCCTACCTCTACAATACTTTTTGGGAGTCTGGAACACTCACTGAAACGTGTGTCAGGCTGTGATTATGGTGATCCCCAAACCCAGGTAGGTTCCCACTTTTGGTTCCTCGTATAGACCTGTTTACCTTTTAAATGTAGAAGCTAAGATCTTTATGAGAATACTTGCTTGGCACCTCAATCCATGCATGAAATGCCTTGCTGACCCAGACCAGAAAGGGTTCAGCCTAGAGAGAAGCTGTTGTGGCAACACAAAGTGCATATTTCATATGATAAACAAGGCTTCCTTTGGCAGAAAACCAGCACTCCTTTTATTGATCGCCACCAAAAATGCGTTTGACCATGCCAACTAATGTTTCCTACACAGTATTTTTGATGAAGACAGCTTTGGCCCTCGGTTTAAGAAATGGGTGTGGTGGGGTTATACATGCTCCAGGAGCCAGTTGAGGGTCAACAATATTACTTCACAGGCACTTAAGATAGCCATGGGTACAAGACAAGGAAGTCTCCTATACCCCTCCTCTTCATCCTTTACATTTAGCCCCTTGCTGGAAGAATTAGATCGGCCTCTCAATCATTCGAATCACTATATAGTACAGGAAACATAAATTTGCCCTTTATGCGGACAATGTCCTAGTTGCCCTTTCCAACCCATATGACTCAATCTCAGCACTACTTCGGGAACTTGAAGCCTTTAACCAAGACTCAGGCTTCAAGATCAATACACAAAAGTCACAAATGCTCAGCCTCAGAGTCCAGCATGGTAACAGCTCCACAATAGAAAATGTATTTCCTCTCTCCCAGGCACGTAAACCAATCTTGCTACCACCATCCACACAGACTTACAGTCCAGGCAGATTGGAGAACTTTTATGTGTGGGAAGGGTTAAAATGACCATACTCACCAACATTCTACATATTATCCAGACAATTCTCCTTCAACTCCTCCACGGTTCTTAAGTAATCTACAGTGAATAACTCAAACCTTCATTTGGAGTGGCAAGTCTTTATAACTACTACCTAGCCACCCAATTGAGATATCTGCTGGATTAGAGCAGACCCCTATCCAAGAGACATTGGTACCTTATTGATCAAATCATTGCAGACATACACATATGGAAAGTAACATGGCTCCCTAAAAAAACACTGCCCATGTGGTGCCTACTTGTCTCCTGTCACTTGAGCCACAATGGAGGCCTGGGATACAATTGGCGTCTCCAGGGCGTTAACTTTCCATCCCTTGCTGCTCACCTCCATCATCAGCAACCCATTTTTTACCTCTGCGGTGACAGGTGATGGCTACTAGGCTTGACAGGAAAAGGACTGGCAACATATTTGATCAGAATGGTCTAATGGACTTTGAGAAAGTCAAAGCCAAGTTTGACAGAGAAATGGCTCTACATCCATGATAGAGATGGATAACTCTCCCCACAATTTGTCCTCATACTAGTAGACCCTTCACTCGCTCCAAAAAATGGCTGGTCATGAGGACGGATGGTAACAGAATACTATAGGACATATACAGATTGTTTAACATACCTATCTTTGTTGTTAAGTTCCTCAGCCAAGAAAAGCTGAGAAATGGAGTTAGAGCCCTCTTTCACTGATAAGGGATGTTTAGACATATTCTATAGAACATGCTCCTCAGCCTTAGGTGTGGCAGGAAAATAGACAATGTTAAACATCACTCATTACTTGTATTACCTCCCTGCAAGAGGTAAAGTGGAAGCACTCCCCGTTTGGGGTATACTGGCATAATTGCGAGAGCCCTGGCACACTGGTCCATTTTTTGTGGTGATGTCCCAAACTTACTCGATACTGGGAAATAGTATTGAAGGATGTTAACAAAATGTCCACCACAGACATTCCACTCTTACCCAGCTACGTACTGCTTGGGCTCCTAAATGAACAAACCTTTCCACTATACTGACAGGGAGAGAAATAACTTAATTGCCCCATCTTCTGCCAGTGCTAAGAGTCTCTAAGAACGATACTCCCACTACACGTCTCTCAGAAGAAGCTGGTTTCAGTTGTCCTAAGTACTTATTTTATGTGAGTCCAGCACTATGGACTGCCTTCATTTCAGTGTGTAAGCCCCATTGTGGGGATCTCACTTACCCAGCATCTCCTAGTTTCTTCCCTATTCCTATTTTCTCCATTTCTTGACTCCCTTCCCCTACTGCACCAGCGCTCCCTCTTAATCTCTCTTCAATTTAGAACTCGCTCCCCCAAAGGATGCAGGCGAATGTATGTGTTAATCAAATAAAAGTAAATACGCAGATTTGAACATTAAAATTGAGATTGATCTGAGGCTGAACATTTTTGGTTGAGCAGATATTCCATGGTCAAACAGAATCACTGTAGCTCCTTGTTATACTTTGAATGAATACCACTGAGCCATCCTGTTTTTGCCACTGAGGGGAACATCGTGGGGCTATAGTTGCATGCATCCTACTGGCAACATTAGGTATTTCTCTTCCTCCACTAAAACACTGACAAACATGAACAGTGCCTATTTGAAGACTATCAACCTTCCATTACAGGGAGTGGAACAGATCCTCCAGGATGCTGCAAATTCTGCCATGTATTTCTTCTTCCCCTTTCTCCCCCCAACCCCGGTTGCTCCATCACCCTCTACTTTTCAATAGCACTCTGATGCTATAAATAAATGAATGCCTTGTTTCTGATACCTCTGCCCTCGAACACAATAAAGGCAAATATTTATTTAAATACATAAAGATAGACTCTTCCAATGGCAGTCTAGCTTCTCATGATTCTCCCTGTATCACCTCCTCAAGTGAAAGCCACTACTTGTCCCTTCTAAGCGAGGCCACATTCTTGTGCTTCCTTGGAGGTCTCCCTTTAGGCCGAAGGTCAAACTTCAGCATCTTGTGAACTGTGGAATATTCCATCTCACTCGAATGCAAGTATCGCTCTCCAGGGTCCTGAAATACTGAGCGTTGAGAAAATAGCACTCGGTAATTCAAAAAGAGCTAGTTTAGTGATTTTAAAAACCTTAAAATATTAGTAAGAATGAATAATTGGTACGTTTTCCATAAAGGAATATCTTATTCCATGGAACAATTACTTTTTCTGCTTATTCATGCCCAGCAATGAAGTAGAAAGGTAGATGTTCTAACAAATACAAGGCGTTCCATTATGATTTTTCAGGAACACATGTAAACAGTATTTCTGACATGTTTGAATGTACGACTAAAAGGCTTCTTATTACAGTTAACTAATACCTGCTCTTTGTTTTTTCACCGACTGATTGTCTAAAACATGGTTAATTGCAAGAAAATAAAGAATGGCGGAAAATACTAAAATAATGTCATCTTTTACTAAGTAGGATGTAAGGCATAATTACAAAAACATTAAAGCAAGTAATTGTTAGCTCTGTAATTTTTCCTTCTCAGTGTAACCATGCTTTTTCACCGTGAATCATTTATTCTGTTCCTCCAATCATTAATTATAGTGATGCGTGTATAATTGGAAAATTATATGTTGCAAAAATGATTTAGTAACACGGTTTGGGCAGCTAGAAAGTGTGGGTTTTTAATCATTTCGACTGGAGACATGTTAAGATAAATTCCAGCCTCCATGTTGCTCTGTTCTGTTATCTTGTGTATAAGGCTTGTCATTTCCGAGTAAATTTCATCTGGTGTCGTTTAGAAGCCTCCTAATCTAAGCAGTAATCTTCGCTGTCTTCATTTGGAATGCTCATTGCTGCAATGTAATACCATGTTGCAAAGTTTATTTTTTAGGTATAGCATAGCAGCGCGCAAACCGCTGCTTTTCCGACGTGTTGGTATGTATCTGGGCTTTTAACCACGCCCACCTCACGCCCATCACTACCACTCGGTCGTGGGCTTGCCCTTCAAAAGTCCTTTGATGGGATTGGTAAATGGTTTACCTTTGTCCCTCCTTGGGGAGGTTTTGTTACTGCCTTGGCCATGGGCCCTGTTACTTGGCTAACTGCCGATAAATTTGAATGCGAGCAAACTTCTTTTTCCTTTTGTGTGTCTCTTCACGTTCATGCTCATGGCGGCTGTGGCGCTGTGAATCGGCTCGCTTATGTGAAACTGTTTTACTTTTCATTTTCAATTTATGTGGCAGGTAAAGTCGAATTAGGAGTTTACTATGCTAATAGCTCTAACTAGAGCAAATGCGAGACCCGTTTGCATTGCAAATGCTTGTTACTAAGAGGCAGCACATTTTTTCCTCAAAAATGAACTTGCTAAACGTTATGTGTTTGAAATGTGCCTTGCTATAGGATTCCAATAAAATTAAAATGACCATGCCATAATATACCCCGAATATAGTAGTAAAAATATGAGCACAGGTTTTTTTTACGTTTTTTTTTTAAATGGTGGCCTTGTAAAATGAGCTGCTTCACAAAATTCTCAAGCAGCAGACAGGAATTGGAGCATCTCATACCTCAGATGAGAAAATGTTCCACCTTTAGTGTGTGATACGCTACCTTGTGGCTTCCTTTGTCTCTTGGCCCACTCTTAAAAGTTACTGAAAGAGTTATTGAGGAAAGATGGGGATGTGAAGAGGGAAACAATTAGGTGCACTTTCCTCCCCAGGATAACACTCATCAGCGCTGAGTAGTACCGATGAAGCCTCCCACCTGACATCAGCACAAAACGTCTTCTTCCCAATGTTGTTTTTCACCACTTTGTTGGTGGTGTGTACTGCATCCATATGTGCACATCTCACATATTACTAAATGATTGCCTGTGTTCACACACATGAATAGACAACAATCTCAAAATGTTCTGGCGATACAGTATCCCAAAGCAAACAAGCAATGGCAAAGCCAATATGTAAGTGCCTGCCTATTAAAGGTGTGGCTCTTTGGCTTTGCCAATACTTTTTTTTAAGTATACAAGGAGCTCCATTCATCTATCATAAGGGCACCACCATTAACAAGTTCTCAAGGTATGACAATTTTTAATACTGAGACTTAATTTGATGACATCACAGAAAGTGAAACAATTACATAAATGGCAAAATAAAAATTGATTCCAATTAAATGGTTAAACGAGCAAATAATGTAAAATAAATGGAATAACACTAAAAACTCACCAAGGTAGGCAAGTGAATGTCTAATGTTTTAAGAAACATTCTATGTGTCTGAAAACACTCTTTCAATTGAATAAAAGAGATGATAAGAGGGCTACCGTGTTGATGGTGTTGTGGCCTGAAAGGTCTGCAGCTCCTCCAAGCCGCTCTACACAAAGCCAATCTCTGAGCATGGTTACATTTAAAGTTGAGGTTGCAGCTCTTCCCATCAGGTGTGACATTTTGCTTACTTTGCAAGCTCAACCCAAACTCCAAATGTGTGAGTGTCATGCACGAGTGGGACCTAGACATCACTGCAAGTGACTTTCCAATCATGTATTCCTCTGCGGTGTGCTTTGCTGCCCGCCGGATAATGTGCTTCAGTGTCCCTCAGTAACATATGAAGTGCTGTAAATATGCAATTTCAAAACCATAAAATACCAAGTGCAGAGCCCTAAAGTTTTCCAGCTGCACATAGGAGTAGATGATCTAATTTTGGGGGGTTTGAGCTCGCAAGCGCTCTGGCCCCTGTTGTAATCTCTCTGTGGGCTTTTAACCACGCCCATCAGTTTGGTTGGTTCATGGGCTTGCCTTATAAAATTTGCATGATTTCATTAGTGAAAGGCAGGCATATCGCATGCATTTTCTGGTGTTTAGCCCTCCTCAAGAGCACTGGTAAACTACTGCAAACATACAAGGTTCTGTGTTTTCTGCATGGCTTCTGGACTACTTTTTATTTTTATTTCCCACGCAGTGTGATCTCGATGGGCAATAGTCAAGCCCTTTGCATGACATCGACCCCGTAACATGGATAATTGCACTTTTGCCAATACGTTTGACTACGGGTGAACCCTCTGTTTCCTTTTGTGTGTCTCCTTCACGCTCCTGTTGGCCTTCGGCTTGCCTATGTGAAACTGTTTTACTTTTCATTTTCAGTTTATGTGGCAAGAAAAGTCCTGTTAAGAAGTTACAACTGTAATAGCTGTAACTCTAGCAAATGCGAGACCCATTGCATTGCAAATGTTTGTCATACCTTCCAGTCATTGCTGCAAATCAAATGACATGTTGCAAGCATCCAGGGTGCTCAAAGGCACAGAGTTACTTTTGGCCATTGTCATCCTTGGTTGTGGTATTTTCCAAACAGGTGGATTTTTCTCTGAGTGGATAACCTCTAGTCCAGGGTGAAAGGTTAGCCAAGCCCCTGATATATAGCAAAACTTTCATATACTCTATTATTTGAATTTCACAAAATTTCACAGGTATGAAATTTTGTTTGCATTCCTCTCCTTGGCCAATACTTCAAGGGACATCAGTGCTGCAATTCTCCATAAAGCAGGTTCCTACCGGTCGCACGCATGGCTTTTGAATGCAGGGTATGCCCTTACATTTAATTCTCATGTGAGAAATGAACAGGAGTATTGACAGAAATGTCATACAAATTTGCATTCATTTCAGTAACATTTTCATTAAAAATCCTGATTTACTTCTCATGACAATCAGTTTCAACTTGATACTGTTTGTTTGTGCTCCAAGGCCATTAGTGCTGCCTGCGCCAGAGGTCTTTTGTCTCTTTTAGACAACTATACAGTTCCTGCTCCTGTTGAATGCGATGGAAACAGCAGAGCCAAAAGTAGTTTTGCTAGCACGTTTGAGAACTTGGAGTATCATTCAACCATGTTCTAACTTGGTAGAAGAGGGGCATTACCGAGCAGCACCCTTTGTAAGTAATAGCCTAGCAGTCCAGTCCAACCTGTTCATTTTGGGTCAGAGTTAGTCTGAACTGCACATGGATTTCTAAAACTACACTTGGGCAGTTTAAACAGTGTTGAGTCCAGTTGGCACTAACGTAATAGCTGATGTGGTTAAGAACCTATGACTATAATAATTTCCTTACATGTTAATCCTCCTTGTTAATGTTGTCAGGAATTCCATACTTCGACTCTGCACCATTTATGTACTGTTAAATTGATTTTTAATATTTTGTGTAGCACATCACACAATAGAAAGCCATGCCTGACAGCAAGGAATAGTATTCTAATGTTATGTTAATTTCTTTTATTTAGCACAGTGCAGACAAGGCTTCGTGTCACTATAGAGGCAAAAATGCAACATCCACTACAAGAATAAGGAGTAAGGAATGTAGGTAGATATTTAAAGTATTGAGGGCTGCCCCACAGACCCTCAGACCTCTGTCTTCCCGGTGGAAGTCCCCTCACTTGTCTTAGAAATATCTATCCTGGAGGTTGGGATTTTACTAACTTCAGTGGAGGCACTGCTGTGCTTTCCAAATCGAAAGTAGGGACGCATTGATGAGCAAGCACCACTTTTGATGCAAAGTTTTTGGTTTTTCAAGAAGAAACTCCTAAAGTTGCAGTTTATTCTTGCAGAACAAAAAAGAGTGGGCCTGAGGAGCAGGGAATTTTGTACTCTGTATGTGAGAACCTATGAGCATTTTCCCTTCCCTGGACCGCCATGCCTCACATGGCAGTATCAGTCATACAAATTTAGTGATGGCAAATGCGCTAAATAGGGCAGGATGACCATTGCTATAAGTGGACAGCCTGGTAGTGCCTGGATGTAAAGCCTGCCGAGGTTCTGCCATTGGAAACCCAAGGATTTCTTTGACTTCAAATAGAGCAGAAAGATTGTGAAGGTAAAGGGGATGGCTAATTAAGGAGGTCCTCCCACTGTACAAAACGTGAAGTTACCCTCTATTACTAAAACCTGTCAAATATCCTGAGAAGGTTACAGTCACACAGTCCAAGTTGACTTTGCAAAATGTGCACATTGTAACACTAATCACAATGTGCTTAATGTACTCAAATTTAGTTACTGAAATGTTATAAGCAACTTCCTGAAGTGTGTCAAGCAGGAATTCGTAGAAGTAGTTGAATTAGAGTATTTAACTGCTGCTGCTAACAGTGAAAATCCTCTGATTGTATTGGTGACCATGCTTGTTTTATGGGCTTTGAGTAAATACTGATGTGTTGAAGGCAAGCTGTGGCCTGTTATATATCAAAACAACTTGGCTACCTAGAACTTGGCTAACTAGAATGTTTGCATTGACTGTAGTATGGATGATGGTCATAGACTTAAAGCTAGTACTGTGCTTGAAAGGCAGATGCTGTGAAGATTTTAGCAACGCATTAATATGTACACACCTCCGCAGTTATATTAGTAGTGTAAGAGTGGCCACTACTTTGACCTGTCAAGCATGGCCAGTATAAACATAAGAAACCTCTCGGTGGGATCTTCTTTAGAGTACCCAACTGCTGATGACTCTATGAAAATAATCAAGTCACTATATTGAACCACAACAATTTTAGGTTTCGCCTGCACATCACATGTCCTTTCCTGCGGGTACTCTCTTTTCTTTTTTTTTTTTACTTTTGAGGCCCTCTCCTTCACCCACATCCTCCCCAGATCTCAGTTATTTTTAAAACCCACCTCCTTAGAGTTGTTCTTTCAAAACCAATGCCCTGCCCTTTCCTTAACTCACCCACCCACCCACTTTCTTTTGTTCTAAGACCCCACCCCCATCGCTGTCCTATTGTTTCTAGCCCACCTTCTGTTTTTCCCACTCCCTCCCGCACTTTAGTGTGTTTCCCACCTTCCTCCCTCATGTCCTAATGTCTGTACACTGTGTTTTTGCATTTTGCACTGCAGTGTGAGCTAACGGGGTCAGTGATGGTCCATAGTGCTTTTCTTTTTTTGTTAGCCATGTTGTGCAGCACCACGCACTGCAGTGCAACATGTAAAAAAAACTTGACAAAGCCAATAGATTTTGCCTAGGAAAAACCTATTGGCTTTGCCAATGCTGCCAACCCCTCTCTCAGCATTTCTGAAAGGCATGTGCTGCCTCTGATTGGTCATCATCAGAGGGTTTGGAACAGGTTCTACACCCTTTGATATGTACAGCAAATTGCCATGCACAGCAGGGGGTTGGTCACCTACAGGGCCCTGCAAGGAACCATACAATATGCATGGCAAAAGTCATGCACAACGGGAGTTGGCAGACCTCAGGGTTAAGTGCTATGTTAGGACAATCTGTCCTCATGGAGCAGAATGTTCTTATAACTTTATAGGACACTGTGGTAGGCACCAATTGGAATCCCTCTCTGTTGTTATAGGCCCTTGCTTTTAGCTTGGACCCATAGCTTCCCTCCTTTAATGGCCAGCATATTGTTCTATAGCAGACCATAAGAATATATTAACTTTTATAGACAGACATGATAAACCACATAAAATCTTTCTTTGAACCAGCATAGGTGGTTTTAGCAATAACATTTTCGTGTTGTTTAACAGTTTTTAACTTTTGTAAATATTTTTAAAACTTTTAGGGTTTTGGTAAAAAAGAAGAAAAAGGGGCATCGAAACTTGGATCCCAAAAACTGAAAAAACTGAGGGACATATTTATGAGAGGCTTGTGCTGGCCTTGCATATCATAGTGTAACACAAGTGTGGCTCAAGCTGTAAGTCATATTTAAAATGAATGCATCTCCAAAAATGTGCTGATTTTATGGTTTGTGTGAGGCAAAAGCTGTGCTGTATTCAGCTGCATCATGCATTATTTAGTACATGCAATGTAGGCATTGCCCCACAAAATCTGATGCAAAGGTAATGCAGTGGTATTTATGTGTGTAGCAGTGCATCACACATTGGGTAGAAGCGTAAAGCATTGCTACAAAATGTACCAGAATTGCTGTGCAGTGTCAAACCAGGTGATGGAAATGACGCAGAGGCTGTAGTAGGAACAAATAAACATTACAAAACACTTTGGCAAGCTCAATTAAGACACAGAGGTTGTCATTCTACAAATCGGAGTAGCTAGGGGGCCACCATGTAGACAGTGAAGGAAGAAAGAACATATTTTTTGCCAACACATATACCTCATTGACCTCAGGTAGAAGGAGGCCAGACAGTTTTACAGATTAAAGAGGGAGTCCATCACGTAAATGCTAGGGAAGATAGGGCCAAGCCTCCAGACAGCAACAACAAGGGCTTACCATTCCATCACACATAACATTGATGTGTGTGCTACATATCTTGGCCTCTGGATCATTCCAAATTACAGCCGCAAGATTGATGGAGCACAGAGCGCATTATTCACCTTTCTCCCTCTGTGTTGGATGCCATAATTAAACTGACCCCAAAGTACCTACTCTTTCCCAAAATTAATCAACAGCAATTGGAGACCATGCAAGGGTTCTACAACATGCATAATTCCCCATGTGCTTCATGCCGTAGATTGCACAAAATGTGCCATTTGGGCCTCCTGCAGCCACTGCACACCTATACAGGAACCAGGAACATAGGCAGTCATTATGAACATGGCGGTCTGGACCGCCACACTGGCGGTCGTTACTGCCAATGGCATAGCAGTCCAGATCGCCATATTCTGAACACAGTAGTGAACTGGCTGCAAAGCAGGCAGTTCAATACCACCCACCGCCAGGCCAGAATAAACCGCCAGGCGACTGTAGGCACATTCGACCCGGCGGTGGGATTATGATCCTATTTCCACCAGGGATTTCCTGGCAGGATACCCCACCAGGTAATCCCTGGCAGCAAGCAAATGGGTGACAGGAATACTCATTCCTGTCACCTGAATGTGACACTCCAGTCCCCCCTTGCCACTACACTCCCCCACCCCCCGAAGCCCCTAGATCTGCCCCCACCCCGAAGCCTGAAAACCGACCCCCCAACCCTCCACCCCCAAAACCCAATGTAGGCCCCCCAGCTCGACCCTCACTATCCTCCACCCCTACATACAGGCCCCCCCAAACTCCAACCCCCCACATGGTCATGCACACACGCATACATACACTCAGACACATATCCCCCTCACACATGCACTCACGCATACCCCCATGCACTCACACACCACCCTTCGCTCTCGGAGAGCACTTACCTCTTCCATGGTACTGCTCCAGGAGGGAACGGGGTCCCTGGATGCTGCTCCGCCGCCATCCCCGCCTCTCCATACACCGCCACGCCTATGAATGCATCATTATAGGCATGGCGGTGTATGGACTGACGTGGTGGTGAGGGTGGAGCAGCATCCATCCCCGCCGCCCATCACCAGCTTGGCGCATAGCAGACCTCACCGCCATCAATGGAAGTGAGGCGCCAAGCGTCATTATTTGGCGGGATGCCGGCAGCCGCCACTGGTGGTCTTCCGATGACCGCCGGCACGGTTGGCGGCGGGGCATCCTGCCATGTTCATAATGACGGCCATAATTATTAAATAAATGTCCAGGCAATAGTGGACCATCAGGGACTCTTTGTAAACACTCTGGCTAAATACCCTGGAAGTGCCCACAATGCCTACATTTTCCACCACAGTCTCATCAATTAGTGATTCAATAATGGCCATTACAGCAGACCTGCCAATTCACATTATGCCATTGTGTGACAAATGATATCAGCTCCCATCACCGGTCACCCGGTGGGGAGCCGATACCACACAGTGGCAGAGAAAATGAGCTTAAAACCACTGTAAATAGTGGTTCTCAGCTCATTTTCAGAGGCTTTCAACCTCTGACATTCATCAGTGAGTGTGAAAACACCTGAAGACATCGGCAAAAGCTTCCGCAAGCTTTTTTTTTTTTTTTTTATAGGAGGGGGCTTGGGGCTGGGTTGGGGGCAAAAGTGCCTCTTAAGTGCTTCTCAGCACTAGGTCCTACACCTTGAAGGCCCCAGCCCTTCCTCACGTCATGTGATTTTTCTCAAAGTTGGCAGGTCTGTTACAGGAATGGCCTACTCATTGGTAAGGAAAGCAGATTTACCAATGCTTAGCCTATTTGGAAATTAATGACTGAATACCCATCTTTGTGTTTGTGTTTGGATCATGTGTGATGTGCACCTAGTGGGAGTATGTGTCTCAAACATGTTGTGATGTGTGATTATCTCACAGATTCAGAATTTGAAGGTTGAAAAGATACATAGTACTATGTGTTGTGAGCTGTCATACTGTCTGAGCTAGCAGAAACAGAAGTAGTGTAATTGCATTGACAGCCAATAACAATTATCCCACAATTATATTGAAAACAGCATTAAAGAACCCAACTCTAAAATGTAGGCAAATTTGAGTGTGCATTTGTGTATCAAGGTGGAAATATATGTTACGTATCTTTATTTTAAAATGATGTAGGCACAATCTTCACATCCATAGTATCTGTTTCACAAATGGCAGTATATCTGTTGCCTGATGAATTTCCGAGGACCAAAAATGTGAAGGGACCATCAAATAAAAATAACTGTCATGCACTGAAGGTTTTGGATCAAATATTTTAAAATATGCCCTCTAGGTACATAAATCACACTGAAAAAGCAAATGGTAGGAAAACTCCAGCCCACTGGCATCCTTCATCAAAGTAATAGATGATTACATACATGCTGCAAGTTGCCTACATTTGCTGCATCTCACTTAATCAAAGTAATTGTCACACATTGCTTACATAAGCAAAGAAAGAAGTCATACACTAGGGACAAAACTAGGTGATTGAGGAACGGTATCACAATGTAATTACCACAAGCAAATCTACATACTTATGATCAAGAAATAATGTAAGAATCAAGGACTATATGTACAGATTCAACAACATTGAAATTTCACAAACATACATTTTCTGACAGGAACATTACTGTACAGGTCTGTTGAACCAAGTTGGACATTAAAAAATAATTAGGTCTTATAAAGAAAAGGGCCACGGTTCTATTCCTACAGTATGTGTAAAAAATGAAATATCCATGCTAGATGTCAAACAATGTAAACTGTTAATAAGAAACTAGACATGGAAATTCATAACAAACTATGTAAGGTCCTGGCATACCATGCAGGCAAACGTGCACATCATAGTTGATTTGCGAGTGTTAAGCTTATTGTCACTATGCTAACCCATAGACCTCAATATGGCTGCAAGATACCCGCCTCTAAAGTTGGAGACATTGTACACACATAGACCCCAATTTACAATTAACAGGTACAAATAGACAGATTTGCTTATCTTGCAAATCTTCTGTCTAAACATGTCAACTCTCATGTTGATGTGCTGTATCCCTTACATGCGATACAAGTAATAGAAATATTAAAAAATGTAGCACCAAGCATGTTTAAAGCAATGTACAACAGTAACCAAAACATATCAGTGTCAATTAAAAATAAATGTATTTCATAATGCCTGCATACAAATGATATATATGTTGTAATGTTGAATGCACAAAGAATACAATCATTGACTTGTGATAATGTCTATTTTCAGGTGACCAGGGATATGGTTTTCAGCCATGGCCGATGACACCACTCACTGATCAACAGACAGATGAGCAAAAGAAGTAGAATGCAGCTGTGTCTAAAACCTTCAATGTATTGGAATGCATGTCTGGGGTACTAAAGGCACACTTTCTGTGACTCAACTAGTCAGGTGGTAGACTGTTCTATTCATTTGCCATAGTGTGTAAAATAACATTAGTTTGTGCAATTTTGCACAATATATGTGTAAGGGTCAATGTCCCATGGGACTATGATGGAGAAATCCAACAACAGCATGAAGAGGCAGAGGACTTTGAGGGCAATATTGTCTATACAATGGCAGGTTGGAGGAGATGGCACTAAATTGGGGAACATTTTCCTGCACAGTAAAATGGAAATTACATAAATAATGACAGAAACTGGATCAAATTCTTACCTAATAAATATTTGTTTTGAACTCATCCATTGTGTGGCTTATGTATGAATGTCAATGTACCAATATAGTCACTCACATCTTGTCAACTAGGTGTAGGCCTCATCATGTATAATTTGTATTTTTTAGCTGTTGTCAAACACAGGGTCATAGTTCCAACTCAGAACAAATCAACGATCGAATCAACTGTCTTGCAGTGTTCTGATGCATCTAAGTGTGTTAAATGTTGCACTCAGTGTATGTTGGATCGTAAATCTCACAATATGCCAGTTCCTGAGGCACTTTTCAACTTGATGTGTGTTTCACTTGATATGCTGCAGTAGATACTATCACAGATCATGGGAGACATCTGTCATGGCTGGAGGGCTAGTCTCAGGTTTAGATGTGAATGTCAATTGTAAAGAATACATTCATGTGTGAGGACCCACAAACCAGCACACATATAATACTTTTCCGGGGAAGATTGATGTAATACCACACATGGCCACAGTTGACAAAATACACATTTATCATACTTTGCACACCAATGCAAAGGTGCTCAAAGGCCTCTAACAAAACATAATAAACCGAAGAAGTAGAAATGTGTGACATTACCAGAGAATTAAGACAAAATGTTTGTCAACCATCACATCACACCAAGAAGATAGAGAAGGTTAATGTGTGAAGCGTCCATGTCAAAATTCAAGCACAGATGGATGTGTACATGCCCAATTTTCGCTGAACATGGTGCAATGGAGTTGTATGCTATGATTTTCCCCTACATGGTAAGCGTAGTCTACCCCTCCCCTGAGTGCCTAACTGCAGAGGCATGTGGCTTACTAATACTGGCATAATCCCAAATAGGAACATTGAATAATCGTGTATGCCATCACATTATCC
This sequence comes from Pleurodeles waltl, assembly GCF_031143425.1. Classification (NCBI taxonomy): domain Eukaryota; kingdom Metazoa; phylum Chordata; class Amphibia; order Caudata; family Salamandridae; genus Pleurodeles; species Pleurodeles waltl. The sequence goes on from NC_090444.1 coordinate 1,746,085,458, forward strand.
TGCATCATGGATTGCAGTCTGCTTGGACCAGAAGGGCCACACAAAGACCTGCTCTCGTAGTAGATGTACACTACTACCTTCGCTAAGAGTAAGAGAGAGCTAAAGTGGGGTGGCAGCATTCTGTGTAGTGAACAGTAGTAGTGAAAATGATGAGTTAGCCCTGGTTCACTGCAGTGAGGTCTACTGCCTCAGTCACCTCTTAAAAAGTTGTGTTGCTGTGTGATAAATTCACCCCTGCCTCTCATCAGTGTGATCAGGAAATGTTAGCATGATGAAAACCATGTGAAGATTAATGTGCTTGTGCAAGACATACACAACACATAAGACAAAATGTGCAACAGTGTGCACATGGATAAAATGTGCTAAATGTGACACATTCTAGTACAGTTCAAAGGGAGTGTAGAACTAAACAGTGTGCGCAGACTGTGTTTGTATGTTGCATGTCAGTATGCTGGTGGTAGCATCTTATTTGTGGATCAAAGTATTGGGCACTGGGGCCCATATTTATACTTTTGTAGTGCCGCATGTGCGACATTGTTTGAAGCAAAAGCAGTTTGCACGGCTTTTGCATCAAAAGGTGACACAGATGCAGTGCTAAAAAGTGTATAAATATGGGCCTGAGTGTCCTGTGACTGTACACTGAGGGGTATATTTGTGCAATTTGTCATGCAGTGAAGAGCAGCAAGTCACCTTGCTCCGCTACAATGGTGACAGGGAAAGGACAGGAATGTGCTGTATTAAAAAGCATATGGTGCAGTCCTGTCTTTTTCCTTGTGCTGGTGCTGTTTCAGCTGCCTAGCACCAATGCAGGCACCCTTGCACCATGGTGCAGGGGTGGCTGTGTTGCATGCAGGATTGTTTTTGTGCACAAAGAGGCACTTTCCAGCACAAAAACTATCCTGAGAGGCATATTCCTCTGTCTAGATGTGCTGCAGAATATAGCTGAATGAGATGTTAGCGGTCGAAAAGCCAGGTCTTGAGGAGTCTCCTGAAGGTGAGGAGGTCCTGGGTCTGTCGTAGTGAGGTGGGGAGAGAGTTCCAGGTCTTGGCGGCGAGGAAGGAGAAGGATCTGCCGCCGGAGGTCTTGCGCTGGATCCTGGGGACGATGGCGAGGGCGAGATTGGCAGAGCGGAGTTGACGAGTGGGGGCGTAAAAGTTGAGTCTGGAGTTGAGGTAGGTAGGTCCGGTGTTGTGTAGAGCCTTGTGAGCGTGGGTGAGGAGTTTAAAGGACCTTGACAACAGAGAATAACAAAACTAAAAATTAAAAAATACATATAAGGAATACAGTATAATACCACACATCCAATAAAAACGTCATAATTTTTTTTTTAGTGAACGTCAAAAATTCCTGTGACTTTCTCAACATCTTAAATATAAATTATGTCAAAAAAATCTAAAAATATCAATCAAGTAGACCTACCCAAAAAGTCTCCTAAAAGTACAATATTCATATCATCATACGTTCCAAATTCATAATAGTAGAGCCCCAAAATAGACATCTAAGTAGGCCCTAATCTTATGCAGTATTATATATCATCATGTCTCAATTTTATAATCTATATGATCAAGCATGCATATACCATAAAAAAAAATTGTGTCATATATATACATCTCCAATTCACCAATGGGCAATTCTTAATCAACTATCACACTAACTTTGTTCTAAACTGCCTAGATTATCAAAAAACAGGAAGTTGAATATGGCAAGAAACATAGGGGGTGATTCTGAGCTTGGCGGGCGGCAGTAGCCGCCCGCCAAGCGGGAACCGCCAGAAGACCGTACCGCGGTCAAAAGACCGCAGCGGTCATTCTGGGTTTCCCACTGGGCTGGCGGGCGACCACCGAAAGTCCGCCCGCCAGCCCAGCGGGAAACACCCTTCCCACGGGGACGCCGGCTCAGAATTGAGCCGGCGGATTGGGAAGGTGCGACGGGTGCAGTTGCACCCGTCGCGAATTTCAGTGTCTGCTAGGCAGACACTGAAATTCTTTTTGGGGCCCTCTTACGGGGGCCCCTGCAGTGCCCATGCCATTGGCATGGGCACTGCAGGGGCCCCCAGGGGCCCCGCGGCACCCCTACCGCCATCCTGTTCCCTGCGGGAGAACCGCCAGGAACAGGATGGCGGTAGGGGGTGTCAGAATCCCCATGGCGGCGGAGCGCGCTCCGCCGCCATGGAGGATTCTCAAGGGCAGCGGAAAGTCGGCGGGACACCGCCGACTTTCCGTTTCTGGCCGCGGCTGAACCGCCGCGGTCAGAATGCCCAGCGGTGCACCGCCAGCCTGTTGGCGGTGCTACCGCGGTCGTTCGCCCTGGCGGTTTTTACCGCCAGGGTTAGAATGACCCCCATAATCATTGTGTAGAGCATAAAGGAACAAGGTAGCCTCTATCTGAACAATGTCTTTACTTGTTTCATACTCTTTAAACAGGAAAATATTGTTCAAAGTTCCCCATTGCAAATAGGCATGCAATATGACAAACGCCTAAATCCTAAATTATATTTTTTGTTCTATAATCAACCAGGTGCCATTATTGGGAGCACTGGCCCATATTGGCTATACTACTATTGAATGATGTGAAATATGGTTGATAATCAGAAGGTGGGAAGATTGAAATTGGATTAAACAAATGTGGGTGTGTATTACAGGCAATATATACATGGGATTATCGGAAATGGACACTTGATGAACGAGGAGGGGTATAGGGAATTTTTAGATTATTTTTGTTGTTTGTTGATATGGGTTAGGATTCATACATAACTCTTGTAGTGTCAGTTGAAGATGGTAATTGTGAAGAATCTGGACATATGACCACATGCAAGGGATCTGCAAGTGCAGGCTTCAGTGCAGGCTTCATATCTCAGTACAATGTGTATTTTTGGAGCACAGTGTTCAAATGTCATTGCTGTTAAACCTATGGAGCAACAGTAGACCTGAATGCATGTATACTGTGTCATTGTAATGTTGTAGCCAGCTGGCCAAACGCACTAGTGTGCACATGGATTGGCACTGAATTGCCAGACTCATGTCTTGTATATCCTCTATGAGCCATTTTAGTGAGGCATTCGTACAATGCGTACAATGCAAGGTATAAAGTCATATGCTGCACTGCCTAAAACTTCACATGCAGGAAAGCATTGTGTTAGCAGCATACAGCACATTACACTACTCAGCTACTGGTAGTCTAAGTTAGACTGTCTACCGCCATTGCAGGTACCCTTGCATTATGGTGCAAGGGGCCCCGCATCATACCCAACAATGTTCTTGTAAGGATGAGTACCCCTGCATGCATACACACACACCTGAGATTCATTTACATTTTTATATGTATGCTGATGAATGCAGCCCAGGAAGAATGAGTGTACATAAAAGTAATTGTATAAAGGTTATTAAGGTAATGGTACAACTATATACCAGATACTCAGTGTCATATTTCAGTGCACTTGCCTGAAGCAAAACTGATGAAGTGTTCACATCAAAGTCTTCCAGGAGTGAGCCACCCACCCTCCATCTATAAAGTAGCTATCTTATGCAGAGTAAATCAAATCAGCAATGTGTGTTGCCCTCTGTAACTCCTGATAAGTCATGCAATACAGAAGCACAGTAGCTCTACCTGCTTACCTTATCACCGCTCATGTATGTTTGTCACCGACTTTGCCCCTCTCCTTGCATGATGCTAGACCAACACCAAAATGGTAAATATCTGAACCATGTCCACAATTACCTATTGACACATCGTCATAATTGAGAATCACTGTTATTAGTGCTACGTTTCTTTCTGTTTTGTGACTAACTTTACATATTGTGCAGTTACTGTCAGAGTCACCAGATCCTCGGGGTCTGTGCACGTTCCCAACACTTCCACCACAAGACAGCTCCAATACTCTGATTAGATTTGTCACAGAGTCTAAGAGAGTCCAAGTGGGGAAAACGGGATTAGGAAGGGAACAGCTGGAAAGGAGACCTGTAGGAAGCAAAAGGTTAAAACACACAACATCAAAATTACGTCTCATGAAATCTGTACTATGCTATGACTCTAAGCATCGTCATTCTTAAAACATGAACAACCTAAGAATAGTCTTAAAATGACTAGTCTTTTAGATAACTGAATACCTGTGGGGGAAGCAAGAGAGGTTAGATAAAGGTTTCAGATTCAAGTACTTTCTTAATCATGAAAATCAGGATATAATCAGAGTAATTTCTAAACCATCATATGAACCTTATCTTAAGAATACATATCAGGAACACACAGCATTACATTTAAAACTCTGGTCTTTTTGTGTTCTCTCAAAACATTGAAAAGTGAATTACTCACATTGCAGGTTTTTCATATAAGTATTAAACACCATAGAAGGATTGTGCACCATAAATAACACAAAGTAGATTCTAGGAATAAATCATGCGACTTGTCAACCCGAATACTACCAAGTAAATGCCTTAGAATGGTAGCGCATAGTTAATAACATTAATAAGTACGAGGAAAGAATTGCGCGTCTTGCCGATTCGAATGCCACCACGTAATTGCCAAAAAATGGTAGCGCACAATAAATAACATGAATTAAAACATGAGGAAGAAATTGTGCGTCTTGCCGAATCGAATGCCACCATGTAACTGCCAAGGAATGGTAGCGCACAATGAATATCATGAATTAAACACGAGAAAGGAATTGCGCGTCTTGCCGATTCAAATGCCACCATGTAACTGCCAAGGAATGGTAGCGCACAATGAACATCAAAGTTTAAGTCACTAGAAAGCGAATCGCGCGTCTTGCCGATTCGAACGCCACTATGAAACTGCCAAGGAATGGTAGCGTACAATGAATATCATGAATTAATCACAAGGAGAGAATCGCGCATCTTGCTGATTCGAATGCCACCATGAAACTGCCAAGGAAATGGTAGCACACAATGAACATCAAGGGTTAAATCACTAGGAAAGAATTGCGCGTTTTGCCGAATAGAACGCCAGAATGCAAATGCCATGAAAAGTCCAAACGCACATTCACACGCGCAAGAGCAAAATGTTTAGCATGAAGAATTAGGCCCAAGAATTTGACCGTCCTCGATTACGGGGTCGGGGCCCAGCCAACCTCCGTCTTACCGCCCTGACTAAGGATCACCACTGTAATGTGAAGGGCAGAGGCCTGGAAGATCAAGGTAGGCCACCGGAACAGGAGCTCAGGAAGTTGCTGCTCCTCTGCACCGGGACCTCTGAATAGTGAGCATGTGGAGCTGGGCTGGCTCCCTTTTATAGAGTCTTGGCCCTGCCCACAACCACACACAGGCATGCTGCAGGGAAAGCTTCTAGAAGGCCCTGGAAAGGGACCACTCCCTGACTCACTCTGAAAGCCTGCAGCAATACATTGCAAATGAACAGTTTTTATAAGCACCTTAAGAATGAGTCTTCGGGATTGAATTCTGCAATGCAAAAGGTTAAACAATGACATAACAGCACAATGTATAAATTACATTATCTTGGGAGTGTTGGGTTTTTGCATTCTAGTCGCCCATAGAGCGCGCACTGTCCTGGTGTTGACAGTTACGCTGACCTCATTTGAGTCAGTTTCACATGTTATATCAGGAGATGTCATTTTACTGATGATGTATTGACCATATTTCTATCTCAATATTTGGAGTAGGTCTGGACTTGCACTTATGATAGCATGACAATGTCAGCCCACTTTTGGAAACATCATGGGGCATATTCATACTCCGTTTGTGCCGGAATTGCGTCGTTTTTTTTGACGCAATTTCGACGCAAAACTAACTCCATATTTATACTTTGGCGTTAGACGCGTCTAGCGCCAAAGTCCATGGAGTTAGCGTAATTTTTAAGCGTGGACACCTACTTTGCGTTAATTATATGCAAGGTAGGCGTTCCCGTCTAAAAAATCGACTCCGAGGCATGTGCGTCGGATTTATACTCCCGGGCAAAATTCACGCCCGGGACTGGGCGGGTCAAAAAAAATGACGTACGGCTGCTTTTGCGCTGTTTTTTAGCGCCTGCAAAAGGCAGGCGTTAAGGGACCTGTGGGCTCTGAAGGAGCCCAGAGGTGCCCTCCCATGCCCCCAGGGACACCCCCTGTCACCCTTGCCCACCCAAGGAGGACACCCAAGGCTGGAGGGACCCATCCCAGGGACATTAAGGTAAGTTCAGGTAAGTGGTTTTTTTTTTTTTTGTGGCATGGGGGGCCTGATTTGTGCCCCCCTACATGCCACTATGCCCAATGACCATGCCCAGGGGACAGAAGTCCCCTGGGCATGGCCATTGGGCAAGGGGGCATGACTCCTGTCTTTGCTAAGACAGGAGTCATTTCTATGGGGGTTGGGAGTGAAAAAAAATGGCGCAAATCGGGTTGAGGCGGAAAAATTGCCTCAACCTGACTTGCCCCATTTCTTGACGCCCAAGCCCCATATCCCCCTACGCCGGCGCTGCCTGGTGTACGTCGTTTTTTTTAACGCACACCAGACGGCGCCGGCGGCTGACGCCGGCTAACGTCATTCAATAAATACGGCGCCCGCATGGCGCTTCAGAATGGCGTTAGTCGGCGCTAATTTTTTTGACGCAAAACTGCGTTGGCGCAGTTTTGCGTAAAAAAGTATAAATATGGGCCCATGTACATTTGCAAGTTGATGTATTATGGGTTTACGTTTACTCTCTAGATAACACGACAGTGGACATGGTCAGACCCTTTAAGGCAGACACGACCGATATAGGCACATTACGAAGATAGCAAAGGCCTATAGGAGGATGGCTGTCATCTACCAACAGGCAAAGGGCATTGGAGCCTGGAGGAGTGGGAGCAGGTCCCACATAAACATACCAAGAGCTCAAGCAGGATCTGAGGGTGCCATAGAGCAGCCACATACTAGCACACAGGAAACAGCAGGACCCTCAAGTGTGTTGCATGTTCCAGAGACCACCACACAGGCCACAGTGGGACCCTCATCTCTACACCCACAGCCAAGGAGGACAGCTGTGCTGGATCATCATCCATTAGTTATAGGATGGTCAGACACATGTGGATGGAGATTTTAGTAGCAATTAGTGTTTTAGTCTGTTTTTATAATGTTAGGTTTTTAAATGGGTGGGGGTCGATGTTTGTGTGTATAAAAAATAATAAAATATATTTGTTTAGGATTACATGAACAGGTAGTATTTGTTTAGGATGGAGTTGGTGTTTGTATTCTACTGTATGTGTATTAAGGGGGTTGGGGTCCTGTTTAACTTGTCATGTGTGTACAGTGCTTAAGTTAGGTTTAGATAAGTTAAGTTAGTATAGGATAGTGTTAAAGTTAGTTAGTGTAGGGTAGTTATGCCTAGGTAGTTTTAATTGGTAATAGTTATTTTACATTACAATTGTCATTATTGTTCTCCAGTTGGTTGTGATTTACTTTAGATGAGCTGGATTCATTATGTTAATGGATTTTGGTATATGAAGCACCAATTGACCTGATGTGTTAGTAGGTATATGTTGCTTTCACAGAGAACTATGGGCAATTGTAGTTTCTCTTCAGATTTGATTTCTGTAGAGAACCATTGTCATACTTAACACAATAAGTGTGACTCAGAAATTGATCTGACACATAGCACAACACATATTCACCTACTGAAGCATCCTTTGAGAAAGTGAGTTGGTATTCAAGTGTTTGATTAGACTTTTTGACACAGAACGCTGTCCCCTTCCTGCATTATGACATAAACTGCTGTATTGTACTGACAGTATACACCCTTGCACCTTTGTGCACGTAAGCCTAAATTGTGTGCATTTTAAATGTGCAGGAAGTGACACCTGCTTGAACAACGTCCATCATTATTTAACACATATTATTGCCTAGTGTGCTACATCATGCATTTCACTTTGGAGGAGCTAACAATAACGCTTTAACTTATATCTCCCATTTACACCTCTGCTGTGGAGGTGTAGCATTCATACAGTTTCACTAGTCTTCCACCTATGCTAAACTTGAATGTGAAAAGGATTTGATATGTGCATGCACTCACACTCAACACGTCAGGCCTACCTGTGTTAGAGTAAAATATGTCATCTATTTTGGCCTGTGTCAAGTTTCTGAAGAGTTAGCAGTATACATAAGGGGAGGCAAGGTGCACATCCATCCGTTGTTTATTTACAGTATTGGATTGCTCCTGGGCATCCTTCTGTAGCACAACTACAAGGCAAATCCATGAGGACTATGGGCATGGCTATCTGCCTGGTAATGGAACAACCACCAAGAGGTATTTTGCATTTGAGGATGTATGTTGTGTGAGCAGTGATTTAGTCACATTTGGAAATTATGCTGTAATGTTTACATTAAAATATTGATTTTGACATTTTTTACAGTCTTTATTCAATGCCTTGAGACCCTATGAGTGATTAGCCGCACTTTACAAGTCCTGATTGATTGATTGTGATGGCTTTAGTCAAACCCTTATTGGGGCCTAGACACCTACAGACTCCTTCAAGAGTTTCCCGGGTTGGTCTCCATCCCCGACTGGTTTTCATCAGCCATCCGCTGCTTTACTCCTACATGGTGGTCCTCAGAGTCCCCAGCTGTGATGGAACACGTAGATGGGCAATGTCTTGTGGATTGTCCTCCCCTGCCAATGCTGGAGGATCATTATCAAAAGAGTCCAGGAATTGTTAGAAGGTGTATTCATCCATTGGAGGCAGGAAGGTATCACCAACAGGTTGGGCATCATGGACAGGCTCATCTACAGGAGGTGTTGTTAATCCCTCTGATACGAGATAGGAATGTGTTACAAATAAGCTATGACAGAGTCACTTACCCTGTAGTTTATCCCGCTCCTCCACCACACCACTCTCCTGTCCTTCCACTCCTACCACAAACTCTGCTTGAATGAGTGATGCCATCTGCTCCTCCAGTAGGTCCAACTCCTCCTGAACATCAGGTCCTTCACCGGTCATCATGGCTGCCCTAAGGTTCCTGGCCAGTCTTTCTTTGAACCGGCTCTTGTAGTAGTGCCACCTCTTCTTGGACTCCAGTACTGTCCCTTTTGTTTTGCCTGTGCTATTTATCTTATCTGGTATGCCTTGCCAAATGGTATCTTTCTTCCCTAATGGTCATTTTTTGATGACAAAGAGAAGGTGTTCATCCTTTGTCACATCACTGATTAGTATTTGGTTCTCCTCCTTACTGAAATTGCACTTCCTCTTTCTCTTCTGCTAGCCTGCTGTCTGGTCATCTTGGCTGGGGTTGGGGTTGTTGCCCTCCTGGCTGGTAGATGGCAACACACTCCTACATGACGCTAAGCTGATTTGAGGCAAGTAAAGGTGCTTTACATCACAAAATCTGAATTGCATCACATAGGTAGCAGTTGCATTACAACATTTTGTGTCATCCTTCACACCAATGCATCAGAATGTTTAGTGCACCTTTGGTCCTTGCGCCATGGTGCACTGTACCATAAATATGGGGTATCCGTGAGGCAATGAAATGCTGAAACACAGCACAGTTTTTTCTGAAGCAATGCTGTCACAACACAGTGTTGCATCAGTTCTCATGCATAAGCACCCTACTTTTTACACACTTGCTTTTGAGCAGTCAACAACTGGACCTTTGCTTGACTTTGCTCTCCAGCATATACAATGCACCACAATCCATACAATACAACATGGTGGCAGAGGTGGTTTAGATCATGGGTTAAGGCAGCAGCATCGGGAGGGGCAATTTCCCCGGCTGGAATGTGTGTAGAGGAGCACTTAAAGTGTATGTTCTTTCATCCTCTTGTCGTTCCCCTTATACTGCTATATACTCCTATACCAAAGTTGTTTGGTATGCCTTTTAATTGTTTGAGCATACCCTATGTTCCAAAAACATTGTTGATGATGTTTAGTATGTTTAGTATGTTTGTACTTTGTTATTTTCTATTGGTATGTTCCTGTTGGAACGTTAGAATGTTTGTACTTGAAGAGAAGCTGTGAGAAGTGCTGCCAAGCTGAATCTGACTGCTGGGTTGAGTTGGAGCTTCTCCTTTTAAACAAAGAAACCTCCTACTTTGTCAACCTCTACAGTCTCATTTGTTTGCCTATGTCAGAGACTCCATAACTTTATTTCCAGTAGCCTTGGAAAACTGATGGTTGCAAATCTTGCAAGTCATTCGTCTTCCTGGAACTGCACATCTCTTCCTGAGATGTCATTATTTTGTGGTTAAATCCCCAAAACAATGTACAACACTGAAACAATTGAGCACAGATGGACAGGCTGTGTATAGTCCAAGGTGCCACTCCCTAATAGGAGTAGGAGAGTAGGGTCCACCTGAGATTCATCAACCTAATGGCATAAGCCTATGAGTCACAGGTACTGTGGTACTGCTTTTAGGTACCACAGCACTACAACACCCACCAAAAAGAGAAAATTATCTAAAAATAGCAAGCTATCTTCCTTATTTGTGCCATTGAGGAGACTTCTAGGTTCAAGTGTAAATAAAAGGCCAGATGTACAAACTTTTGTTTTGCGAATCACAATTTCCGATCCATTTGGGAATTGCAAATTGTGAGTCACAAAACAAAATGTACATCAGTGTTAAGTACACTGTGTGTGATTCCCAATGGGGTTACAAATGGCCTACCTCATCAATATTCATGAGGTGGATTGCAATTTGCGACCCCATTGGGAATGGCCGTACTCACAGGGATGGTGGCCCGCTGGGGACAGCAGACCACCATGTCTGTAACTCCTTTTAAAATATAGCAGTTTTTTAAACTGCAGCCCATGTTCCTTTAAGGAAAATGGGATGCATTTCAAACAAATATTTTTGCTTCCATTCACAAATGGGAAGGGGTCCCTTCCCATTTGTGAATGGGTTAACACCAATTTGAAATTGGTGTTAACTGTGATTGTTTTGCGACCCCATTCATGGTCACAACACAATCATCCGTACCACTGCTGCTCACAGTTAGGAAGGGATGCCCTTGGAACGCCCCTTCCTAACTGTGACTTGCAAACCCTTTTGCGATTCAGTAAATAGATTACCAAATCACAAAAAGTGGGTTTGTACATTGGGAAATGCTTTTTTCTTGTCAAAACGGCCAGATTCCTCAAATCAGGACGTTTGTGACAAGAAAAAAGCTTTGCACATTTGGCTCAAAGTATCTCTTTCTATTAAGCACAACTTTTTTTAAAGAAAGCTCCAGATCTTGCAGCACTCCCAGAGGGCCCAGAAAATGAACTAAAGACCCTGCAGGAGCAACACCACACTCCCTCATTTGCTCTATGAGTCCACAGAAGTACTGCAGTACCTTACAGGAGATAAAATATTTTTTTTAAATGAAACAGCCATTTGATTGGTCAGAATGTAAACAATAGTTAAATCAAGCCCATAGGCTAGAGGAAATCAGGAAGAACCTTCCTGAAAATCATTTGCCATTGGTATTTGAGAGAGGGCATCTCACAAAAAGGGGGAGGATAAGTAATTGAACAGAGGAAGTACAGGGTGTTATTTAATACCTTCATCCGAGATTGAACATACAGTTGTGATACCTTTCTATGACACATACAGCAGCACAATTGAATAGCCACAAAAAGGAATCTTTTGTGTGGTAGTTTCTTATGCTTCCTCAATGCCAAATAAAAATCCATGCCTGAAATGTTGCATAGACATAGTGCATCAAGTCATTCATTCTTACCATTCAAGGAACTATTCCATGGGAATTTCTGGATTGTGGAAGCACCTAAAATTGATGCACCCAAATGAGATTAACCAGGCTGAGTACAAGACAGAACACGCAGCAGGAGAAGAATTAAAAAAGAGCACCTGCTGATGACCTTAAACACCAATTGGAGCAGCACAACTGCAATATGCAGTATTTTACGACATACTGCAATGAATGTCAAAAGGTAGTCTGTTCAGGTGAGACTAACTGGAGAGGTTTTGCCAAAGAAATGCACATGCACTTAAAAGAGCACCACAAAAATTGTGTGCAAAAACATAAGAAATAAAAACAAAAAAGCACAACAAAAAAGTTCCATCATTAAGTTCAAAAAAATGTTTAAGACATTTTCAAAAAATCCCAAAGGACTCTTTACAAAACAAAATAACCTTGCTGTCTCTGCTTTTGCCTGCCTCTCCCCTCCTCTCTGTCTGTGTGCATGAACCCTCTCCCGCTTGTCCTCTGTAGTCACCCTGGTGCCTCTCCAACTGCCCCCTATTCTACATGTGTTTGCCCCTGCACTCTCCCTCCTGCCCTTTGTGGTCCTTTGTAATCCTCTTATCCATGCTGGTCTGCCTTAGGTGGTTAGCTTGCTGCCTATGACCCCCTCCCACAAGTTATTCATCTCCACACAAAATATACAAAAATAGAAATATGCATCTATTCTCTTCTACACACAACCACAAATTGTATGTAGATGATTGAATGGTTGGACAAAAAGCCTCACAAGACTCCAAGTCCAGTGCTTAGTCCATCCACCATTGCGCATGGCTCAAGGCTGTGTACAGTGGGTATATGGCTGAATATGATAAAAAACTCAGAAATGCACTAAAAGAACAAAAGGTTCAATTGAAATTATAGATAGGTATGGAAAAAAGTCTCACTTTACATATACTATACATGTTTAAAAAATGAGCAGAATGGCATACATCCACTAGACAAATGTTTAAATCATACTGCAAGTTGTACTGCCCATGAGTCCCCATATAATATATATTCATCAACAATTTATGATGTCTCCCAATTTTCACTGAACTTACAGCAATATCTTCACTTTATAAGTATCGAGTATATATAGAAATTGTTAATAGTACTACATAATAAATCTTTAATGTGGATATCTGCACAGAAACCCAAAGGTGAATACTGTTTTGTATGGAAACTTTAGTTTTTTATACATTTTGGCAACATGCTTTTGAATCAACCATCAACCTATTTCAAATGTGCATCAGCAACTCACACTAGTTGTGGTCATTTTTTACATTTTTACATGGTTTAAATTAAGTACTGCTTGCACTTAAAACTTAATTAGTTACTAAAGTGTGAACCATGTAACTTTTACCATACTAAATGATATTTGTCTCCAGTGCTACATTATTTCTATTTCCTACATGTACATTCTTTGTATGTTTGATATGTTTGTACTATATGCTTTATATGTTTATATACTATATGTTTATATACTATATGCTCTAAATGTTTTTGGGCCCTTTACTACCAACTTTCCTTTGTATGTTCTAAATGTTTGTACAGCATTTCAGGGAACAGTAATTTGGATGATGTCATTGATGCCATAAGTGGTGCCATTATGTTTTGTTTTGCTCCTGAATACCATTACAAACAAATGATAATAGTTACTAATTAAGGGTGATTTTACAAATAAACTTCATGCCAGACATGTTGTGAAAGTTTACACCCATTAGCACTACAGAAGCGACAGAAAATTGGGTCTAGGTATACCTTGCTGAAAGCCTTCAGTTAGAAAAGTGTTTACCAACCTGTCACATACTCGTGTCATCAATGATGTAAATTGAGATGTCATCACTGATGACATCAATGTTGTCAATGAACGTGTAATATGATATGTGATGTCATAAACAGTGCCTTGCAAGGAGAAAGGTTCTAGTAACTAAGTAAACAATAACTGCAAAACTCTGTGTATTTGTTTTTTAAACATTACAGTATACGTTTTTTTTATGTAAGGCGGATGCATATATATATATATATATATATATATATATATATATATATATATTCAAAAAAGAATAGAGAACTCTGGGTAGTTCCCAAGTTTAGGTGGAGAGCAGCTCTAGTAAGGAGCACCCTGCAACACCAGCGACACTCTAGATTTGCTCACCTCAAATGTCTGTTTTTCTAGCAAAGTTTTTAAGCATTGGATCAGCACAGTGCTATCCATGCCGAGCTAGATAGTGGCAAAGTATTTTGCCATTCGTACAGCAAAGTCTTTAAGCATAGGTTTGACACAGTGTCAACCTTGCCGAGCTGTAAAATGACAAAAGCCTTTTACCACCCAGGCACAGTATTACAGCTTTGGACTGGTAAAGTACCATCCAAGCCAACCAAGAATGAGTAAAAGCAACCCCTGACACGTGTTTCGCTCTCATTAGAGATCATCAGAGACGTTAAGCTTTGTCCAGACACAAGGGTGCACCCAGTATAAGTCAAAACAAATCCCTTTCAGGGTTAGAGTGATGCATAAATTATGCAAAAAAGAATAGAGAACTCTGGGTAGTTCCCAAGTTTAGATGGAGAGCAGCTCTAGTAAGGGGCACCCTGCAACACCAGCGACACTCTAGATTTGCTCACCTCAAATGTTTGTTTATCTAGCAAAGTTTTTAAGCATTCGATCAGCACAGTGCTTTCCATGCCGAGCTAGATAGCAACAAAGTCTTTTGCCATAACTAAGTAAACAATAACTGCAAAACTCTGTGTATTTGATTTTTAAACATTACAGTATACGTTTTTTTAATGTAAGGCGGATGTATATATATATATATATATATATATATATATATATACACATATATATATATGTATGTGTACGTGTGTGAATTTTACATGGGTAAGGCATCTTATGGAATGTTTGCCAGTTGGTTCTAAGCTCGTTTTTCACAGAAAAGACATAACTGTGAATTATTTTAGTTACAGTACTGAATTATTTTGCAGGATATTTACATTCCCTAAACAAATAAAAAGTTACACACAGAATCTAATCTTTCTTTCTGTGCTGATGAAAAACTATCACAATGACATTACTGCTCTTAAATCATTGAGCATCTCACCTGAAAAGCTCACCATGGCAGGCCCATTCTTGAGGCAGGCATCAACCGATGAGTTCTCCCCAGTATGTGAAAAAAGCATATTATCCTCTGCAAATACACACATTTCTCCAAACATTGACAGATTTATCCGAAGTGGCAGGCAAACAGTAAATACTAAAGAAAGTATGCTCAAACGTTCTAAATCTTGGTAAAGATGACTAAAATCAATTAAAAAAATCATGTATTATAAAAAAAAATACATAACGAGTAAAATGTGTAATGTAATCTTAAATTGCAATCTTGGTGGGCAGGAAACATTAATAAAGCAGTGGGCATTGTGGTTTGTAATCATCACCTAAACCCCTCGATGGCTATTTAGGCCTGCATTACAGTTAGCTGTTATGTGTTATATAGATATGTAATTCAAAATTCTTCGGAAGGCATCAGAGCGCCTTCCAAAAGAACCAGATGCTCCACATTTCTTTTTATAATGGAAGGGCCTTTTATGTGCCAGAAATAATATTTTTTGAAACCACCACATGCATTGGTTAGTGATCACTAATTTGAAACTCTGGGACTTCACGGCTACTCTGGGTCACTGACCCTTTCACCCACTGCCTTCGGGCGTTAACAAAAGACAACGGTCTGTGTATCTGTGCACAGAGAAAGACGCCATTTCTGGGTTTTCTCTATCAACCCCGGGTGGGGGCTTGCTGTACAATTTATCTCCGGCCTTAAGCAAGGGCTCAGACTTACCCGTGGGCGGAAATCTCCCACAGAATTACATTTGGCAGACAGCAGCATGCGAAAGCTCAAATGGCTTGGGGCCAGAACAGCATTGGGGTGATCCGGATACCTTCCCAAAAGCAGGCTCTGTGAGAATTTTCTGAGAGAGAAAATAACATTGTAGTATTTCGGAGGGGAACAAAACGCACTGCAAGAAAGAGTAAGACAGACTCAGGTGCTTCACTGTTCCTTCTGAAGTGACTCATGGACCTCAATTCACCAAAATGCCAGGAGTAGTGGAAGTGAGGGGGAGCGGAAGTGACATCATAAGCCAGTTCATCTTTACTTTCACTCACACACACATGCTCATACATACACACTCTTTCACATAAGCACACTCTCACCTGCAAGCGTGAGCACAACATACATTTTAAAGTGTTTTTACTTACCTTAGCTCCAAAGGAGGGTCATATTGCAGCAAACTGTACTCCATTTTATTTACTCCACTAATAGTAAATAATATATTATTCACTATTAGTGTAATAAAAAAAAAAATTGAAAACAAGGAAGTGGAGCCCAAATCAAAGTCCATAAGGACCTGTCCCTGTGTTCCTGTGACTGATTTTGCCACCTCTGAGGCCAGGGGTCACATAACCAGTGCCAGGGGTGGCAAATGTCAACCTGGTGGTCCTAGCTGCGACCCCTGGCAACCCCTAAATGGCGTCCATGAAGTGACTGTTACTATAGTAAGAACTGCTGCTACTTTCCACACCATTCTGAGTTTCAGACAACAAATGGGAGATAAACCTTAATACTGCATGTTTCCTTATGTTCGTTGGTGCACAGAATGAGCGAAATTTGGCTGCACTAATTGTGTACATGCATTACCACATATGTGCGCTCTAATCACTCATGTTGACAACTTTGTTCTATTAAGCAGAATTTCTAAGTGCAGAAACACCCCAAATGTCCACTTAGCTGAAAACCTGAGACTGTACTACTGAATATCGCACCCCAGAATATTGTGGTACACAAATAGCAATGATAGAATATTAAGGGACAACAATTTCGAAAAATAGGTGGCACATAAGGAAGTGTAGGTTTACTATTCTTAACTCTACATCTACATTCATATATATATATAGGTAATACATATACATGTGTTACCTAGTGGCGTTTTTTTACTTGTTTATATCTTTGTCACCGTTTGATGAATCTTCACAAAACTTTCCAAAAACATTTGCCAGTTCTGCCAGCTACTGCCTAGAAAGTTTCAGGGTGATCCATCCAGGGAGGGCCGAGAACAAAGGGGGGTCCCAAAACACGTTTTCCCCATTCATTTTTCCATAGGGATTTTGAACAGCGATAGCGCAAAAACTACTGGATGGAATTACACCAAATTTGGCAGGAATAAATAAAAATGAAGCACGGCCTCCCACGCTTCATTAGTCTAATGCCCCCGAGTAGACCAAGTCCTGGGCGCTTTTTTTTTTTAAAGAGGGGGGCATCCTGGCCCCCTCCCGCTGCCCAGGGCTTTATTGTAATATGTGGGAGAGGCCTCCTGGCCCCCTCCCGCTGCCCTGGGGACAACCACCTCCCCTGGGCGATCTTGTAATTAATGTGGGGGGGTGCTGCCCCGGGGACCACCTACCCCAGGGGCAAGACTGTAGTTGGAGCGGGGATGCCGCGTGGCTCCCAGCACCCTGGGGACCACCTTTAAAGCAGGTCCTGCTGTCAAAATGCGAAGTTTCATCTCTATCCTCTGCACACGGGCAAGGGGCAGAGATCAAAACCTTCAGCAAGTATGGAGCTTCTGTCAAAGCAGCTCTGTGCTTACTGAAACATTGGCAGTGCAGGGGAAGCCCCGCAGTGCCAGGTAGCCCTTTCTAAAAAAATAAAATAAAATAAAAAGTAGGGACCGCGGGGGGAGCCCTTGAGGGGTTTCTTGCGGTCCCACATAGCCGGTAAAGGGCTTTATTATAAAAATAATTTAGAAAAAAAAGAAAACCCTTATAGCTCAGTGAGAAGGTTGCATATCATCACATTGAGCTATGTGGGTTCGAGTCCAGCTGGACTAATTTTCCAATTTAATTTTTTTTTACTTTTTCAAATATATTAAATACATTTGTTAAATCTAACAAAAATATCTCATTCTAAGTATATGAGATATGAAAGCCAAAAAAAACTCTCTCTTTCTCTCTCACTTTCTTTCTCTCTTTCTGTCACTCTTTCAATCAATTGCTCCAACTCATACACACACTTAGACACTCACGCACCCACTCACACACCCACTGACACCCTCATGCAGCCACTCACAGACCCCCGCACAGACTGACGCACCCACTAAAACACTGATGTATGCACTCTCACACCCCGACAGACAATCTGACAGCCACTCTCACCCCCAGATACACCCTCTCACACCTCTTCTCACACCCAGAGAAGCTGTGGCTAACTCCTGCCGTGCACGGTGTAAGGGCTGTGAACAGCGTGGGTTTGGGTGGTTGTGGAGTGTTGGCCGCAGGGTCTGGCTGCAGCCAAGGTCTTGTGGGTCACCTCCCTTGTACATGGGTGAAGGTGCATGCTTGGGTGCTTATAGGGGGTTGGCCTCAGGGCCTGGCTGGAGACCAGGCCCTCTGGCCAACCGCCGCCACGCACAGCCGAAGGTTGGATGAAGTGGTTGGATTAATGTATAGTAATTTAAATTACTATACGTTAAAAAAACATAGAAATTCACTGAAAAACCTATACACTACTAACTTAGGTATTCACAGACTCATATGGTTGCTTACACATGCACTCATACACTCACTGACACACCCACTCATACTCACCCAGCCCATTAATAGATCACTATTCTAGTGACCCATCTAGTTAATCAGCTATAGAAACACTGACACACCCACACACTCACCCATACAGTCACTGACACAGTCACTGGCTCATTATTACAGTCACTTACACACGCAACCACGAAGCTATACAACTATTCACACACCAACTCACTCACATGGACTTACATACCCACTCAGTCACCCATACAGCCATTCACATAGCCACTAACTGACCAACACAAGTTCTCACACATACACTCACTATACTATATAAAAACCTACTCAGTTTACAATACAGCTACTCATACACCCACTGACTCCTGCATAGTCACTGACACTGCCACTCACACATGCAGCCACCCAGAGACCCGCTCACTAAATGAAAAGCAGCTGCTCACACAGTCACATGCTCACCTATACAGCAACTTAAACATCCATTGTCTCCCCTATAGCAAATGATTCAACCACTCTTTCACCCATAGACACACTCACATACCCACTCACACATCAATACAATCACTTACACTCACTAGATGATGTCATCAGTGATGTCATTAGTGATGTCGCTGACCATGTCGTTGTCATGAGTGATGTAATATGTGAGGTCATAAGCAGTGCATTACGGGAGCGCCAGTTGTAGTTAGCTCAGGTAACTATAACTGTTGAATTTCTACAGTTTTGTACGAGTAAATTCAGAACCTAACTATAACGTCCAGATAACCTTTGTTTTTTTTCAGTGAATATATATATATATATATATATATATATATATATATATATATATATATATATATATATATTCCAATAAACTCTGCTTCACCTGCAGCCTGAGTGAACATATTATTCTTTGCTATTGACAGGGCTGGCTTTAGGGTGATGCGATCGGTGCAGGCGCACCGGGTGCCAACCTGGATGGGGGGGGCGGGGCACTGACCTCATGGTAGCGCTGTTTAGCAATAATTCACAAAATGTGCGATTTAAAATCACCTGCTGCAGTCTCCTTGTGTTTCCAGCCTCCAGGGAGCAATAAAAATGTTGAGGTACCTCTTGTGATTATTGTTCCTGCTAGAGAGAAAGCGTTGGAGTTGTGTCTAGCGGCAGCTTTGACTCGCCATAAAGTAGCACAGAGGGTTAATGTGCCTGCTGCAAAGAGCAGATCTGTATTTTATGTGGTAAGCTCAGTGGATTAGTAAAACCAGCCTTCACCAGCACTTTAACACAAATGAAATGTATGAGGTAGGGGGGCTACAGAGAGTTGAGGGGCACTTTTTCCGAGTAGTAGTGAGGGAATCCGAGGAGGTGGTCATAGGGTGGGGGCCGCCAAAAAAGAAATTGTCGAACTGGGAGTTACCAGCGCAAAAGCCGTCCCTGGCTATTGGATTATACTTTTGTTGGTGTGCTTCTCCGCCTTAAGCTCAACTCCCCTTGAGTATTGGGACATTTCTGGAGCTTTTCCGTGTTAACAAAATTCATGATTCGTGATTCGTATGTGTCCGTGATTTAACTTTCCTGGTCGGTTCAGCAGATGTCACTTGATATTACAAAATAGAAAAACAGAAGAAATACTATACTGCCATTCCGTAGCAAAAATAAAGCACAAATGAGGGTATTTGTCCTAAACGTTCCTCCAACAATTAATTCCTTTCAAAATGCCACCCAGAAAAATCTCCTAGAAAATAAACAGTATAATACTTCACACAATTAAATATACTCTCTTCTGAATATATTACAAAATGCATTAAACTAATTCTTCTAACACCCGCCACCATGGGCTCATACTCTATATTTGGGCATATACATTATATAAAATTCAAAAGGAGTTAGTTTAGATACACCTGTAATCATGCACCAGTGGGCAAGATATCATAGCTCTTTTGCTTCTCCACACCCGACTCTTCATTTCACCAATCTGCAAAAAACAAACACAAGAATTAACAATTAAAAAATTAAAAATATTCTTACTTTTAAAAACTCTACTAAACTGCTCTTTAAATATACCTTCAGAAACTATACGTTGTGTTCTTTCATCTATCGAAGTCATTACAGCATCATACATGTACATGCATTTCTTCACCTGAATTCATTCCTCCCAGTTCTTTGCTGTCGAATAATATAAAATATCTGGATTCCATTTTTCTGAGATCTCTTTCTCTATTACCCCCTCTAATATCCTTTTTGATCCTATCGATCACAAGTATCTTAGATCTTCTAATCTTCCTCCATGTGTCTCCTTCATATGTGTTGCTACCGGGTAAGCGATGTCTCAGTTCTTAATTGCACCTTCGATGTTGTAGATGTTTGTGGACCTGTAGTTTAGTACTTCCAACATATAATTTCTGACAGGTGCACCTCAAAACATACACTACATGATCACTTTTACAGCTGAATGTACCACAAATCCTATGTACAATCTTCCCCTCTATCACTACTTCTTTCACACTCTCCCCATTTTTACAAGCTTTCCACCTAGTGCATATCTGGAATCCATCTCTTCTTATCAACCAGGTCCCTCTCTTTGACATTCTTACATCGCTTCTAACCAACTTGTCTCCTTTTCTGTATGTTATCAGGGGGTTTCTTTGGTAATTCATTCACTATTTCAGGATCACTAGTTAGGAGCCTCCAGTGTTTGTTAAGAATAGCTCTTATCCATGAATCTTCTACATTGTACGTGGTAATGAACCTATGACTGATAGGCTTTTTAATCTTTTTAGAGGGTTTCTTAAAAATGAAATTCTCTCTACTCAAGGTCTCTACTTTTTTACAAGCATTATTTAATGTCTCCTCTATATATCCTCTTGCTCTCAATCTTTCCACAACTTTTCTCTTTTCCATGACAAAGTTTTCATGTGTGCTACATATTCTCTTAGTCCTCAAGAGGTCGCCAAACAGGATACTGTCTACTTGGATGGTCGGATGGAAACTAAAGGCATGTAAAATACTATTACCTGCTGTAGGTTTCCGATACATTCCTGTCTCCAGCTTCTGTTCCTCCACCACTACCTTCACATCTAGGAACTCCATTTCGTATTCACTCACTTTACTAGTGAATTTAAAATTTAGATCATTATGATTCAGGTCTGTCACAAGTTCATCCACACACTTCCTGCCACCCTTCCAAATAACAAAAGTGCCATCAATATATCGCAGCCAAAGAATTATATATGGCTGCCATATATCAAAAGGTGGACAGCTGAGTACCTGCTCACTAAATAATGGACACATATGAATCACGAATCATGAATTTTGTTAACACAAAGGTGATTGGTCGATTTTGTAAACATGTGTATAATAAAAGGGATAGGCAAAATGGCACCTCGCAGGTTGAGGAAGGCACGTTGTGCCGAAACGCGTTCCTAAGCTTCATTAATGCATCCAGAGGGCTCTCCTATTTATATATATATATATATATATATATATATATATATATATATATATATAAAACATAACTTCTTCACGTTTGTTCCCAACCAATCCCCTGGGGCATCGTGGAAAAAGTAGGCAGCACTCCAAGTTATGGAGGAATCAAAAGATTTTTTATTCCATTTCTTGAATATCAGGTGCAGGTGCAGGTGCAAGCAACAATGGCAACACGTTTCAGCCACAGCCTTCAACTGGCCATAGAGTTTCTCAGTATAGAGTGTCTTTTAAAGTGAAAGAATTCAATCTAACACCACCTTATAAAATCGACTAGACCACTCACATTATTCACATTCATATATCAACATAGGAGCCATTACTTTAACCATTACAAAAGTTCATATTATTTTTCTCTTTCTAATTCATGTATAAGGGAAATCCCTGCACCTAAAGACATTACATTTTTTTTTAAATGGCACGTATCACTCTTCAAAATATTATCAATGCAAGCATCCATAATAATAAAGCAGCACATGGAGGACTGACAATCAGTTTAATGCCCACTCCTTTAATGTTTCAACAATTTTATCAGTTTTATCCTTCCTAAGAAAAACATACCAATAATTATCAAGGGCATTGTGCAACACCTCCAGTTCTCACCTGAAATTTGAGAGGATAAGGTACCTATTTTTTACACGTGGATTTCATTAAACCATAATTACTGTGAAGCGCATGTGCTCCTGTGTTAAAAAACATTTCTTATATTTCCTGGTTTATTTAAAATGACCTAAAATGAACTTCTTTAAGTGACCAATCCAGACAATTATTCATGACTCATTGTGAACCCTCCTGTAACCTTGCACTTAGCATTACATAATACTACAATGAATAGCTCGTGCCCCGCCATGCACAGTTATCTGATGAATAATTTTACTGCAGATGTTACACTAACATTATCACTGATGTTATCAAAGATGTCATTAGTGTTGCAATTTGTGGGGTAACTAGCAGTGCAAAGCGAGGGCGTGGGTTATAATTACCTTAGGGCACAAGTTATAGTTACTTGAAATAACTGTAACTATAACCGGTGAATTTCTATAGTTTTGTTTGTTTGTGAGCCTAACTATAACGTCCCTGTAACCTTTGGCTTTTTAATTGAATTTCTATGTTTTTTTAAATTCTATTCCCTAACTATAATGTCCCTGTAACCTTTAGTTGTTTTAGTGAATTTCTATTTTGTTTTTTAACATTAATTAATATTCATTACTATACGTTAATCCAACCACCGCTGCGCATGGCCATGGATTTGCATATGAGCCCCGGGGAGGTGGTGGTCCCCAGGGCTCCAGGGGGTCCAAGCGGCCCCCCACATTCAAAATTTGAATGCTCCTGGGACCAAACCCACCCGGGGGTTGCAGTCAAACAAGGCAGGAGGCCACGCTTGGTTTTTATTGTTTTTTTTTCACCACATCTGCTGACCTGAGAATGCACAAACACCATATATCCTGTGCCTATGAAGGAATAATAAAAAGGTGGGCAGGTGATAATCTAAGCAGGCTGGTTTGATTTTGTGGTATGTTCTGTTAGCTAAGAAAATTATTTAAATCAATTCCATTCTGATAATTAAAACTAATGAAAAGTTGCCAGTGCTGGGAATTTGCCCTTTCCTTTTCTAATAACATGGAGGCCAACATATGTACATGAGGGCCCGAGCTATTCCTGATAATCAATATTGTCATATTAGATCAATTTACATACTAGTCAATCTAAGCGATAATCATTTATAAAGTCAGTGGTTTTACTGAAATATGGCATGTTTATTGCTCTAATGGTCCAAGGTTGGAGTGCACTGTTAAATTTAGCAGTGTGCCCAAGAGTTGCTGCGTTCTGTGATCACAGGTATTTGTTCAAGTTCAACTTACGACAATTTGGTATTCAGTGTGGTCACAAACAGCTCCATGTTTTAATGAGTAATATTTGTATCCAACTCTTTCCTTTATTTGCAGTGCTATGTGATATGTGGGTTAGTAGATGGGACGCAACTAACGTGGTTGATGCTAAAACAGAAACGGATATGGAAATGCTTTAAAAAGTATTTCAAGTTAACAGGCTTACCAAAATTATGTTATGTTGGAAAAGATGTGTGTTTTCAAAGCCTTCCTACATCAGGTGATTCTCGGTCTTCCTGAGTGTGATAAGAAGGTGCTCCTAGACGTCTCTGTTGTAATGAGAAAGCCCAACTTCCATCCAAAACCTTCTTACATATGAGATATTCAGTGGATGGAAGTGAGCAGAGTGTAGGCATCTGGAGGGTGATGCAGTTTGAATGTCATTTGAAGAAGGAGGGTCATTGTGTGTGAATTGTTCTACAAGTGTGGGATGCTCTATAAGCCATACAGAGGGCTTTGAAGGCACATATTTGCTGGATTTGAAGTCAGCGTAGGGAATAAAAGGCAGTCATTAGATGACCACAGTGCCTAAGGATCAGCAATCCTCAAGCTGCTGCCTTTTTCAATTGGTGTATGTCATGTAAAAGACAGATAGCTAAAGGGTGGAAACTGATCAAGTTAACCTGAACTCCTGCTAATTAAATTACCTGTATTCCATGATATCATTTTGTAGTTCACCTAAACCGTGAAGCACAGGGAACAATATTATGAAAATCAATCTTACCCCAACAAAGGACAGTACATTTGGCTACGTGGCTCCAAGCAATCTGTGAAAGGTTTCAGCTTTAATGGGTATAACCAGTGAGGTGTAATTTGAGAACTATCAAACACCTGCTCAGGGACTGTGCCTATGCATATCCCTCTCCATTGGAAAGACTCACTTAGAAAGCTCAAACGTGAGTATGGAATGCTTGGATCATTCTGAATCACTTGTAATAACTATAGGTGCATTAAATTCCATTGTTTTGAAGCTTGTCAGTGTTACATGGACACCTCATATGGAAATTAGTTTTGACCCAATGCCCAAAAGGCAGTTCAGCCCAAACTGCTAGATTGGGTCCCTCTGAACAGAAACGCAAGCAACCCGAGGAGCCACTGAGAAGAAACCCCGTAGCACAGCCATCCCATAGCCAGGCACACACACACACACACATACATCTAACACGTGAACTTCCTCCAACCCAGAAGTGACATAATTGGAGGAGTAGCCTTGTCCACACTCATGAGGGTGATGAAGAGAGTGATGAAGGTGTCCAGCCTGGCAGTGGAATGCTGCACTAAGCTGCTGTCTGCCCATTTTGTCGCCCTGCCACATTGCAGACAACTGGAGTAATCCAGAGGCTGCAGCTATTAATCCCAGCAGGGCTCACTCGGCATTAAAACTTCCGAAGTTGGTACTTGTGAACCATAAAGTGGATAACAGTAACATCTGTAGCTTATGGTATTTAAAAATGATAGGTTTGTGATATGAAGTGTTTGTGAACACTGGCTATTAATATTACTATTGAGTTTTATCAGGGAAGTGCAGCTCAATCTTTGTTCTTGTGCTTTAAGGGCAAACAACCTACTAAGTCCTTAATCCTTCACCCTCACATCTGGAGGGTACCAGTCTGAGGAGGGTCGGAGACACAGTCTGAATAGGACCTGCCACCGGAAGCCTCCGGGAGCATGAACGAGGCTTGGGGTGTGAAACCATGCTCAGAAATGTGCTTTCTGCTCAGGTTGCCAGCCTTGATTCCTCTTCCTATTCTTTCCTCGCTTAATATGTGTATTTGTACAGCAATAGTGCCTTGAAAAGGGCGCATGTTTACAGGTCAAATAACCAACTCCCTTTCTTGCACATTTCACAGCATTTCACTCATTTGACAGCATCTTTGAATTGAGCATGTTGCTAAATGGATTTCTGGCCGTAGTCTGATTACCCCCTTTTTTGGTCTAGATGCACACACAACCCTGCTGCCCCTCTGGCTAGGTTGGCACTGGTAGCTGCATATATTTTTTAGTTCTAATTACATTTATATTTTGCATGACTGTTTCTCTCACTTCCTCTTCCATAACACTGCCATGCGTTATACTCCAAGACAAGATATAAGCATCCCTCTTGTTACTTTTATAAGACACCTTACTGCTTCCTGCATGCTGCCCAATCCAAAAATGCCTTTGTTCCACCCCACAATAGAGTGCCACAGTATTTTTGCTACAATGCTATACAATACAATTGCAAAGCCAGGTTGATGTTTCTTTGCAGTTAAGTTAGCATATTCTCCGACATGTTGTTTCTTTCTATTACCCATAACCCGAAGCTGAAGAGCTTCAAAGCAGGCTACTTCAGTCAGAATTTTCTGAACTCTCACAATTTTTGCCACCAATGACCTTGGTGACTTCAATTATTATGAAGCCAACAGAATCATCAGTGAACTCTTTTTCCTGGCCAAAATGTTAGTAGTTGATTACCAGTGTTGATGCCTAACATACTGCTGCACCAAAGCTACCATGCTACAAATCACTGGCATTGCTCTCCGAAATCTGGATATAGGAGAATCCTTTTTTTGATTTCTCGTTGATCTGGATGTGGCTTCCAATAGGGTAAACCCTGCAGAACTCATATATACCACAACACTATGGCCTGGACATTGAGAGGCAACCTCTGAACTGGTTTTAGTCTTAACTTTACCTGGCACCGACTTTAAACAAATGAGGTTTGAAAACACATTGTCTAACTGTCTGTGATTGCGCTAGGGGGTCCCCAAAGATTTCATTCACACTGTTAGATATACACGTGGATCTGCTAGGTGAAATAGTACGTGGCTCAAATATAACATAATACTAATGATGACATCACTCAGCTCTACTGAAAGACATCACATTTCAGCACTCACAACCTATAACAAAACACAGTATGGATGCCCCATTACCATCTCCTCCTAAACACACACATCAAATTCCTGTTTAACTGTTCATCAAAAGTAAAACTATGGAAAGGAAAATTATGGTCTAAAACCTGATTAACTTTCCTCCTGGCTTGTATTACTGTTCTCAAAATCTCTCATAGATTGTTATTTTCATGGGATTTGTATTGGATCGAAGATTATGCCTTCAACTCTTCATGAAAATCATGCTCAATATCAGGTGAGGTCACTGGAGGATAAATTTCATAACCAAGCATGACTTTAATCGCTGATCCATCCTCTGGTCCTGTCCAGGTTGGGTGTTGGAAACATCCTTCTCGGCAGTTAGCCTAAGGTCAGACATGGTGCACTGAACACAACACTTTGGGGGTCATTACGATCCTGGCGGCCGGCGGTATGTTGGCGGTAACACCGCCAACAGGCTGGTGGTGTTCCGCCAGCAATTATGACCGTGGCGGAATTGCCACGGTCATACCGCCGGCCCCTCCACTTTCCCGCCAGGATTCCGCCTGGCGGTCATAATCCCCAGGGCAGCGGTGCCAGCACCGCTGCCCTGGGGATTATGAGCCCCCGACCGCCAGCCTGTCCATGGCGGTACACACTGCCATGGAAAGGCCGGCGGTAAGGGGGCTTGGGGTGCCCCTGGGGGCCCCTGCACTGCCCATGCACTTGGCATGGGCAGTGCAGGGGCCCCCAGGCATAGCCCAATCGCGCATTGAAATGCGCGACGGGTGCTACTGCACCCGCTGCACATCAGCATTACCGCCGGCTCTATTACGAGCCGGCTGCAATGTTGATGTGACATTTCCGCTGGGCTAGCGGACGGTAACACTGTTACCGTCCGCAGGCCCAGCGGAAATGTCATAATAGTGAGACAGAAATACCGCTGGCAATGGCGGTATTCTGTCTCCCGCGGCGAGGTCGTAATGACCCCCTTTGTTTCTTATTTCACTCCAAAGACATTAATGCTACATGTGTTTTCAAAATTGCCAGCCACGTCCAAACACAATCATTCTCTTCTGTCCTGAGGACTTGATCATTTCTGGGCATAAGTGAACCTTGTGCAGTTCTCAAGGCGGACAACTATAAAATGTCTCCTCTCTCCTCTGGAGCTCTAAAGCTGAGTCACCCATGGCTTTCAATGAAAACCTGAAATAACTACACATAGTCAAACCATTTAAGCTCTCAGTCATAAAGTATTTTGGGTCAGATGTTCTGTGATCCTGGTCATAAAAAGTGGTTGCAAATTGTGATTTTTTGTTAGTGATCTGTATCTTTTTTTGTAAACCGACCAGTGTGCAAATAGGTCAGCTCCCCAAATACTGAATTGAAGTAAGATGTATACTGTTAGACCTGACAGCTTTATGGTGGTCACCCTCAACGTTTTGCCTGCCTCCCTCCACTTTTTGACACTGTTTTTGCTGGATGTATGACTCTGCACACTTTACCACTGCTAACCAGTGCTAAAGTGCATATGCTCTCTCCCTTAAAAAATGGTGACATTGGAACATACCCAATTGGCTTATTTAATTCATTTATAAGTCCCTAGTAAAGTGCACTATATGTGCCAGGGCCTGTAGATCAAATGCTACTAGTGGGCCTGCAGCACTGACTGTGCCACCCACATAAGTAGCCCCTTAACCATGTATCAGGCCTGCCATTGCATGGCCCGTGTATGCAGTATCACTGCCTACGTGGCTTGGCATTTAAAAGTATTTGGCCAAGCCTAAAACTCCCCTTTTTCTACATATAAGTCACCCCTAAGGTAGGCCTTGGGTAACCCATAGGGCAGAGTGCTGTGTAGACAAAAGGCAGGACATGTACCTGTGTAGTTTATATGTCCTGGTAGTGTAAAACTCCTAAATTCGTTTTACACTGCTCCTTTCATAAGCTAACATTAGGGATACCCTCATATACTGTTGAGTGGTAGGTTCTGATCTGAAAGGAGTAAAAAGGTCATATTTAGTATGGCCAGAATGGTCATACAAACTTCTGCTGACCAGTAAAGTTGGATTTAATATTACTATTTTTGAAATGCCACTTTTAGAAAGTGGGCATTTCTCTGCACTTAAATCCTTCTGTGTCTTACAATCCACATCTGTCAGGGTTACTTGACAGCTCCCTTGTGCATTTCACTCAGACAACCCCAAACAGAGGATGCTCAATCACACCTGCACACATCTGCATACTGAATGGGTCTTCGTGGGCTGGGAGGGTGGAGGGCCTGACACTTGCATGTCAAAGGACAGTGGCCTGCCCTCACACAATGGACTGTCAAACCCCTACTTGGACCCTGGGAGTCAGGATAGAACTGAAAGGGAACCTTGTGCACGTCTAAGCCACTTCTAAGCCACTCTTTGACGTCTCCTTCACTTCAAAGGCATGTTTGGGTATTTAAATAGGGCCTCTGACACTACCAAGACAGACACTTCCTGGGAAAGAAGCTCTGCACCAGAACCTGCAATCTGCCAAGAGAAGCTGCCTGGCTGCCCAAAGGACTCACCTGACCGCTTTTCTGCAAAGGACTGCTGCCTTGCTGTTGCCCTGCTGCCTTGCTGCCCTCTGGCTCTACTGAGAAATGCTCTCCATGGGCTTGGATTGAGCTTGCCTCCTTTTCCTTGAAGTCTCAGGACCAAAAAGACTTAGGGGGTCATTCTGACCCCCGCGGGCGGCAGAAGCCGCCCGCCTGGCGGGAACCACCAGAAGACCGTACTGCGGTCAAAAGACCGCGACGGTCATTCTGACTTTCCCGCTGGGCTGGCGGGCGACCGCCAAAAGGCTGCCCGCCTGCCCAGCAGGAAAGCCCCAGCAACGAGGATGCCGGCTCCGAATGGAGCCAGCGGAGTTGCTGGTGTGCGACAATCGTGATTTTCAGTGTCTGCCAAGCAGACACTGAAAATCTCAATGGGGCCCTGTTAGGGGGCCCCTGCAGTGCCCATGCCACTGGCATGGGCACTGCAGGGACCCCCAGGGGCCCTACGACACCCGTTCCCGCCATCCTGTTTCTGGCGGTGAAAACCGCCAGAAACAGGATGGCGGGAAGGGGGTCGGAATCCCCATGGCGGCGCTGCTTGCAGCACCGCCGTGGAGGATTCCCAGGGGCCGCGGGAAACCGGCGGGAAACCGCCGGTTTCCCTTTTCTGACCGCGGCTGTACCGCCGCGGTCAGAATGGCCCCAGAAGCACCGCCAGCCTGTTGGCGGTGCTTCCGCGGTCGTTGGCCCTGGCGGTCCATGACCGCCAGGGTCAGAATGACCCCCTTAATCTCTGCAAAAAACTCCTTGTGCAGCAAAAATTCGACGCACAGCCTTCCAGAAACAACACACAGCCTGCGTCGCAGTGAGAAGTTCACTGCACACCGAACCGGAACGATGCAGCCCAGGTCTCCGAGTGGAGATCGACGCAGCGCCAGCGTTGCGACAAGAACTTTGATGCACAGCCCACTAGATCAATGCATAGGTGAGCCGGAATGACGCAGCACGACTTCCTGCGAGCGGAATCGACGCAGCACCTGCTGTGCAACAGAAATTTCTCCACATCACCCACCGGATCGACGCAGCTCCTGTGACTTCATCCTGCACGCTCAGGATTTCTCTGCATCATCCCTGGGGCATCCAAGTACCCCCAACCCATAAAGGATCCAAGTCTTCTTGCCGGAAATCGATGCAAGGCACTGGCCACATGAAAAATATTGATGCTTCGTCTGTGTGCGCCCGGACAAAATTACACACACCTCCCCGTTTTCCATGCATCTCCTTCTCTGCGGCCCCTTGCGGATAATTTAGACGCAAACCAGGTACTTTGTGCTTGCAAGAGACACTTTTTGCTTTCAAGAACTTAAACTGTTATCATTTCCTAAAGTGATATTTCTACGTGTACTTGTCAAATCTTGATCGTTCTGACCTGCATTTACCCAGATAAATATTATATATTTTTCTAAACCTGTGGGGTGTATTGTTGTGGTATTATACTGTTTTATTGCATGATTTATTGCACAAATACTTAACAAATAGTCTTCTAGGTTAAGCCTGACTGCTCAGTACCAAGCCACCAGAGGGTGGGCACAGGATAATTTGGATTGTGTGTGACTTACCCTGACTAGAGAGAGGGTCCTTGCTTGGACGGGGGTAACCTGACTGCCAACCAAAGACCCCATTTCTAACATATACCAACCAGTCTAATGAATTGTGACCCAATACGATTGACCATAATAATAGAGATGGTGGCCTACAGGGGTCAGCAAACCACCTGTCAAAGCTTTTACCTTTTTTCAAAGCAGCCTGATTTTCCTAAAGGAAATGGGGCTGCTTGAATAAAAACTTGGTTTCTTGACTTGAAAATGTTAGCGACATTTGGCTGTGGTTCCTTGGGCTACAGTCTATGCCACATGAAACTGCCACACCAATGTGCAAAGGGGAACAGGTCCAAAGAGTGCTCTTTCCATTTTGTGAATGAGTTACCACCCCAACTTGTGACTCGAATTCCAATTACAAACCATTGATACATAGGGATCCGAACCATAATTTGGAAGGGATGTCACAACATGCCCCTACAAAATTTAACTTGGTGTGCATTCTTAAACACATTTTTCTTTTAAACGTTATCAACTCATAAAAAGAGTTTAGTGTATGCAAATTCACTTTTTAGTGGTTGAAGACACTCCAGTTTTCCAAAATGAAGTGATTGCAACTGCGAATAAATGTAGCAAATCTGGCTCATAACACTGCCCTGCAAGTGGCATCCCCTTTCTACTCTACAGTTTTACACCTCTTTTTGCATTCTTTAACAAAACACCCTCGCAGTATCATTATGGATTTAAAAAATGTAATCCGTGATAGTATCTGCATATTTATTAGACTCCCTCCGCATGGGTGAGGCTGCAGAACTGGTCTTATTTGACCTTTCCACTTTCTGTGAAAACATCAAACACCTCAACTTACAAAACAAACTGTATGAGGTAGGCATATGGAGTATTGTGCAAGCATGTTTCTCTTCATTCCTGGTGAACCACTTGCAATCTTCAGGCTTGCCTCCCTACTAATCAGAAAGCTTTAGGGTGCCCTGTAGGATCCCACAGTGTCAAAATCTGCCCCCTATTCTTTTTAACATATACCTGAGACCATTGGCTCAATGTATTAGATCCTCAGGATTTAAAGTGATTGAAAAGGTGTATGACACCGAGCTAATTATCCACCTTGACCTTTAGGATCCTGCCTTGTAGGCACAGCAACCATTAGAGGATGCTACATATCCATAAATGAATGATCACCAGCATTTTGAATCTTAGCTACAGTAAGACTGAATGGACAATTGTTGATGAACAAAACGTGAAAGATGACAACTCTTTCTGGCCCATAAAGTTCGGTACACTACCTCCTCTTAAGTTAAGTCCGTAGAAATGTACATGGATGCAGATCAGTCCTTCAGAAAGCAAATCAACTCTGTTGCCGGTACTTGATTTTGCTCACCCAAATCCTTTGGGAAAGCCCTCTCATGTATGCCTCAGAGCTTACACCCCCAACTGATCCTGGTGTGCATGTTCTCACTCCTAAACTATGTCAAAATTCTGTACCTTCAGCAACATGCTCTGAAAAAATTACAGACCACGCAAAATCTCGCAGTGCAGAAGATTTAAATCCTGAGCACATTTTACCATGTTTCAATGGCAGCACTGGTATTCCATGCCACAAATAATAAAATGTAAGGCACTGTGCATTATACACAGAGTTTTGGGGCCCAGAACTCTCCTGTCAGTGCGACCATTTTTCATTCCATTAGTCCTTGTGCAATTTGTGTTCTAATTTCAATCTATTATTACCCAATCTGCACAGTTGTAAAGCTCAGAGCGGAAGTCAAGCCTTATCTTCTCTTTTACCTAAAGCCTAGAATGACCTTCCTCTGCCTTTGAGTGCCCCTGCAGTTCCGAAAATCTCTGAAAACCTTCCTATTAGGCTGATTATTCTGCATGCAGTACTTACCTTTATTGCACCAAGATGCTTTTGCATTGATGTTGTGCTGTAAAAATGAATAAATAAATAAAAACAGTTGTATTTTTATTTCTATGTAGTATGATAGTAAGAAACTGGATTATTAGTTTAGGAGTAGGAGTAGGAGTAAACCATACCAGTGCAATAACCCCAACCCTGGTAGCTATGCCAAAGGCAAAAGGTAATTTCCAAAGAGATGTGTGTTAACTTCAAGCACTGCCAACACATTTAATATCAGGAAACCAACATAATAAAATTCCCAAATCAATTTAGAGAAGTAGATAAAAATGTAATGATCAAAAACGCATCTACATCATTAAAATTGGTCAAGGGAATATGAACTGTTAATGAGTTAAGGCAAAAGGCACTTAGCAAAAGCAAAGCACCATTGAAAAAAAATAGTTTTCAATTGACTGGAACCTGGATCCAATTTCAAGCTAACCACAATGGAACAGGGGTCATATCCAAACATTGAGTCATACTAGTCAAAGATTTCAACTTTAGACTTAGGAGTCAAAATAATTGTTGGCGGACGGAGCAATCGTCACTCGCCTGGCAGAGGACTTAACTCTGCCCACAAAAGTTTGAAATGGCAGCAAACTGGTGGTCATTTCTAAAGCATCAGCGGAAACCACCATCCAGGTGGTTGCTGTTAATGCTGTTTAGAGTTTGATGCAAGGCTTGCGCACCATGTCAGAGCCTTGCACCAAACCTTTATTTTTTATTCTTTAAAAAAAAATACCAACCCAGGATTTTCTTTTTGAAATGAAAAATGAAAATGCTTCCATCACCATGGAAGTCTTCTTCACAGGAGCCCTTGTTTCAATGTTGAAGAAGCCTTCTGCAACCAGGCAGGCATGTTTTCATCTCTTTAGTTACTTCTCTCTTCAGATATGTACTCCCACCTGACAGAATCCAAACTGGTTCTCTTATCCACTCTAACTAGTCCCTGTCTTTCTTATAGAGCCATGGGGATGAATAGGAAAAGCTTACTCTGACACCTCCAAGTCAAATGTGGTAGTGCTAAGGCTGTCCTTTGTTCTGCTAGGTGTTCCTATCCACTTTCAGATAGTTGATATCTGCTTAGTGGTAAGTTAATACCTCCCTGTCCTTCCTTGGTTCAGTCATTAACACTTCCAACCAAGGATACATATTCAAGCTCTGGAGGTGTGTTGAGTGGTGAAACCGGTGTTTTAAGCCACTTCTAGCTCAGGCACTCAAGTTATCAAAAATCTGATTTAACCACTAAATATGATTTTGAAATTAAGTAGGAAATAATGTTGAAATACTTTACTCTCACTTAATTATATATACTAGGGACCCTGTCCTTTAATCATGATATTTAATATGGAAAATAGGTGTTCTTATATGGCAAAATCACTTTCACGTGCCATGTGTTACTGCAGTGCTTTTAAACTACAACCTAGCCAGAGCACAGTGGTGCTCCTGGCGACATATACTTCTGTCGTATATGTGGGTGATGTTAGTGTACACGCCGTGGCAGTGTCACAGTGCACAGAGTATGAGCACCAGCAAAAACAGAGTACATAAATTGATGAAAACTCTAGGGTGTTATGTATGAAGAGCAAATTAGCTACACCGAGCCTCAATGAGTACACAGGTGGTCAATATGAACATGGCGGGTTGGGTGAAACCGCCAGCTGGCATGGCGAGCCAAACCGCTGCATAATGATCATGGTGAGGGCCGCCATCGGCAGCCCTCACTCATCGCCAGGCTTCCGCCGTCAGGCAGCCTGGCGGTGAGTGGAAAAACCATCCGACAGGGTAACTGCGCTACCCCTTGGATAATGTTTCCTGATTCACCAGCCTTTCCGTGGTGGATTATCCCACCAGGGAAAGGTTGGTGGAGGGGGTGCCCCAGGGCACCCCTGGGGGCCCCTGCACTGCCCATGCAGTTTGCATGGGCAGTGCAGGGGCCCCGGTGCAGTGCCCCGTCATGCAGGTCACTGCCCGCCGCACAGAGGCATTGGCGGCGGCTCCATGTAGAGCTGCCGTCAATGTCCCGACCAGGCCTTTCTGTGGCCTGCCGGCCCACAGAAAGGTTCATTATTTGGCCGGCGGGATCCGGGGACGCTGGCGGTCAGTGTTTTGACCGCCAGCATGAACACGGCAGTTGTTACCACCGTGTTCATAATGAGCACCACAATTTGTGCACTTGTATGCTTAATCTGGAATATATATTTCAGCTCACTCTAATGTTATGTATCTGGACATCTGTATTACGTTTTTCTCCCTGTACATACTTCTGATGCCCTTGAGAACTAGTTTGTGCTTAACATGAGATGAAAAATATTGTGTAAAAACCTTCTATCATATAATATCTGTTTTACAAGTGTTTACTGCATCCTGAAGCATGCCTTGCATTTTCATCGCCGTTTCACTTGGAAAGCCAAGTGTACAAAGGACACTGGAGTACAATAGTAACTTAGGGCCTGATTTATATGTCGCTGGACAGGTTACTCCGACACAACAGTGAAATATAAATTCCACTATATCCTACGGGATTTATATTTAAGCGGACAGATATCCGTCACCTTTATCATGGAGTGACTCTTCTACTGAAACATAACTCAGGCCCTTAGACCTTGTAAAACTAGTATTAAACTGTGCCATCCACTGCGGACACTGCTCAGAACCCGGTGAAAGCACTTCACATCAACTAATCTTTTGAATAACATATCTTGAACGAAGACAACAAAATCCATGTAATGTAATTAGCTATTCATTTGCTTTTTTGGAGAGGAGGATTAAGCCATCTAGCGCTTGTCACTTAGGGCAAATTCACTTTTATTAATCTGAATCTGCATCATACTGCGATCATAAGATAAATCATATATATATATATATATATATATATATATATATATATATATATATATAGAGAGAGAGAGAGAGAGAGACATATATATATTTATATATATATATATATATATATATATATATATATATATATATATATATATATGCTCGTTTCTAATTCCATATTTCAATGAATGGCCAAATCTACAAATCTATATCTCTTTAGTAACAAATACTGTAGTATAGCACAGAGCATAGTCAAATGTACCGATCCACATTAAAGAGGCGTTCTGCAGTCATTTTAATTAAGGTAATGATTCCAAAACATTGTGTTAAGTTATGATACTTTCATGGGTGAACATCCCTCCTCCAACCCCCCCCGCCCCCCCCACAACACACACACACACGCTAAAATTCGCCCCTGGTAATGAGAAGAGGAAGAGCTGCTACTTATTTTTTAGCTAATAAATAAAATGGCCAAACTATTTTTCCAACATAAAAATACTGACTTTGATCCCCAGTTCAACCACTGAGCGGAAAATTGAACCACGCCATAATTGCTTTCCCAGCAAACGATAAACTGCTATAACAAATTGTGTGTTTGAAAGATAAAATCAGCAATTGCCTCCTAGCATTTCCTCTTGCCATTTCTCCAAGGACACCAAAGTCCCATCATGCTCCAGGGCAGGAGAAAAGGGCCAAGCAACAGTAAATCTAGTTGTTTTCTTTCTGTCTTTAAATACAAGCCATGTGATTCTCTTTAGCACAGAATGTCCATACTTCGGAATGGCAAAACTTCAAACAAGAGGTAGCTGCTTCTATATCAAAAAGCACAGCTATTAACAGAGTTACACATTTTACAGCTGAAATCGCATATTGATAAAATTGACATGGAGCTTAGATTTGCTGTGCAAGTGCAGAGTGATATGGGCTCAGTGCTTTTTATAAAAGAGATTTTGTGATAGTCCACTAAAATTAAAAAGTGCTTCCACAAGAAATAGACCTTGGGATATACTGAACATTTGAACATTTTCTTAGACAATTAAGCTTTACAAACATAATCATCTTGTTTCCAAATTAATTCGCACTGTTTTGCGTTGGGAGCGGGAAAACCGAAGGCAGAGCTAAATTTTGCATTAACTTCAAATATCCTTTCTCTGCATTTAATACAACTTCTTTTGTAACATGTATACACTGCCAGAATTCTGCTAAAGAACAGTAAGTAAACAGATTTGTACTGATGCTTCTGAGTGATGAATATAAGCAATGGGGAAATCTTTTGTGTTAATGACCTGCGAGAGAGATGCACATCCCACTGCTCTCTGCCCTTCAAAACATCCGCGTTTTACTGATGTAGATCTACAAACTTCAGGCGAACTTGACACAGCCTCCAAGTCTCTCCTATGCAACAGCTACTGGATTTACCAATGCCTTTTAGCCATGTTGTACAGTAGGGATGTGCAGAATGGCTACACACAACTTATAAAATAAAAGCACCATGATGGGCCAGCTCTGACCACATCATAGTACGTTTTTTTAAATAACTTGACTTTTTAGCCATGTTGCATAATGTAAGGGAAATACATTGACTGCTTGGCTGTATTTTATGAAGAGAATTGGAAGAATAATAAAGGATTATTTTTATCAGCATCATCACAAGAGACTGGAGCCTTAATATTAAAATTTTACTTGTGTAACTGATTGTAGAATCTTGTACCTCCATTTGCTACAATATTTTGCGATCCACACTGTGGTACAACATGGCTAAAAGACATTGGCAAAGACAATAGCATTCCCATAGGCGAGACCTATTGCCATTGCTATACTTGTTCAAAGATCTTGCTGACAATCCATGCTGAAACGTGCAGAGCCGATGTTTCAAAAGTCGCTCTTCTCTTTCCAGGTACACGCTACATTGAAAGCATATTCCAGGTAGAAGGGATCCCCCTTATTCTGCTACACCCCAGTTGCAAATTTTGAGGTGCTGTGTGCTGCTTATCAGAAGGAGAGAGTGAGTCTCTACTAAGCTAAGCTCAGAGCGTGAACTAGAGACACAGCCCTGTGTTCTGGGCTCTACTGAAATGCACCTCTTCACGCTGAGCTGCCACACAGCTTGCCCTTCGAAGCATAGAAATGTACAATTAGGCAGATTTACAAGCATAGAGCAGACACACTAATTTACAGGAATAATGCTCAGAACTGTGCATTTTGTAAAAAGGTGGTCGCCGAATTTAAATAACCGAACCCAGATGACTTCTTGCTCTAATCCTTGAAATATTCTGTCTAAGGTTTGTGTGGACCTCCCACAAATATAAATGCCACCATTAAAGGAGTAAGCTAATTGACAAAGACTGCTAGAAAAAAAAGTCTGGGTGACAAGACAACAGGAGGTGAAGGTGGAAGAGGGAAGACTGCAATCAAGCTGAAATAATAAGTACTTGGTCCATGCTCCAATCGAAAGAAGAAGAAGTGAAGCCAGCATGCATTGCCCAATTAGGAGGCAGCAAATAAGAGTGACAAGGAAACCAATAAATGGTATGTGATGGGTGATCTGCCAGTCCCTTATTTGTAAACAATATCTTTCACAAGCGAGAGCTCAGCCAGTGCATGCGCTGTTGCTGATGAAACCTAAAAATAATTATGGCTTTTGTTAATTTCGTTTTATAATTTATTCTATTTCCTGCTCCTGTCTTCAATCACTGCTAGAAATTGGGTTTCTGGTTGTCAGAGGTATGCACCCTGCATAGAACCACAGTCCTAGTCAGGGTAAGTCATAAACACACCCTAAAATAACCTGTGCTCACACCCTGGTATCTTGGAACAGGGCAGTCAGGCTTAATTTAAGAGGCAATGTGTTATGTATTTGTGCAACACTGCAAACAGTATAGCAGAGAAAACACCAGAGAAAAAGATATCACACTAGTTAGAAAAATAGAGCGTAATTTAATGAACAAAACAAGACCAAAATGACAAAACTCTAATGAGTAGAAATTGAGTTATGAATTTAAAAAAAATAGACTAAATTGCAATATAGAACTTAAAAACAGAAAGCACCAACTGCAGCTCAGTGGTTGCGCTGAACCTGGTCAAACTCAACAGCTCAAGTCAATCCCGATGGAGTGCGGGTCGGATACAGTCCCAGATTAGTCCTGCTGAAGTTTTATCTTTTCAAGAATTGAGCCAGGTGTCCTGTTTGTGGGGAAGAAGTTCACCAGGAGTGGGTAGAGTGTCGCTGGTGATGGCCAGTGGGTTGTGAAGAACCTTCTGGGCATCGCGGATGGGCAAGCTGGAGCTTTGCGGTAACAAGCAGTGATGCTTGCTATGCGAAAAGACAAACTTGCACTTGCACTTGTATTTGATTTCGGGCAAGCGCAGGGTTCTGGAGTGAACAGTCCTGTTTGCGTTCCCAAAGAGCCAAAAAGGTTGTCTAAAAGAGCTGGAGAGCCTTTTGCAAGGTCCCAGGACCTAAGAGGTGCCTCTTGGGGGTCAGGAGCTCATTAAAAATGGGTCCAAGAGCTGTTAGACACCTGTTGGGTCCTTGAAGCTCGGACTAAAAGGCCAGAAGTCTAGCCCTTTGAGTCACTTTGGAGTCCTGAGAGCAAGATGGAGGTGCAGGTCCAGTTCGTCTTCCCCAGAGAGGAGGGTAGCAAGCAGCAGGTCAGCACAGCAAGGCAGCTGTTCCTTCATAGTAGCTGTCCAGCAGAGAGACAGTCCTTTCACCAGCACATCAGTTGTTCTTTGTGGCAGGGTATCCACAGGTCCAAAAGTACTGAAGTAGTGATGCCTGAAGTCCAGTATTTATACTTTGGTGCCCTGGTGTTGGAAGGTGGGAGAAGCATATAGACAGTAGCTTTCAACTGCAAGGAATTCCCTTTCTCCCCTGCCCTGACTTCAAGCTGGTTGGAGTAACAAAACAGGGTAGTTAAGCCCCTTGTGCAGGGACAGGACACAGACTATTCAGGTGTGAGGTTGTGGCCAGCTCCTCCCTCCCATCCTGCTCAGGATGGCCCATCAGGATGTGATGGCCCATCCGTCACACCTGAGCTCCATTTGTGTGTGTCTGTTTAGAGGGCATGCACAAACCCAGCTGTCACCCCACCCAGGATGTGTATTGCAGACAGGAGGCATTTTATAAAATGTAACAATAAAAACGACTTTAGTATTGAAGAGGATTTATTATTACAATTCCATGACATGTATACCCCTTCTCAATTAGGAATTACAGCTTATTAAATGTAATAAGGAACAATCACTGTTATCCTATGAGAGAGGTAGGCCTCACAGTATTGAAAAACAAACTTGAGAGTTTTTCAATACCAGGATATGTAAAACTTAAAAATATATGTCCTGACTTTTATTTACACAGCACCCAACCCTATTGGCTACCTAGAGCCTATGTTAGGGGTGACATATGTAATAAAAGGGGAGTTTAAAGCTTGGCAAGGGGGTTTACCTGCCAAGTCGACATGGTAGTTTTAAACTGCACACACAGGATATGCAGTGGCAGGGCCTGAGACATGCTTAAAGAGCTAATAAAGTGGATGGAATAATCAGTGCTGCAGGCCCACTGGTTACAGGCCCTGGGCATAAGTAGTGCACTTTACTAGGTACTTACAAGTAAAATAAATTGCCAAAATACTATTTTTTGTTTTGTGCCAAGTGGGACATTAAAATGATCTATTTTTAAAAAACTTGCAATTTACTCACAATACAAATAGCAACCTTTTCATAATTTAACAATTAAAAAAAAATATTCTGCAATTATGTAAAAATATATATTTTTATAAAGTGTGACACTTT
Organism: Pleurodeles waltl; assembly: GCF_031143425.1. NCBI lineage: Eukaryota > Metazoa > Chordata > Amphibia > Caudata > Salamandridae > Pleurodeles > Pleurodeles waltl. The sequence goes on from NC_090444.1 coordinate 1,746,125,573, forward strand.
GTTAGAGCCTGTAGAGCGTACACCGGAAACTGTCTAGTGGTTGACTCTGACCCTCGAGCAATCAGTCATAAACTACACAGAAACTGAGGGTTTTGCCTCCATGATTGTCATCATATAAAACCTGGATCAAACAAAGTGGGTGGAAATTTATGTTTTCCAGTGTTAGAGTGAATGTCAGGCACTCTGGCATTATTAGATACACCAGCTTGAAGGACCAGTGCCTGGACCATATTTTTTTTAGTCTAGTGGTACTGGCCCATCTGACGATTTCAGAGTGCCTCACAAGTCAGCCCAATACTGGATTTCGCACATCCGGACAAGGAAACATGCTCTATTAGCGAGTTAACCACCAATCCATGACCTGACGTGGGATAGTATGAGCATGCTACACCCTGTTGGTACCATACGTCACACGTTTACATTTGCTGCTCAATTTACTACAGAATTCCTGCAAGGGTTTGAAGAAGGGCTATAACGTCTAGAAACTATCTTTCTTGTATAAGAAGTGAAACTTTTTTTATGAACTGTGTGAATTATGGTTGTGCCTGAACAAAGGGTCGGTATGATTTACAGAGCTGAGATTCGAGAACCATTGTCGGGAGGCCTATAGTCTCATTTTGACAATACAATAGATTTTTGTGCTTTTTGGCAGCAAGGGGAGTGAGCTCAACCCTTCTTTGACAGATTTGCAGTATTTTGGGGATTAGGAGGTTCAGATAGCTTAATTTTAAATAACAGTCACCCATCCAAGTTTGGCTCAGTGAGTTCCGCTCAGTCAATCCTCCTTCTAAGGTTGATAAAATATGTATTGATGAACTAGATAACAGCACACATCTGTTATTCAGCACCAAGATACCCTTGTAGCTGAATGTGTAATCCAGATACAGGGAGCCTAAATTTTGCATGCTGTAGGCGACCTACAGGAAGCTTGTGTTACGCATGACATAGGCCACTGGGTCATTATTACTGTTAGCTGGCAAGAAAGAAGAAATATAGGCGGTCATTCCTACCTTGGCGGGTGGCGGTTGCCGCCCGCCTGGCGGGAACCGCCAGAAGACCGTACCGCGGTCAAAAGACCGCTGCGGTCATTCTGTCTTTCCCGCTGGGCTGGCGGGCGACCGCCAAAAGGCCGCCCGCCCGCCCAGCGGGAAAGCACCAGCAACGAGGAAGCCGGCTCCGAATGGAGCCGGCGGAGTTGCTAGTGTGCGACAGGTGCAGTTGCAGTTCAAGTAAAATCAGTAGAATCAGTAGAATCCGTCTGCTACTATTTTGAAATAATTATTCCAGGCTTTAAAACTACATTTTTTCATCCTTTGACTCGACAGCATCCAGATCTTAGAGGACTGAGTAGGTGGAAGATGTCTAAGTGGACTTTAAGTTATTGTTCTATTCTTCAAAATGTGTTGAGTTTTTTGTGGATCAGTAGTTGGTGACTATTAAATTGTTCCCAACGTGACTTTGTTTTAACTGTGGGGAAACTGGAAAGGCAGCTCCTGTAAGTGATGCAGATATGAATCCAAAAGTTAACACCACCAGACAGCTAATTACATTTGTCAAACATTAGCGGCCTTGCTATGTAGCACAGGGTCCTATAAATCCTAATGTACCCAATAAAATAATCAATAAGTCACTTTGTAGGAGAAGCTTTATGTTCTGCAATGACTACCATCTTCCCTTCAGATTAAAAACAAAAAACATTGTTTCAGAGTGTATAAGTGATATATTGTATTAGAAAATAGTGCCTAATATAGGTTTGATTTAGTTAGTATAACTAGGTTGCATTAGCAAGATTGCTTGTTACACGGCAGAAAAGTGCATCTTTATTTGTTGTGCACGAGCTGTGTCTTATTTGTTTTCAGAAAATGATCAAAATCCATCTTGCTGGAGTACAGGGAGTGTGAAGGGAAAGGTTATAGGATGTTTTTATTTTTTTGCAATACATAGCATACTGTAAATACCTGTAAATGAACTACACATATTCAACAGTTGGGAAAGCAATAACGAAGAATATTTGTTTGTAATTCTGTAGTGTGCTGGAAACAAAAATGTTAATAGGATTAAAACAAATCAAGACACCTTAGGTGATGATGCACAATTTATGTTGACAGAAACACGATTCTATGCCAGGACCGAAGGCTCTGATTATGCTTCTCAATCTTTACTACTAAATAACAGCAGCCAATAGAAAAACTGTAAAAACAGAAAACACACTGTAACCTGAGGCTTAGAACCATGCCTCTAGCATAACCCACCAATAGTAGTCCAACACAGTCTACAAAATAGAGAGGCACCATCTGACTTCCTCTTTCTTTGCTGCTCTGCAGTCAAGATAAGTGCCTCTCTATTTTACACATAAACTGTATAGTTCTAATAATAATGGTATTAATGATTTATTAATAGTTTTTTATTACTGTGTATAAGTGCACCGATTAGGTGTTTTCACCGTAATAGGCGCCAGTTCGTTATGCGCGGTCTTCCGGCTCACACGTTTAGGTACGTGTTGTGCCTGAATTCTAATTTCTTTCCTCATTTTTCCTTTTTCCTACATTTTTCACAGCTCCCGGCGGAAAATTCCCTGCTCTGCTTCGGAGCTAATCCTGCCTCCATAGAGGCCAGATACTCCCGTCTAGCTTAGACAGAGCGGCTACACGTTGCCTGACTTCCAGCTTGCCTTCAATTGGTGAAGCAGCACATGAGACACATGACGTAGCACAATTGGGCTATGCGCACGCAGCCTTTGGGAGGGGCAGTGATGTTTTTTGTCTACTGTCCTATCCATAAGCCAACAGACGTCCATCCCAGGCTGCAATAACGGGGATTTCAAGCAGATAGATAAGAGCGTTGTCATTGACATAATTTTTCTCTTTTTTGAAAATGAACTCTCCAATTATCCGTCATTTATGGGATAATTTTTGGAGACTGCTGTTCTGCTGGTGCAGCTTCACTTCCCTTTTGACGCCCCTGACCAAGGAAGGCTGGGGTTGTAATAATAATAATACTTGGATTGGGTCTCTCATTAGTCGTTTTGATAACCTCAGACTGTTGATTTGTCTTACTTGGGAGAACCTTTGCTTCCCTTGGGGCCTGGTGCTGTGATGTTCTCTCTCTTGTCTGACTAAGAGTCTTATGATCAAGGACCTGAAATGTATAGTCCTTATGAGGACAAAGACTACTACTTTGAACCCTGTCTTGAACAGGTTATTGACTCATCAGTGAAAAAGTCACAGGATAAGGTTATTTCTTCAGCCCTGCAACCACTGTCCAAACATCTTGATGAAATATCAGGACCTGTGGCTCCCTCCATTCCTTCTGGCGATCTCTCTTCTCTGCTTATCCCTATCTCTGAGCAACCTTGGCCCCATTATATCAAACTGGCCAACATTTCCCTTCCCTCTCTTCCTGAACATGCATATGCGGCTGCGTCGGCCCTTCCCCAACCTATTCCTTTACCCTCATCTCTTCCCTTGGACTCTGATTCGGATTCTTCTCATAAATCCTGTAAAGCTTGAAAGCACGCAAAGAAGCGCAAGCAATGCTCCCCTGCTGCTCCCTCTCCTTTCACAGTTGACCCCTCTGACATGATTCATCCCAGATCTTCTGGATGGGCCCTTTCAGTGGCGGATTATATGCAGTTGCATATTAGAAAAGGGTTTGAAGAAGAAGTCAGAGATAGATTAAAATCTGAGTGTCTCATCCTGACCTTCCACACAAAACAGCTGTCACCCCGGAAATCGATACTACTATGGTGACATTCCTTAAAAAACATAATAAAGATCCTAAAAAAGGGATATATAGAGCTCTGAGGGCTTGCCAAGATAAACTCTTTGATGTTTTGGGCCCATTAGTTAAGATTCTAGAATTAGCTCTTCAAGCTCATGAAACTGGGGATGCTATCCACCCAGAGGTTCTAGCCGGATGGACTCAATGGGCCATTTGTTTTTTGGGAAATGTAAACTGTGCCTTGGCCTCCGAAAGAAGGAAATCAGTCTTGCTTCGCATTGACCCTCAGCTGGTGGATTTGGCGTCCGCTAAAGCGGGACCCCTGGCTGAAGGTCAATTATTTGGGGGTTGCTTTGTAAAGATATTGCTAAGTTTGTGAGCACCTTCACTTCCCTGGATAAGTCTCAATCGTCCCTCAAATGCATGTTCAACCCCCTTTTTTAAGTGCAGGTCATTTTCGAGGACATTCAACTGGCCGGGGATATCAACAAGGTCCTTCAAGAGGAACCTTCTCCAGACGCAGGAGCCACACCCAAGATCCTTCTCAAGCAGGTTTCTATCAGTCTAGATCCGGAGGGTCACCAGGGTGCAACGTCTGAGGCTCCGGCAGAGGTTACAGAGCCATTGACAACACCCCGCTGGTAACAAATCTTCCTTCTCCTCCTTCAGGGGGCAGACTCAAACATTTTGTTCAGAACCTCAACCAAGTGGCAGACTGGAACTCTCATTTTTGAAGGATTATATTGACTGAAAGCTTCATCCGTCTGTTTTTCAGAAGATCGCGTTCTTGCTGGGTCATTGTTGGGTGGATCTGTTTTCATCTTGTCTCAATTTTCAGATTCCAAGATTTTACAGCTGGAGATTGGATCTGTTAGCATTGGCAACGGATGCCTTTCTTCAAGACTTGTCAACTCAGATGAATTATGCTGTTCCTCCTTTTGCCATGATTCAGAGAGAAGCAGCGCTCACGAGGCTCCAATCAGAATCTTTGGTGCTCATAACTCCAGTGTGGAAGAGTCAATCGTGGTTTCCATCTCTTCTGGAGCTATCCATTGCTCTGCCCCTGCATCTCCCGATTTTCCCACATCTCCTCCCAGTGGGATCCCCCCATCCCTTTCTGTTAGCAGGTCATCTGACCCTTATAACCTGGAAGATATCAGGAGACATTCCCAAGTCCAAGGCCTTTCGCCTTCAGCTGCCTCTTTTATACAACAAGCTTGGGCTCCATCCACCCGCAAAAGATACTCTTTGGCATAGAGAACGTGGGAGGGTTGGTACCTTCAATGGGAAGTGGATCCTGTAAGATCCGAAATCAAAGACATAGGTTTCCTGATGGAATGCGCAGAAACAGGCTTATGTTACAAGTCAGTAAATAATTTTAGATCAGCTATTCCTGCAGGTCATGAATGGATAAATAAAAAAACAGTGGGTCAAAATCCTTTGGTATGTATTGCTCAAAAGTGTTAGAGTGGCTAATCCACCCAAACCACGTTACTAGCAACTGTGAGATGTAAATATTGTGTTATCCTTTTTGAATGCTTGGCCTGACAATCATTTGTTAACAATGAAACAATTATCTGCGAAATTGACTATGTTGTTGTGTTTAATCTCATGCCATAGAGTTTCTGATGTGAGAGTTTTAGATTTAACAGGTATGTTATTTTCTCCTTCTAGAGTTTCATTTCTTATTTCTAGACACACTAAATGCATGTCTTGTTCTGTTGATTTTCCTGCGTTTCCTCATAACAAAAGTCTTTGTGTGGTTAGGTGATTAAGGAACGTACATCTAGTTGAGAATGGACCCTCTCTGACCCTTCCTGATATCTATTCAGAAACCTTTTTGCCCGGTTTCAGCCACCACTTTGGCCCACTGGGTTCGGTGGGTGATGTCAGAAGCAGGCATTGATGTATCTTTGTATGATGCTCATTCTACCAGAGGAGCTATGGCTTCAAAAGCTTTTCTTTCAGGTTCTAGATTGGAAGACATTCTTTGAGCTGCCAATTGGTCTAGTGATACCATGTTTAAAATATTTTATTAAAAACCAGTGGTACAACCTCACTGACCTGGTCAGTGAACTGCTCTGCCACCGCGTAGCTCCACCAGTAAGTGAAGTCCGTCTGTCTTTGAACTCTGACCCCAGTTAGTAGTTCGAGGCCCTCCTCCACCCGCAGGCTTTGCCTGCGCCTCATCCCTGGTGTCTAGTGGGAGAGCTCTGCTCTGTCTCTTTCTCTTTTTCTGTCCTCTCCCCTTGTTTTTTCTTTTATTGTGCCATTTTTCGTACCTTTTGCTTTTTGCGCTTCCTCTATCTTTTTCCTCATTTTCTCTATCACTCCTCTCATTCTCTCTTCTCTCTCTCTCTCCTCTCTCTCATTCTCCCTGTCGCTGCTGCTACTGCGGCCCCGCCGCCCCTTTTTCTTGCTGTTCTCCCTCTCTCACTCCCACCTCCCAGCTGTCCTCTCCTCCTCCCCTCCCTATTTAATGGCAGCCGCTGCGCGGTAAGAAGAGCAACCTCACTGACCTGGTCAGTGAACTACTCTGCCACTACATAACTCCACAAGTAAGTGAAGCCCACCTGTCTTAGAACTCTGACCCTGGTCAGTAGTTCGAGGCCCTCCTCCACCCACAGGCTATGCCTGTTCCTCATCCCTGGTGTCTAGTGGGAGAGCTCTGCTCTTTTGCTAGGCTTCCCTCTTTCTCTTTTTCCATCCTCTCCCCTTGTTTTTTCTTTTATTGTGCTGTTCTTACTGCCTTGCTCTTTCTGCGCTTCCTCTATCTTTTTCCTTGTTTTCCCTATCACTCCTCTCATTTTTGCTTCTCTCTCTCCTCTCTGTCATTCTCCCCACCGCTGCTGCCCCTGCAGCCCCACCCCACTTTTTCACACCATTCTCCTGCCTCCCAGCTGTCCTCTCCTTCTCATCCTCCCTACTTAATTGCAGTCCTGCGTGGTAAGAAGAGCAACATCACTGACCTGGTCAGTGAACTGCTCTGCCACTGCGTGGTTTCACCAAAAAGTAACGCCCATCTGTCTTTGTACTCTGACCCCGGTCAGTAGTTCGAAGCCCTCCTCCACCCGCAGGCTCTGCCTACGCCTCACCCCTGGTGTCTAGTGGGAGAGCTCCGCTCTTCTGATAGGCTGCCCTCTGCCTCTTTCTCTTTTTCCATCCTCTCCCCTAGTTTTTTCTTTAATTGTGACGTTTTTAGTGCCTTTCGCTTCCTGCACTTCCTCTATCTTTTTCCTCATACTCCCTATCACTCCTCTCATTCTCGCTTCTCTCTCATTCTCACCGCTGTTGCTGCCCTGTGGCCCGTCCCCCTTTTTTGTGCCGCTCTTCAGCCTCCCAGCTGTCCTTTCATCCCCCTCCCTACTCAATGGCGGTCGCTGCGTGGTAAGAAGAGCAACCTCACTGACTTGGTCAGTGAACTGCTCTGCCATCACGTAGCTCCACCAATAAGTGAAGCCCATCTGTTTTTTAACTTTGACCCCAGTCAGTAGTTCGAGGCCCTCCTCCACCCGCAGGCTCTGCCTGCGCCTCATCCCTGGTGTCTAGTGGGAGAGCTCTGCTCTTCTGTTAGGCTGCCCTCTGCCTCGTTCTCTTTTTCCATCCTCTCCTGTTATTTTTTCTTTTATTGTGCTGTTTTTAGTGCCTTTCGCTTTCTGCGCTTCCTCTATCTTTTTCCTCGTTTTCCCTTGATGGCTGCGCACAGCGGTCACGCCTAAGGCAAGCCCGTCTGCGTCCATCCATGACCCGTCTGCGACCCGACCACGACCAGCGCTAGGACCCCTGGACCTCTCGCCCACCACCGCTACATGTGAGAAGCACTCATCGCACTCCACCCAGGATGCAACAGCAACTGTAAGCAGGCATCACCAAGGGACACCGTGGGACCCTCCACCTGTCGCCACTGAAAATTCACCAGCCTCCGCCACTCAAGCCCACCCCCAAGGACCCACAAAGCAGAACACAACCTCAGATGTATCCTGATCAACAAACGATTCATCCACAGGCACGCCATCGAACTCTGGAACCTCATCGACACAACATCCCCTGATGTCGCCTTCCTCACAGAAACCTGGCTTAACCCCTCCTCGGCTCCGGACATCTCCATCGCCATCCCTGATGACTACAAGATCATCCGCAAAGACCACACGAGCCGCCCTGGGGGAAGGCATCGCTGTCGTCCACAAATAGTCCCTGCACCTCTCCACCATCACCAAAGACACCACAACCAACATGGAACTCCTCCACTTCCAAATTGGAACCAACCCTAACACCACTCTGCGGGGCATCCTCATCTACAGGCCGCCTAGCCCCCGCCCGCCATTCTGCGACACCATTGCTGACCTCGCCATCCCCCACGTGCTTGCTTCCAAACACTTCATCCTCCTCAGGGACCCCAACTTCCTCCTGGAGAACCCTAATGACAACAACTCCACAACACTGCTTGAAAACCTCAGATGTATGATGGAACAATGCATGCACTTACGACGCATGCCTTTACAACGCGGTAAGTACAATGCATGGTCATTACCACGCATGCACGTTTCCACAAAATGTTTTTACAATGCATATTCTTTTACCACGAATGTCTTTACCACAAAAAATTTGCAGTAAAGGCATAGTTGGTAAAGGCATATGCATGGTAAAAACTAGAGGTAAGTATATATATATGTATGTATATATATATATATATATATATATATATATATATACATACAAACACACCTTTCCACCCAAAAATCCTACCTACCCTAAACCCTAAACATTACCTTACCACCCCAAGACCCATACCCACCCTAAAACCTAAACACCCCTTACCACCCCAAACCCCATACCCACCCTAAAAACTAAACACCCCTTACCACCTCAAACCATACCCAGCCTAAAACCTAAAAATGCCCTTACCACCCCAAAATCCATAACCACCCTAAAACCTAAACACCCCTTACCACCCCATACCCACCCTAAAACCTAAAAATACCCTTACCACCCAAAACCCATGCCCACCCTAAAACCTAAAAAAGAATTTACTACCCCAAAACCCAAACCCACCCTAAAAACTAAAAATGCCCTTACCACCCCAAAACCCTTACCCACCCCAAAACCTAAAAGTGCCCTTACCACCCCAAAATCCATACCCACCCTAAAACCTAAAAATACCCTTATGACCCCAAAACCCATGCCACCCTAAAACGTAAAAAAGCTCTTACCACCCCAAAACCCATACACAACCTAAAACGTAAAAATGCCCTTACCACCCCAAAATCCTTACCCACCCCAAAACCTAAAAATACCCTTACCACCCCAGAACCCATACCCACCCTAAAACCTAAAAATGCTCTTACCACCTAAAAACCCATGCCCACCCTAAAATCTAAAAATACCCTTACCACACAAAACCCTTACCCACCCCAAAACTTAAAAGTGCCCTTACCACCCCAAAATCCATACCCACCCAAAACCTACAAATACCCTTACCACCCCAAAACCCATACCCACCCTAAAACTTAAAAATGCTCTTACTACCCCAAAACCCATGCCCACCCTAAAATCTAAAAATGCCCATATATATATATACGTATATAAGTGTATATATATATATACATACCCACTTGTGGTAAATGCATTTCGTTGCATTCACTGCGATGTAGTGATGTTTCCCTACACACACGTCCCCATCTTCACCGCCAGCAACCACATCTCCATCAGCCATCACTGAACTCCAATGGACCGACCACCACTTTATCCACTTTACCTTCAGCAAATCCCCCGACCAACACCTCGTTCACCTATCCCCCCACAGGAGCTGGAACAAGATCACCAAGGACCAGCTATTCACCAGCCTCAATAACTCACCCCGAGACAATCTCAACACAAACACAGCTGCCCGAGACCTCAACAACTGGATCTTAGACTGCGCCAACACCTTAGCCCTCATCAACAAACCCTCCAACAGACGCACATCAATGAAAGCCGATTGGTTCACCCCCTCCCTCAAGGAGTCTAAACAAAGCTGCAGATGCCGCAAAAGAAAATGGCACACCGACAAGACCCCCACCAACCACGAAGCCTTCAAAAAAGCCATAAACACACACCACCATCAGGACCATCAAGAGAAATGCCTTCCAGGAGCAGATCAAAGCACACAACAGCAAAGAGCTGTTCGCGATCATCAGTGAAGTGACCAACCCCAGAGCGAACTCCACGGACATCCCCCCTCACAAGAACTCTGCAACAACCTCTCCACCTACTTCCACTACAAGATAACATCTACAACAGCTGCCTGACTCAGGACCATCCCACACCCACCAATGTCATTTCCACCACCGAAGCTCCTCCAAAACCCCACCACCTACTCTGCTGGACCAACATCTCCAACGAAGAAACCCTCAACATCATGAACTCCATCCACTCCGACTCTCCCTCCGACTCCTGCCCCCACCACATCTTCAACAAAGTAAGCAGCACCATCACACCCAACTCCGGCACATCATCAACCGCTCCTTCGAAACCACCACCTTCCCAGAAATCTGGAAACACGCCGAAATCAAGCCCTTACTGAAGAAACCCACTGCAGACCCAGACAACCTCAAGAACTTCCGGCACATCTCTCTGCTCCCCTTCCCAGCTAAAGTCATTAAAAAAGCTGTCAACAGACAACTCACCAAACACATCTAACTCAACAACATCCTGGACCCTTCACAGTCAGTTTTCCTGAGCAACCACAGCACCGAGAAATTCTTCCTCGCCGACACAGATGACATTCGCATCTTCCTAGACAGGGGTGAGACCGCAGCTCTCATCCTCCTTGACCTGTCCACCACCTTCGACACCATCTACCACCGCACTCTACGGACTCGTCTCCATGACGCCGGCATCCGCGACAAGGCACTAGAATGGATCACCTCCTTCCTCTCCGACAGGTCCCAAAAAGTCTGACTCTCCCTCTTCTACTCAGAGGCCACCAAGCTCATCTGTGGCATCCTGCAAAGCTCCTCTCTGAGCCCCACTCTCTTCAACCTCTACATGGCCCCCCTAGCTAACATCACCAGACACCACTCACTCAACACCGTCTCAGACACTGACGACACACAGCTAATCATCTCCCTCACCAACAACCCGCACACAGCCAAAGCCAACTTCCACAATGCAAAGAAGGCTGTCGCCGCCTGGATCAAGGAGAGCTGCCTCAAGCAAAAATACTAAAAATGATGTTAAGGGCTATCAATGGCATCTCTATGCTGAGCAGCGTTTCAGATGAACAAGTTACTTACCTTCGGTAACGCCTTATCTGCTAGAGATAGTTTCTAACTGCAGATTCCTTCCCAACCCTCCCATCCTCCTTGTTCTGTGAACTGGGTTCTCTTTTTATCTCAAAGATCCTTTTCTTGGCATTAAGATACTTTCATTGGGAGTTTCTAATTAATTGACTGAACAATGTCTCTTTTTTGGCACATTGGTTCCATAGGCAGTTGCTATAAGTGGTTCAGCATTTTTGGCACGGAAAACAGTCATGGAAGAAACAGATGTTAGCGCGTCAGAAGGGGGATTATATGTACATTGAAATATATAATACCTAGAATTGGAGTGCAATTGGTAACTTGCACAGACGAGTTGGAGAAACTGCACAGACTCCAGTGAACTGTCTCAGTGGCAGACCAAGCCTCTCACACCAATCCTGATGCTGCTTTCATGCTAGACATAGCATGAGAGCAGCACCAGGATTGCATGGGGAGCCTGTGCTAGTGTCCCAGGGACTACTAGGACACCAGGAGCGCAGAGGAGCAAGGCGGCAGGCAGCAGCAGAGGTGGCCGTCATAACACTATGTTTTTTTTCTAATTATTATTTTATCCTCCCCCCTCCACTGCCTCTTCCCCCGCCCCTCCCTTTGACATTTGCGGTGGCACTGAAGGGAACTACTGGGTGTGCGGATGTGCTCCTTATGAAAGAGCAGAATGCTTTCACTCACAGTGAAGTTAGCCAACGTCTGAAGGGGGCTGACTTACTGCTACAGTATGGCACAGGAGACGGAATACAAATGTAAATTACACAACAGACCAATGGGTGAAAGCGGCTGCATGAAAGTCACTAACACTAAATAGATTACACATAACATTTTATCAAAAACAAGAGATCTTGGCTAAAATTCGACCAAAAAAAACCAAATACATTAATCAATTTTGCCAAGTATTAGGGAGCTTTTTTAAATTGAAAACATTCTGCAACGTATTTGCCTTTCTCCCTGATTTCGTTTTCTGTCAAGTTAAATATTTTGTGCCCTGCAATTAATTTATTGAGTTGAGACTTTACAAAGTGGAAAGCTTGGAAAAGAGAAAGCCTTATCCTTTTCAGCATAGGTATCCATTAGACTGGATGATGTCTGTGCTTGGTTGAACACAAGAGGCTTGCATTTAAACTGCGGAGCAATTGAAATCTCTCATGACTGTGGTTGGCACTTTATTCTATCACTATGGGTCAATTACTGAGAATAGGTTTCCACTGACAGAAGCTGATTTAATACAGACTCAACCCAGAATTACGTCTGGCGAAAGGAAAAAGAGAATATTGTGAACCTTGTGTGAAGGAGGGTGTAGTCCAGGCCTAGCTCTTCTGTCGTGTGTCTTTACTGGGAGATATCCTGTTGCACCTTTAGACAGGGAGCCTTCAGTTATTGGTTAGAAATAGCATACAAGATGGTTTCTGACTGGCTTTGAATGAAGCTCTCGTTATGAATTGGCCTGGTAAAGGGTGCAGTGACACGTCAAAGGTACTGGTACTGGGCGGTATTATTGCACCTTTTAAGGACCATGGCAAGTCAAACAGTCGACATGGGAAATTTACTGCAGCGATTAATATTCCCCAGAACTGACCCTTTTTTCGGGGACATGTTCCACCAGGTTCGTCCCCATGATGACGTGCCATATTCCCAAATGTGGCAATACCACTAGACTCCAACTACAATTTGGAAAGGGATTCCATAATATTCAGGTAGAAGTCACTGAGTGTGACAGTTGCTCAACAGTCGGAACGTTCAGAGCTTTACTGTGAAAAGTTAATCCGTTCATTTAAACCTGAGGCCAGCGTGTCATAACCTTAATTCGTAATGGTAAAATACTTTCACGTCTTATAATGTTGTCCTTTGTTTGTCTGGCCATTTGTTGCCTTCGGTCTGCTTTAGCTTGTTAAGTCTGATCCCAGCCGAAACAACCTCTTCTTTTAAGGTGAAAACCCTGATTTTTGTGCCCTGTTCATTTTCTCATGAAAAAACATTTGTAAATTCTATGAGGATACAGTAGAAGAGGATTCGCAAGGCTGCACAACACCTGCGCCATGTACTATTGAGTTCCTACCCTGTTTGACGATATCCAATCATATTGTCACAAGCACCATCTTCTGCATTAAACTTCATGCTAGAAAAATTGTCTCACATTTAATCCTTTTTTAGGGTTGAGCGCGCAAGTGCTCTGGCCTGTTCTAATCTCTCTGTGGGCCTTTAACCACGCTCATGTCACGCCCATCACTTTCATGCTCGGTGGGTTTGCCTTTTAAAATTAGCTTGATTTCATTTGTAAAAGGCATGCATATGTCATTTCTTTTCCATTGTTTAGCCTTTCTTGAGCGCACCGGCCAGCTACTGAAAACATACAAGGCTCCATGTTTTTCGCATGGCTTCTGGACTACATTTTCTTTTTATTTGCTACACAGCACGATCCTGGGCAGTAATTGAGCGCCTTGTATGATTACCAGTTTACTTCTATTATTTAGCCAAGCACTCCTTGGCGAATTCAAGGTTTTAGACAGCGCTTGTTTTAAAAAAAATATTTTTTTGTAAGTTTCCCCCATCCCTGCGCGCCCTCCCCTTGAGATGTACATATGCATTACCATGCGTCTTCTAGTTTACAACGCTAATAGCTCAAACTCGTTTTTTTATTTATTTCCTCCGATTTCGAAGGGTAGCACGTATTCCACTAAATCTTATTTTGTCCTGCCAGGCTTGTGAACAAATATGTCAAAAAGAGTCGTCCTTCCATGACATTAAACATAGGCGCTACTTCCTGTTTTGCTTTGAATGGCTTGATGACATGGCTGCAACTGTTGCACCAGAACAAATGCCAACTACTGCTTCACTGTCAGAGCTGCATCACTTCCTGTGAGCACGTGCCTGTGGAGATGAAGTAACCTGCAGCATTCAAGTCACCACAGCGGTAGAAGGCAAAGTTCGCAGACTCAAAGACGACTCGCCCAACACGCAGTTGGAAATGTGCCACACTTTAATTTACCCGGAATCTCCAGCTTGCACCCCTCTAATCCCCGTCCTTACTGTACCATCTTGCCTCCTCCCCTTGTTGGTTTGGACAGTTCGCTTTCCAAGGTCCCCCATCACTCCCGAGCATTGCTCCCAGCGCTCCCCCGGCGGCCTGTTGTTGATATGCAGAGCACCCCTACCCCTGAGTTCTATCTCTGCTATGTAGTGATCTGTGCTTGGGACATTTGACTGCTAATGGGAAGGTCCCTGCTTAGTGTAACACATGAACACCAGACGAAGCAGTCTTTGTGACCGAACAAACCCTTCCAGGTGAAATGCATAGATAGATCGTTTGTGTCATTCATAATGGGGTAGGTCCCACCCACAAAGTTCATGTTCTTTATTTTAAACCTACCTTTTAGAGTACAAAAGGAGCACACACTGAGTTCTTCACTATAGAGCCATAGCTTTAATTAAAGATGCCGTCTCTGCGCAACCTTTTGAGAGGCCTGTGGTGCTTTCACACCCTGCAACCGCCATGGTTGTTTCTTAAGCTACCCAGAATTAAATGTAGGCGTGCCTCGCTCAGACCTGCGCGCAGCACTGGGTAAAGGCTTTCTTTTAAACACTTAATCATGCATGACTCGACCAGAAATAATTAACATATAGAATGACCGTGATTTCGTTTGACTTGCTGCACACTTGAGATTCAAAAGAGATTAAAACAAAGAAATACCATACATTAAAATAGCTCTTATGTACATTAGGTGTTCTTGATCTACTCCAAAGACTTTTGGGGTCGTTATGACCCTGGCGGTCGGTGTAATAGTGGAGGTAGTACCGCCAACAGGCTGGCGGTACATACCTCCACTATTATGACATTGGCGGTTTAGTCAAAGCCAAACCGCCAAGTTAACACACCGATCGCCACGGCGGTAATGACCGCCGGGCTGGAGACTACATGGAATTTTTACCAAGCCCACCGCCATGGTTTCCGTGGTTTCTGTACCACCACTAAAAACCATTGCGGTAGGTACTATCAGTGCCAGGGAATTCTGGTGTCTCCCCTGACCCCCTCCCCCTCCCCAGAGTTCTCCCCCACCCTCCCCCTCCCACTCCCAAACCCCCATATACACACATACCCGCACATACATACACACCCATACACACACACATACAATCAACCACACATGCATACATTCATACACACTCACACCATCACTCACGAACATACATACAGGCACATACGCAGTCACATGACACAACATGCACGTACAAACACACCCACTCATGCACACACGCATGCACGCATTCAAACACAGTCACACACACCCCCACACACGCACACAACACCCCTACCCCATCTCCTGTCGGAGAACCCGACTTACCTGCTTGCAGGGGGTCCTCCAGCAGGAGACGGGACATGGCGCTGCTGCCAGCAGCAGCGTCCGCCAGCAGAACACCGCCAGGCCGTGTAATGGAACATGATACGGTAAGCGGCGTTTCTCTGGCGTGGCGCTGCTGCTGCCTTCCGCCGCGATGACCGTAGCCGGAATTTCGCCAGCCTTCTGGCGGGATTCCAGCAATGGTCATAATTCCACGACGGTCGGTAGCCACGGCGACTGTATGTTGGTGACCCTCGCCGTGGTGGTAGGCGGCATTTGCTACCAATGTCATAATGAGGGTCTTTATCTTAATATAGGTTTCAGTGTATCAAGAGTCTTAAAATATAAAATTTTAATAATAGAGACACTTAAATTAGTACTGTCACAGATACCGAATATGTAAAGAGACAGTCACACTTTGTTTGATTGGTGCACGCAGAGAAATAGAACTGTGTGTTGAAAATTACACATTGAGTCCTTGGGCGTGCCAAGGCCTGAATCACTGTGGTCTCCATCCCCGGTCTCCTTTGCTCTCCACAGGCAGACTCAACACGCTTTCTCAAACCGGAAGAGAAGAAAAACATGCCTTTTCGGTCTCTCCTGCTTCACAAATGTGAGGGTGAGTAATCCTTCTTTTCACTTGCTTGTGGCCCTCTTTGCTGAATATTTACTTGCTACAATTACAGGGCAGCTGAACTGCAATATAGATCCAGGTGAGTTGCTGAAATGTTGAGAAGTGTTGTAAAGTCGGGTGTGGAGGTTATTTGAACAGCAGGAGTTAGTTTCTAATCCCTAAAGTGCCAACACTTAAAATCTGCATGGTCTGCTTGGCGTTATGTGTGACGTCACAGTCGTCATGCTACATCATAAGTGGAAGTTGTGATCGCTGGGAACACGATTAAAAGGGAAATATGTATATTATTTTATATGTGTTACTTAATTCTGAGGCAGGATTGACCACTTTATGTGGAAATAAATAAATTTACAATGCCAATAGCTCTAACTCAAGCAAATGCGAGACCCATTGCATTGCAAATGCTTGTTCTCTATTTTTGGTCCCTATAATGGTTAATTTGCTACTGTATCTTCTTATCCCTGCTACCGCCATTTCCCCTTCTGTAGTGACAATGGAAGGTGCAGTATTGGTAGGGGAGACAA
The DNA here is from genome assembly GCF_031143425.1 of Pleurodeles waltl. NCBI lineage: Eukaryota > Metazoa > Chordata > Amphibia > Caudata > Salamandridae > Pleurodeles > Pleurodeles waltl. Next base: position 1,746,142,083 of record NC_090444.1, read on the forward strand.
GACTGATCTTTACGGAGTGACCAGGAGTCAGAAACAGTGCTCATGGACTGAGCAGCCAAGGAAACTCATCCCACAAGGGGGAGCAAACACCCAAGGAAACTCATCTTATGATGGGGAGCGAACATTCAAGGAAACTTATCTAACAAGGGGCAGCAAACACCCAAGGAAACTCATCCCACAAGGGGAGTGAACACCCAAGGAAACTTACCTAACAGGGAGCAGTAAACACCCAAGAAAACTCATCTCACAAGGGGGAGTGAACACCTAAGGAAACTCATTCCAGGGAGCAAACACCCAAGGAAACTCATTTACAATGAGGAGTGAACCCCCAAAGAAACTTATCTCACAACGGGGAGAGAACACTCAAGGAATCATATCTAACAAGGGGCAGCAAACACCCAAGGAAACTCACTCACAAGGGGTGGCAAATCCCCAAGGAAACCTCATCTCACCGGGGCTCGGGAAAACCCCAAGAAACCCATCTCACATGGGGCTGAAAACACGTCAAGAAACTCATCTCACAAGGGGCGAGAACACCCAAGGAAACTTATCCTACAACGGGGAGAGAACACCCAAGGAAGATGAAGTAAGTAGCCACACTGGAAATGATTTGCCAGAAGGGGGGTTTATTAGGAAGATACACGTCTTTACAGGGTGGGCACAGAGCGGCAACTGCCAGTTCATTCCCAACCCCAGCATTCCATGCCTCAACCTTCTACCTTCTTTCTAGACATTATTTATCCTATCACTAATCTTTATACAACACACACTCATCTCACAAGGGGTAACAAACACCAAAGGACACTCATCTCGCAAGGGAGAGCAAATAACTAATGGAAAGTCATCTTAAAATGATCAGTGAACACCCAAGGAAACTTATCTCACAAGTTTAAATCGAATTACAGCACAAGAACTCACATTATTTCATGCATCACAAAACTCCACTTCTGGCTTCTACCACCTAAAGAGACACTTAAGTTCCTCAAGGCAAGAGCGGTGATCTGCAGCAGTAGAAAAGCAACATATTCAGAGTTGTAAAAGAAACAAGCATTGGCAAGACTAACAGGTCTGGCTTTACTGTACCAACGTGGATAAACACAAGCATTCACAAATGATGTTGAGATGCTGACATTTGTTGCATCAACTAATGCTGTTTTTCACCTTAATGTCCGTCCAATTGGTATTGTCACAGATAGGAAATAAATAGCAAAATACGGTTGCTTTCTATGTTATATGAGTATAGGAGATACAGATTAGAATGTGCAAACAGCGTGATCAATGGATATAATTTTCAAGTGTAAAATAGTCCTTCGTACATGTTAATGGTAGCACGTCCTGGGGGGTAGAATGAAGACCAAATAGCAATGAATCTCATCAATAGCATGAGGCGAGAGGGTGATGCTCCTGTGGGAGAAGCCAAGACCTACTCTACGTACGTTTTAAATGAATGGTAAAAATACGTTTTGCAGACAGATGTGCTTTCAAGCCAGACCAAAAAAATGTAGTTTAAAAAATGAAAATTAATATTAGCACGTGCCAATATAAGTCTTTTTCGAATAACTTGGTGTGACTTTATTCATAACGATAAACAGTCTAAACCTAAAAAAAACGTGGAAAACTCGGGTGTGATATAATATGGCGCAAAATACAAAATATTATAGTCTGTCACATGTTTTTTGAACTGTAAGAACACTTCTCCCTGAAATGCTAATCAAAGATGCAGCTGTTGGACATAAAGAAAAAGAAATATGATTTCATGTTGGCAAATCTTGCAAATTCTTGGCGGCCTTTTTTTTGTATCAGAATTTCATGTCAAAATGCAAGTGGTTTATTAGGGCCAGTGTAATGACTGTGCCAGCGGCCTCCTGCGTCTGTGCAACTCCACTTTAATTGCAGTGGCACAGGACTCGGACCTCAAGTGGGAGAGAACGGCCCCTATCAGATGATGCGGTCAATTAAGTTTGCCTTTTGTGATTTCGCCTCTTTTTCATCAGGTTGAAGAGCTTTGTTGCAGCCTCGTAGCCCATGGCACTGGACTTGAGAGAGATGAGACTTCTGTGAGATACATAACGTAGGGGAACGCGTGTGACGAATTGCAATGACAAGGCAATGTTACTTCCGTGTAATGTAGTGAGATGAAACCCTGGGCAGGAGAGCAGTGTCACGTCTCTGTATAGTGATTTTTCATTTTATCAAGCTTATAGTGAATTTGAAAAAACACATAGACCAACGAGCTTGCCACGGTGGACGTTTTTTTGTGAGCGCCCTTTGTGTCAGCATATAGTTGTGCATGGTTCAAATCAAACTAGAAATTTCACCTTTGGCCTGCAAGTGAGTTATTACTGTGGTGTTTACATGGTGGCAGAGGGTAAAAATATATGGTCAGTTTAAAAAACGTAATATGGAGGTGATGAGGCAGAAAGCATCCAATTAGCAAACTTCCTATTGGTAGTTCAAGCGCCATCACTTAAGGCTCCAACAAAAGAATGGGGTCATAGGCACACTGAGAAGAATTAAATGCATTTTGGCCCACGTGTAAAAATACATCCTGTATTGGTGACCTTTACCCGGCAACAAACCAAAAGACCGAGGTTTTCTTAAGAGAAGTAACATAAGCGTGTAAATGGTTTCACTGAGTATCACAGTCCTATTGAACGTGGCATTACAGCGCAATGTGGGAGCCGCAAGACAGCCTTTTTTTCTTTTCTGCCCTTTCATTGCTATAGAGTGAGGTTTAATATGACAAAATGTGTAATACCTCATGAAATCAACTCCATTTATGCTTGAGAATACTTCACAGGGTATTTAAAAAGGAATATAATTAGTCCTAGAACACACTTAAACAGGCCTCAAAGACATTTTTAGGGTCGAGCGCACGTAAGCACTCTGGCCCCTGTTGTAATCTCTCTGTGGGTTTTTAACCACGCTTCGTGGGCTCACTTTTTAAAATTCGCTTGATTTCATTAGTGAAAGGCATGCATACGTCATGCCTTTTCCAGTGTTTAGACCTCCTCTACAGCACCAGTAAGCTACTGAAAACATACAAGGCGGTGTGTTTTCGGAATGGCTTCTGCACTATTTCTTTTTATTTCCTATGCAGCGCGATCTCGCTGGGCAGTAGTCGAGCGCTTTGCATGACATCGACCCTGTTACATGGATAATTCTACTTTTGCTGGTTAGATGGATAATTCTACTTTTGCCAGTTACATGGATAATTGCACTTTTGCCAATACGTTTCAATGCGAGCGAACTTCTGTTTTCTTTTCTGTGTCTCCTTCATGCTCATGGCGACCGTCAGCTCGCATATATGAAGCTGTTTTACTTTTCATTATCAGTTTATGTGGCAAGAAAAGTCCGGTTAGAAGTTTACAGCGCTAATAGCTCTAACTCGAGCAAATGTGAGACCCAGTGCATTGCAAATGCTTGTTTTCATTCCTGTTTCCCTTTGTCACTGTTTCACAATCTCCCTCTTCATCCTTCGTTCTCCCTTTTCTTACTTAATATCGCTTCAGCTTGGTGAAATTTAAGTCCCAGTCCTCAGTGTGAAACCCACCACCTGCAACCATTTGCACGAAAAAAGCACTGAACTACACAGGAAAATAGGCTTTGCCTAGTTACCCTTCTAGTTTTAAAAAAAACTGATGTTTGTAATTTTCTGAGTTTTAACACTTTTTGATTTATTATATTTATAAAGTGTTTTTACGAAAAAGATAATGCCTATATACGTATGTACATGGTGATGTACAAGACTGAAAACACAGAAAACAAATACCATGCACATTTTGGCAATGAGTGGAGTCTTGGTCGTAATAGAGAGGTCAAAGAACAATGTACTGTGCCCTGAGGTGGATGTACAATGTCAAGAGGCAAAGGAGAATGTAATGGGAATGTATTTCTGTTAGAATAATGCTGAACTGAGTTGAGAGTTTGATGTGTGTGACTGGAGCGATGTATCACGTGTCTTCACAGAGAGCAAAGGAATGGAACTGAGAGAAGACAAAGAGTTAAAACATTTTGAGAAAAAAAACAGAATAGTTGTGGGCTGTGATATGAGGTTCTGCATCAGAGATGCATCATTTAGCTGTGAGGACAATCATCACCCTGCATCGGTTCTCCTCAAAAGACCACAGTTGAGCTGGCAGAGCACCTTCAGGAACACTTCTAAGGGTCCCAGACTTGGACGGCACAGCTTGGGGCAGGACTCACAGCAGACAGAGTCCAGGTGCTGGGTTCAAGGTTGTTGGAATCTTTCCAGTCCCTGGAAGTACCATCAGGAGACCAGCCAATTATCCCTTGCAGTCACTCTGGTGGTCCTGGGGTCAAGATGGAGGTACAGTCCTTTTCAGTCAGGCAACAGGGCAACAGGGCAGTAGGGCAGCAGGATTGCAGGACAGCAGATTAGCAGAGCAACAGAGTAACAGTCCATGCAGAGGTCCAAAAGTGTACTGCCAAGCTGGGTCTGAGGTTCCAATATTTATACTTGGTGCTAGCTTTGAATGCCGGAAAGAATCTGGAGATTTCCACCCACAGGGGTGTTTGAAAATTGCCACCTCCCTGCCCCAGCTTGTCTGGGCGCACAAAAGACTAGTATGAAACCCTTTGTGACTGTGCTGAGGAAAAGCCTTTGTGATGTGTACATGTGGTAGGTAAAAGCTCCTCTCTTTATACAGTCAGAGTTGGTCAATTCTGTCAACACCTATTTACCCTTTTGGCTCACTACTTGGGAGTAATAAACAAACACCAACTTAGTCATGTGACCTAGGATACAGGATGCAAGCACCATGTAGTTAGGACAAGAAAATGCCAACTTTCTTAAAGTGCCATTTTCAGAATTGTGTCAAGATCCAACTTTAGCATTAAATGTGGGGTATAAATTACTATTCCTTAGAGACCACACTCAATATTCCTACCTGTTTCCAATTGACAGTTATAATTTATTAATTGTAATGAGGCAAGCCAATGTTATCCTGTGAGAGAGACATGCCTTGCAACAGGGAAAAAATAATGTAAGAGTTTTTTCACTACCAGGGAATGTAAAAGTTAGAAACACAAGTCCACCCTTTAAATACATTGCATTGTGCCCTATAGGCTGTTTAGGGCCTACCCTAGAGGTGACTTATTTGTGATAAAAAGAAGGCTTACTTTGCCTGGTTGAAATGGTCATTTAAAACTGCGCACACAGGCTGCAGAGGAAGCCATGTGAAATGTTTTAAAATGCTACATAAGAGAGTGTTAGATTACATTACACAATAAGTGCTCCAGGCCCACTAGTAGCATTTAATTTACAGGCCCTGGGTACATGTACTAACACTTTGCTAGAGACTTCAAGTAAATCAATGTGCCAAATTGGGTGTAAGCCAATTATACCATTGTTAGAAATTGGGTCTCTGGTTGGCAGTCAGTTTGCACTCTTTCCAAGCAGGGACCCTCACTCTAGTCAGGGCAATGGAGATACACACTTAGATAACCCCTGCTCACCCCCTTAGTAGCTTCGCACAAGCAGTCAGGCTTAACTCAAAGGCAATGTGTAAAGTATTTGTACCAACACACACAGTAATACAGTGAAAAAACTACAAAATGGACACCACATCAGTTTAGAAAAATAGGTAATATTTATCTAAATCAAACAAGATCAAAATAACAAAAATCCAACATGCAAAAGTCAAGATATGGATTTTCAAAAGAATAAGGCCCTCATTACAACAATGGCGGTAAATACCGCCTACCGCCGCAGCGACGGCCACCAAAAGACCGTCGCCGCGGCTCCCAGCCGTCTGCCGGATTATGACCACAGCCGGATTTCCGCCAGAAGGATGGCGGAAATCTGGCTGTGGCCATGCTGGCGGATAGCGGTAAGGTGGCGCTGCTGTCAGCAGCAGCGCCACGCCAGTAGACCGCCACCGACTGTATTATGACACATGATATGGCCTGGTGGTGTTCAGCGCCCCGTCCCTGCTCCTGCCGGAGGACCCCCTGACATCAGGTAAGTCGGGTGCTCTGACAGGGGAGGTGGGTGGGGGGTGTTGTGTGTGAGGGTGTGTATGTCTGTACATGCGTGTATGCGGGTGTGTGTTGCGTGTTGTATGTGTGTGCATGTATGGATGTGTGAGTGCATGTATGTTGTGTTGTGTGGATGCATGTGTGCTTGTATGTATGTGTGTGTGGATGTGTGTGTGAATGGATGTATGCATGTGTGGTTGAATATGGGAATGGGTGTGTGTATTCGTGTGTGAATGAAGGTGTGTGTTTGAAGGGGGAGAGGGGTCGGGGAAGACCCCTATCAGTAACAGGGAAGGGATTCCCTGTCACTGATAGTGCCTACCGCCATGGTTTTCGTGGCAGTAAGGTTGCCACGAAAACCATGGCAGTAGGTGGGGTCATAATCCCGCAGGCAGGCAAGTGATGGCCACCGGGCTGGAGAGTGAAGTCTCCAGCCCAGTGGGCGTTACCGCCATGGCGCTTGGTGTGGTACATTGCCAATGTCTTAATATGGAGGAAAGTACTGCCAGCCTGTTAGCAGCACTTCCCTCCATATTAACGCCGTCTGCTGGGGTCATAATGAGGGCCTAAGAGTCTTACTCCATAGAAAACAATGGAAATGCTGATTTTACACAAAGTACCTGGTTTGGGTCAAAAATAAAGCCACACGGGCGAGCGTGCATCAGAAAAGTCAGCGATGCGTCGATTCCTTACTCGCAAGTGAAGCCGTGTGTTGTTTCTTCTCCAGTCGGGTTGGCGACGTATTGTTAATCTCTCCCGCAAGAGAGCGATGCCTGTGTTGATTTTTGACGCCCAGCGATGATGCGTGAGGAATCCGGTCCCACGTGTTGGAAAACAGCAGGAAACCAGCTGTTTCAGGCAGCGATGAGATAAACGAGTTACAGCTATTAGCGTTGTAAACTCCAGACCGGACTTTTCTTGCCACATAAATTGAAAATGAAAAGCAAAACAATTTCACATAAGAGAGTCGATTCACAGCGCCACGGCATCAGCGTGAAGCAGCACACAAAAGGACAAAAACAGTTTGCTCACAGTCAAACTTATCGGCAAAAGTGCAATTAGCCATGTAATAGGGGCGATGCCCAAAGCGGTATCTAAACCGCCCCAAAGAGGGACAAAAATAAGCATTTACCAACGAAAATAAAGCATTTTTGAAGGGCAAGCTCATGAACGAGTGAAAGTGATAGGCTTGCGGTGGGCGTGGTTAAAAGCCCAGACACATACCAACACTTCGGAAAAGCAGCGCTTGTGGACTGCTATGCTCAACTTAAACATGAATAACCCTGCGAGAAACAGTAAAGGTAGGGTGGTTAAAGTAAGAGGCACAAGGTGTAAGTCTTTTGACCAGGTTATTTAGTAACCTCAGCATTTAACAAAACATTTGCCCCCTAACTATATTGTTATTTTTTTATATTGTTTTTCTCACAAATTAACTACAAAGTTAAGTATTGGGATCTCACTCAACCATACAAGTCATCCTTTCGAAAACAAATGCAGTGGCCAGGGCCTTATTGGTAAGGTGGGCAATGGGCCGGTATCTGAGTTGCAGCTGTGGGACACTTATCTGGGCAGTGTGGAGGCCTATTTGGGCTGTGATTGTGCTGTTTAGATGCAGCCAGCGACTCAGTGGGGACCTGAGTGGCCTTACTGGAAGCAGATGGGCTTCTATTACTTCCCTTTTACCAAGTTAGCTGAGGTGTCATTCACATTCTCTCGCTGGGTCGGTGCAGATTGAGGGCAGGGGGCCTGAGCAGAAGTGGCCTCACTTAATTTCAGGTGTAGTTCACCAATCTGAATGTATCTGTGCAAAAAGAGACCTGGCAGCATTTGCATTCTTCTTAGTGAAGTTAAGAAAACATGCAAACCTCCGCCTCCTTTTCATTATACTTAAAACACCGAAGCAATGTTTTGCGAAAAAGAGCAATCTGCAAATGCGGGTCACTTTTTTTTAGGGTGGCCCAGGCCTATTTTGCATCCCAATCCAACACTGGCAGTGGCCTCTGCAAACTCGGCATACAGTCCCTTGAATGTGTTTATTTAAATGTGCCTCGGGTTCGGGGAACATTTTCCTGTAAATAGGGCAATAGGACTATAGATGGATGGATGAAGATTGTTGCGAAATATTAAGATTCAGCTCGAATGCCGGTAACCATGGAGGGATCCTATTTCGGGGAATTAAAAACCTATTTGTGAATATTCATGATTCTCGCAAAGCTTCTGGCTGAGAAAGCGCAGAGCTCTAGAGATAAGCGATCTGGCTCCAAGGGAGTCAGGAGAATGACATGATATTCTGATGCAATGATAGGTAGGAGTGATGCGTAGTGTGCATGTTGGATGTGTTCTTAGTTGGTGTGATATTTACACATCTGGGCACCACAGGTGTCATGTGTCAGAGTGCAGATGGATGACGTACGTCACCAATTACAGTGCATAAGGAAAATGAGGTAGGGAGGTGTGTGTTCCTAAAGGAGATATGTTCCTTTATCGAATAACCTCATCGTATGACCACTGTTTTTCAGCTAACAAACTCAAGGTCATAGCCAGGTCTGGGCAAAACACAGACTACCTGAAATTGGCATATTTTCGAGAATTACACTTTTCACTGGTTATGTGAAGTTCCTGAAATTGCGTTATTAAATGACGTAATTATACCATCGCTGGGAGCCAAATTATAGTGCAAGAGTGCGGGATCAACACAAACAACCAGAACGCCAGCAGCTTTTATTTGTGGCATTTACATTTTTCACAGTATTTTGTTACCCTGAAATGGGTGCTTAAGAACAAAAATTGATGCAAGGATGCATTTTGAGCTGAAATATAGCTGTAAATGATGAGCTTTTATTTTACACTATTTAGCAGATTTTTCCTGAAATTTAACCTGATTACTTGAGAGCAAATTTCGCACATCCAAAAAGCCATCTTCTGAAAGTGACATTCATTTTGACTTAAATTACTGTAAGATTCACTTTCATACTTCCATACAAAATGTCCTCCCTTGTAGGAGACTGCTTTGCATTGTAAGCGTAAAAAAAGAGTAAGACTTCAAATTAAATGGATAAACATTTATGCCACAATTCACCTCTGAAACATTGTTTTTTCTTATTTCACTGTAGCTTCTGCATGAGCCCCATCATACATCAAGCTACCACGCTCATTTATTTAATCAAGACGTTATGGTTTAATTTGCATAATTCCCAGGGCTGCACATTATTTGATTTGAGCTATGTACAACATTTAAAGTTTGATTGGATTTTTTTTTCTTGCTCATTAAGGCAATTCATAATTAAGACAAATTATACAGAACCACAAGTGGAATAGCAAGATCAGTGCGAAGGGAAGCTTTGCTTTTCTTTGGACGTAGGATGATTTTAGATTGTCTAATGACTGGAATACTCTTTGTAAAGCTTCTCGTGTATGGTATATTTATTGTACCCCGTAGTAGAAAAACAGGTTTTAAAGTTTAAAATTGAAAAATGTGCAAATTTCCTGAAACAATTATATTTCTGCCACTGTATTTCTCAAGACAGTGTTAGGGTCCCATTGGGAATTATAAGGTCCACTGCAAATGAGTGCAACCAATATATTTTATGAGGGAAGTCTGGCTGTGGAAAGCAGTTGAAATCTCAAGGTGAAACTACTCGGGCACTGAGGCACTTCTAGGGAAATCAGACCAGGATTTACAGAATTTCCCTGTAATTCCTCATTTCTCAGGAGATGCTCAGATTTACACCTAAAAGGCCACGTGTACTAAAGGTTCAGCAGTGCAGGGCAGCAAGCAAATTTGTGGTTCTGCATTGTGTGACAGAGAAAGATTTGAACACTTCCATATCTACTAAGACACTGATCAACTCTCTGCCTGCACTGGTGCACCTGAGATTGCCTATCGCCAACACAGGCACCTTGTACCATGCTGGCACCTTCTGGCACAAAATCAATCCTAAGAGGCAATTTTCTTCTTTTATTCCTAGAGAAAGTAAATAATAAGGTGAAATTATTAAGTTTCTCCTTGTTACACCTCTCTGTGGTTGGTGCACACTTTTGGTGCAATCGTAGTTTTACTACCTTTAGTAAATCTTGGATTTCATCACATTCCATGGATTGGTGAATAGGAACGCCCATGCTCCACCCATGGAATGCCTACCACAATGAAATGTAATGCAACAAAGTGCAAGCCGCTGCGTTGAGGTACATTTCATTACGAAGTAATGCACGGCAGTACAGTAGCAGCCTGTGTAGCTTTGTAAATTCCAGGGAAGGACCTGTGCTGCCTCGCGACCACTTGCGACATGCAAGAATGATGCAAGTCCTTAATAGATCTGGGCCATCATGCCTCTAAACTCGGCCATCACGGAGTTGCCAGTAACTCCGGTACTGGAAACTCTTGGTAGGTGAACTTAACAGGCCGCCACCTGGGACCTTCTAATGAGACCCAAATAATGTCAATCATCCATGTTAACCCATATTTACTACAGCTGGATAGTGGAATTTGCAATGAGGGCTGTTGATAGCAATTTGGAAGCACTCATCATTGGGCATATGCATGTGAAATCTATTAGAATTTGATGCAGGTGAGATAGAGATGTCACCAAACTTAAACTTTCCCTGTAGAGAATGTGTATCCTTAAAATCTCTGCCAACAATTTGTATTGTGGATTTGATTACATTTTTAGGACACGGTCAGTACACCTTACCCATCGCTGTGCCATATAACTTGTTATCCACCCCTCGTTGGTGAAATAGTCATGACCTGGATAAAACTATCTTCAGGGTGGAAACTTAAACTCCCCTTCAAGATTTACTTTAGAGCGTCGATGTTGTGTGGTGTTAGTGAGGAATATTGACATGTTTCAGAGTTAGAAATCTTAAGGAAAACACTGTCCTGATCACAAAACATTTTTTGGTGATATTGCACCTCTCAAGTGGCAGCGGATCAGTGTTTGCTCTATACATTGAATACCAGCGTATCGCGCGTGATGCAGGTGTTTCACGGGTGCACTGTTATGCAGCTCGAGTATTCCTGATAGAAGGATTCAAAATGTCTTGCTGGCTCTCATTGTAGGAACGTCACTCTATAAGTAGATCAGGCACCTTTACAGACTGTAAGAATCAAAACAAGCAGGAATTTGTTAACTTATTTAAAAGTATGTCATGAAGAGGGAATAATGTGATTTCCCTTTGTGGAAGAGGTCTGTGACAAGCTATGGTGCTTCTTATGGTAACTATAACCAGGAATAGGGGTTGAATGTGAGAAAATGCCCACTTCTTAGCAACAGCTGATTACTGAAGTCGCCAAGCTGAGAGTAAAAGTGGACAGGAGTCAAAGATTCAACCTTCAGTACCATGAGGAGATGCATAGACCTAAAAAGAGAGCTCCTGTGAAAACAATCACCACTGACAAAAGTAATTAAACGCTATACGCATCCAGCACGAGCCAATCCAGCCCAAAGCAGTGGCCCGGGCTTTAAATGCGCAATGCGCAGGTTCACTTTCTGTGAAACTGGCCCAGAGTGTTCAGTTCTTTAGGAAAATTGCAAGGAAATAGGATCCTACAAAATGCTGTTTCAGCGGTTGAGGTGCTGTTTTCCTTTCAGTAAACATTATCAGTATGATGGATTTGTGAAAATGGAAACTTGAGATATTTAGGTATGGTGACTGGCCACTGGCTGATTTGCATCTACCAATATTAGCCCCCATTTCTTTGAGGTTCCAAATCCCCTCATGGCGAGACCTGGATTCTCAGAGTCCTGAGTTGAATTTAACCCCGTCTCAATCCTTTTTTCGATGGAATGATGGGAATCATTCATGGTGGAGCAGGCCCTCTCACACCATCTAAAAGTGAAATAGTGATAGTATGCTCCCCTAAAGAGGACAATACCAACTGATTTATAATATCAAAAAAGATCCTTTCCAGCAAGTAAAGATAATATAATTCCTTGTCACATGTCAGCATTGCCTTCTGAGAATGAGGTTCTCTGAAGGGGGCTGGAGAAATGGCATGGTCCCAAGGGATTGTGAGCAGGTAAAAAAATGTGCAGGTTAAATAGGGGACTGTTAGAAACTGGATCTCTAGTTGGCGGAGGTATGCACCCTGTCTAAGTAGGGACCACAATCCTAGTCAGGGTAAGTCACAACACAACCTAAATTATCCTGTGATCACCCTCCCGTAGCTTGCCACAGAGCAGGCAGGCTTAACTTAGAAGGCAATGTGTAACGTATTTGTGCAATAACTCATACGGTAACACAGTGAAAACACATTAAAAAGTATTCCACACCAGTTTAGAAACATCAGTATTATTATTCTGAATAAAAGAAGTCCAAACGACAAAAACACAATATGCACAAGTCAAGATATCATTTTGAGAAGTTTAAGTAGTCTTAATCCATAGGAATCAATGGGTGCATCTCTTTAGCACAAAGTACCTGGGACGCGTCAAAAATAAGTACACTGCGGGCTGCAGAGGAGATGAGGTGTCAGAAACTATAGCGATGTATCGATTTCTCTGGTGCAGTGATGAGTTGATTCTTTACTCACAGGCAACATGATGCGTCAATTTCTGGGCATGAAGCGTTGGTTCCTTACTGCGGTGTGGAGTTTAATGCCAAATTGACGTCCAGGGATGATTAGTGGAAAATCCAAATACACTGTGATGATGAAACAGGCGCTGCATTGTTTTTTCAGCTGTGAGACAGGTGCTGCGCCGATTCTGCAGGCTTTGCATTGAATTTTCAGGTGCAGTGGATTTTCTCTCTTATGTGAAGTCTTTGAGGGCCCTGATACTTCCTAACAGGAGGCACACCGACAAGCCTTTGGGGATCCTTGTTGGGGGGGAGGCAAAATCCTTACAGCAGAGTCAGGGAGCAGCAGGGCAACAAGCAGGAGAGTAGCCTTCCAGAAAAGCAGTGCAGATGAGTCCATTGGGCAGCACTGCAGTCCTTCGGACAGAGTCCAACTGTAGGTCCAGAAAGTGTCTGATTTGAGGGGGTCACAGACACAGTATATATACACCCAAATGTGCCTTTGAAGTGGAGGAGACTTTAAATAGTGGTTTTGAAGTGCACCAGTTCTCCTTTCAACCAAGTCCTGTCTGCCAGGAGATCTTCGGGGGTTTATCAGTCCTTTGTGTTGGGTCATGCCACTAGCCTTTGAAGTGTAAGTGAAAGCCCCTCCCCCATCCTGCCCAGGAAGACCTATCAGTGTGCGGATGAATGCAGACGAGTGTCCTGCATTTATGGCTGTCTGGGTGGAATGCACAAATGGAACTGTCAAACAGCACAGACCAGACATTAATTGGAGACAGGCTGTAAGGCACAGAGGGCAGTAAATGCAGAGAACTTCCTACTTTCTAAAAGTGACATTTCTAAAATAGTAATGTTAAATCTAACTTTACCAGTAAGCAGGATTTCACACTACCATTCCAACCATGCCAAACATGACACTGCCATTTCTTTCAGATCAGAAATTCCCACATAAATGTATATAGGGTGTTTTTCAATGCTGGCCTATGAGAGAAGAGAAAGAAAAAACATCTTTGGGGGGTTTTCATTACCAGGACATGTAAAACTTACAAGTACACGTCCTGCCTTTCACTTACATAGAACCATGCCCTATGGGCTATCTAGCGCCTCCCTTAGGGGGTGACTTATATGTAATAAAAGGGGTGTTTAAGACTTGGCAAGTAGTTTTAAATGCCAAGTTGAAGTGGCAGTGAAAATGCACACACAGGTCTTGCAATGTCAGGCCTGAGACATGGTTAAGGGGCTACTTATGTGGGTGGCACAATCAGTGCCGCATGCCCACTAGTAGCATTTAATTTGCAGGCTCTGGGAACTTTACTAGGGACTTATAGGTAAATTAAATATTCCAATTCGATAGGAGCCAATGTTACCATGTTTAGAGGAGAGAGCACAAGCACTTTAGCACTGGTCACAAGTGGTAAAGTATGCAGAGTCCTAAAACCAGCAAAAATGATATCAGAAAAAGGAAGGCAGACAGTCAAAAGGTTTGGGGAAGACCACCCTAAGGCTGTCAGGACTATCAGGGACAAATTGCTAGTGAGTGCACTAATGCTAATGGACAACTGTCTGGAGTAAGGGAAGCACAACAGCTAGCATGACAATGTTGTGTAAATGGTAAATGACAGAGAAACAAGAGGTATTTTGCCTAATTTGCCTCATCAATCCTAAGCGTTTCTTAGCTCAAAATCATCATGATATTATCCGCTATACAGTTTGCTACCCTGATTCTTCCATAATATTACTCTTCTGCTCTGAAACATCAATGACTATTCCTGAGCAAGAAAGTAAAGAACTTGTTCAATTTGGAACTGGTTTAGAAAACAAGGTTCTGTTCACTGAAAGGGCTTTCCCTTGGTAAAACAGACATCATAAAACAGCATCCAGTTTGCGGTACCCTGCCCATTCATAGCAATCAATCTTGACAAATAATTAAAAATAAAGGAATGGCTGCTGTAATTCACAGTTTGGGAAAGCCAGACCCTCCTTTCTTTATGTCTAATGTGCCCAAAATATTCCAAAGTGTTTCATATTAAACAGTTTACAAACCATTATCAGCATAAAATGGAAACATGTATTCTTGAAACCTATGTCTTATTCTAATGGTACCTCTATTTCTCCTGATATTAAGTGTTACTATGCAGGTCATTACCAGTTTGGCGGTACCAGGACCACCAGGTTGGTTAGCGGTGGGCATACCGCCAACGGGCCGGCAGAGAAGACTGCCAAATTATGACCATGACGGTCTTCCCAACAGAAGACAGCCAAACCACAGCCAGCACCACCAGTGCGGTCATGCCGCCACGGATGGCCGTGGCCCCCTTTAGGCCAGCGGACACCATGTTTCCACCAGACATATTACGAGCCTGCCCACCGCCAAGGTTTCCACTGCGGTCGCACCACCACGAAAACCCTGCCGGAAACCAACTCTATAAAAGGAGACACCCACCTTCAGAAACACATACCTGTCTAGAGCCGCCATGGAACTTGAACTGCACCTCCTCCCACTGCTCCTGCTCACACAATGACTCCGGAACCAGCGATGGCGATGATGACAACAACTGACAACAACACACACCTACCTGACACTGTAGGGAAAACCCAAAGTACACACGCTCACACAACATACACATCTGGGACGCAGGCAACACACACACACATAACCACACACCCACATGCACACACACACCCACCCACATACATACATGCACACCCATACTACACATACCACGGCCAACACACATGTACAATACACACACCAACCGCAGACACACAGCACCGGCACAGTCCAACACAACAATACACAACACCACCGATTCACACAACTACAACACAACCGCAACAACACAATCCCTGTGGCAAGCTAACACATTACACACCTCCACATGACACTACATACATACAACATGTAACAACACCTGACAACCAATATACACAATCACACAGCCACACAATGAACCATAAGTCATACCACGCTAACACAACACACAACGCTTCTGACATACCCATCACCACACACACGCATGCACACACAACCACACAAGAGCACACAACAGCACCATTATACATGTCAACACAAACAATAGACAAATTATCAACATACATGCATTTTCCAAACACAAACATAACCTACACATAATACACAGCCATCACAGTGAGACAAATGGCAGTGCCACACCCACACATGCTGCCCAGACACAACAACTAACACAACCAACACACACAAATCTCACTCACACACAAACCAAAGCAGGCAATACAAAAACAGCCATGTAGAAAGAAAGGCAGGACTAGTATGTTACCATCGAACCAACAACTGGTTGGCTGAGATATAATAAATAATATATATATATATATATATATATATATATATATATATATATATATATATATATATATATATATATATATATATATGGCAATAAATAAATAACTATGTACAAAGAGAAGGCCTTTGGCCAATCCAAAGTTCAAAGTGCCCAAAGCACAAATGCCACTTCTGTGAGCCCCTACATGACTCCTGACTGCTATATGACCTTCACAGGATAGGGACATCAAGGGGGCAGGCAGGCACCTCAGGGATCAGGGGGTGGGGGAGTTTGGGCTTGGGTTTGGGAGAGGGGTCTTTGAGCTTGGGCGTGGGGGTTTGGGTTTGGGCTTGGGAGGGGTTGACTTCTTGGCAGGGAGGAGGGACATGAGTGCTAGCAGGGGGGCAGGGAAGGACTTGGAGGTGGAAGGGCTGGACTTGAGAGGGACACATACCATTGGGGGCATCACAGGGTGGGAGAGGAGTAGGGAACAGGGAAAACTGGGTGGATGAGTGTGGTTGTTTATGTGTCTTGGGAGGAGGTGGGAGGAGGTGCTGGGAGATGCCATGCTGGATGGGTGACTGTCTGTTGGGGTGGTGTCTGTAGGTATGGAAGATGTGCTGATGTGGGTGTGTCGGTGGTTGTGGTGTCTGCAGATGTGGTGACTGGGGTGTATATCTGCAGGTCTGATTTTGTGCTGACTGTGGGTAAGAAAGGAGTTATGGCTGGATCAGTGAATGATGGTGTAGTGGCTGCAGATGTGTCTGGTGTAGTGTCTGTGAAGGTGGGGATGGTGGGGGAGTCTGTGCAGGTAGTGAGTGTTGGTGTGTCTGCAGGTGGGTGTTGTTTGTATGCATGCCAGTGGTGGGTCCTGTGCTGCTTGTGTTTGTCTGCGCTACCCTTGGATGTTGAGGTGGATGCATGCTTGTCTGTCTGTGTGCTTTGGCTGGGTTTGGGAAGAGGGATTTGGGATTCGGAAGAGGTAGGTGGAGGGGGGACGGTAGACAAAGGGTGACTGGCTGCTGTCAGTGTGAAGGCCAAAGCCTGAAAGGATCTCTGTAGGCCAGCCAGTGCACTGTGAATGCCCTCCAGGAATGCATTGCTCTGCTGAACCTGAGCTGCCAGTCCCTGGATGGCATTCACAATTGCCGACTGATCCACAGAGATCGACCTCAGGAGGTCAATAGCCTCCTCACTGAGGGCAGCAAGGCTGACTGGAGAAGGGGCAGAGGTGCCTGCAGCGAAGGAGACGCTCACCCTCTTTGATGAGTGGGCATAGGCAACTGGGTGGGGAGCTTCAGAGAGGGCGTGGTAGTAAGGGGGGTGGCGGACAAAGATGGTGCTGGGCTGGTCCCAGAAGGGCCCGTTACCTCCAGGTAGTGTCCACTGGAGGAGGATTCCAAAGATGACGTTAAAGATCCAGTCTCTCCCGGGGCACTTCCCTCACCCTCCGTGCCACTGGGTCCCTCGCTGTCGCTGGTAGCCGCACTCAGGGTTCCATGGCCTGCAGCATCCCCACTCGCCTGTGCCCCTTCTTCTTCGCCTGCCAATGCAGATGCACATAAATAGAGAGGGAGGGAGAGCTATAGGGTGAGAGAGGGTTAACATATACCTCACATACACACAAGTAAACATGCACGTCTGCGAGAATACATACCCGGCTAGGCTATCTCAGGTGCCAATACACATTTCCTGCATCATGTCACAACATGTCCCTACTACCCACCCCTGTATGCTAACCCTCACACCTACATCTAAATCCAAGTAGGCCAGCACAACTGGAATCAGCCACATGAACACCACCAAAGCCATGTTAGCCTTCACATCATGCCCTGGATGAAGAACAAATCACTCCCTGAGTTCAAAACATACCTCTCTATACTCCTATCACCCTTTGGAAGTGCAGCTGACTGAACAAAACACATCAGGCCTGTACAGTTACAATAGCTGATAAGTCCAAGTCTCTTATGAAATATCCATGACAGTGAAGTCTACTCCACTCACACACCACACAGTATCTGCCTGCCATATTACATGGCTAACATAACACTCTGTACAGTAATGCCAAAATAGACTTAGTAACTGAATTACCCACTACAAGTTATACACCCATACAGGTGACATCTGATGTGTACAATACAAATCTGGGGTACAGGCATTTGATTAGTCTGACCAAATCACAGACGAAGATCTGCAGACACCAAAAACACACATATATATACCAACTAATCATACATCTAAGTGCATGTACAATGGCCCATATTGCACATATTACACATCCATACTCAATCACTGAGTTTAGTGTCACAGCAGATGATTTCAGGAACACACATATGACATCATGGTCCACATACAATAACACCACACATGCAGTTTCACCAATAGGACTTCACAACATGATAACACAACCCTCCCTGACACCATTCCAGATTTGTGAATACCTGTACCTAAGTCCAGACAACACACATCTCAGAAGGTAAATACATGTGCACATTATGCACACCAGAAGCAATAACACTGTCTTTGAACTGATAACACATCCCACTACTACAAGGGGCAGCCCGAGAAGAGAAAATATAACATTTAATTCAGATCAACATTTCATAAGTCATACAATACCCAATCCTGTCCTAATCACCCACTTCAGCTAGGCCAAGGGTAGCAGACATTCTCCCACTCCATCAGATGTGCCCCCAAGTAACCACTGAGACATGATGTAGGCAGCAACTTAGCTAATTTGTACTGTACCTGCTAGGGCATTGGCATACATGGCATTTACATTACATATTGACAATGACGAGGTCTGCCTAGGCAGTTAGCACCTCTAGGACCATCCCATTGGGTTCAAGATTTCATCCCCACAAGTCTAGCACTTAGAAATTCATGAGGATTGAAATCAAACCAAATCAAAAGTATGTTTCAAATTATCTTACTTTAGCAACCTTCACATACCCTATAGATAGCAGATGAGCAATATACGGGGATACAACTATCAAGCCATTAGACCAGTCCTATACAGGCCATATTTGTGGTGGAAATGCAATGGCTGCCTCACATGGAGTCAATACCATTACCAGTACTTGGTGTATATAGTCCCTGTGATAAAACAAGAGCCACACAGTTGCTTATACAGGTGTGCTATACAGATGGGAGTGGACTGACACCTTAGAGCCACAAATGCTCAAACGCAGATGGATGGAGCAGGTCATACTCAATGTGTAGGGTGATACACAAACTCACATCCATAGTAAAGGCATGATTGAGTCACACATGAGCCAATATCATTAGACAATCTCCATAATGAAGGCATGGAGCTGTCTTGATATGGGTGATGTACATCCACTGACAGCAAACCATCAAAACACATCTAAAACTTATACTCAGGCGGTTACTACCAATTCCCACTAGTCTACATACATGTTGCATTGACTACATTGTCATATAAGCTACAGTGAGGCAGCTAATCCCATACAATCTGAGCCAAGTCCCAGGATACATTTAAAACTCCCCCCTTGTGGCTGCTGTGCTGCCCTCAAACGCCCATCCACCTCAGGGTACGCCACCACCAAAATGCGGGCCATTAGGGGTGTCAGGATCCAATGGGCACCCCTCTGGCATTGGGAGGACATCCCCAGCTGGGCCTCCGTGGTCTTCCTGGCCCACCGTCTCAGGTCCTCCCACCACTTGAGACAATGGGTGCTCTACCGGCTGTGGACCCCAAGGGTCCGCACTTGCTTGGTGATGGCATGCCAGATCCCTTTCTTCTGATGGATGTTCACTTGCATGGATGACAAAGACAAAAGGGGAAAGTCTTGTAAACTGGCACCATACCAACAGGAGTGGCCTATGCACATCTCACCCACCAAGTGCCCACACTCACCCATCCTCTCTGCTCACACGCCTTCACTTTGCGCCCTCTGCATGCATTTACTCCCTCACCAGTACATTTGCCCGATTCACCGTCACACGCAACCCCCATCACACATGACTAAGACATTGGACTCACCTGCTCCTCTGGTGCTCCATATAGCCGTTCATACAGGGGTAGGACCCCCTCCACAAGCTTCTCCAGCTCTTCTGGGGTGAAGGGTGGGGCCCTATCACCTGCAGAACATGGCATGATGGCTCCCAGAGAGAGTACACAGCAGCTCAGTCATGGAGGTCTTGCTAGTATTGGTGTCAGGAGTCAAGTAAACAAGACTGCAGAAAATGGCGGTTATGGCCACCACGTACAGGACCGTCGCCGCCAGCGGTCATCGCCATTGGCCCCAATCCACCATAGTCAGCAATGTTAACCAATGACAAGTAGCATGGCAGTTGTGACTGCCTACCACTATGACGGCATACGTCAGCAGACTTAGGTCACTTTCAACTGTTCCATGCAGCAGGACAGGTGGTTGCCATTTTGTGCACTTATCATGCATTGATGTGCCAAAATAAGTGTGCCATACACATATTCGCCCAAAAGGCGGAGTAAGCCTATGCTGTGCCATCATGGTAGTGCAAAGAAATGTTACATGCATGACACAGGGATGTAATGTGGCAGTATATCTGATGATGGGCATGTTTAGATACTCAGAGGCACATAGGCGGTGGCACTATATTGGTACATCCCATAACTATACTTTTGATCAGTGCAGGACCGCTCAGTCTGCCACATATGGTATGTTACACATGTGATATGTGTCCTATACGACTTACATGTACAGCAATGTGCTGCAAGGATGGTGTTTAAAGTGCTTCAGCATGGCCATATTAGAATATGTCAGCAGTGCTACACATGTCCTACAGTGTGAGGTGTGCTATTTTTACATGTTCTGCTTACATGTGTCAAATGCTTTTTTCAATGTACATTCTCTCCTCTCTAACTTGATACCATGTTATGAGGAGATTGAGACAACCACCAGTGTACCATCTGCTAGTTGACCTTGCAACAATGAAGGACAGACATGTCATCCAGACCATTAGCCTGAATCGTCACACCATCATGGATCTATGTACACAGTTGGAGCCTGATCTTTTACCAGCCATACTCAATCCCTATTGCATCATTCCCACAGTACAAGTCCTGTCAGTGCTACCCTTTCTTGCCACAGGCTCCTTTCAGAATACAGCAGGCTTGACAGCAGGGATGTCTCAGCCCATGTTGAGTCTTGTGTTGAAGGATGTACTGTGTGCATTGTTGAAACACCTGGACAGATACATAAGGTTCCCCCAACGTGCGGATTTGGCCTATGTGAAGGCAGACTTTTATGATATGGAACACTTCCCTTATGTGATAGGGGCTATTGATGGCACCCATATAGCCCTGGTCCCTTCCAGTGCCAATGAACAGGTGTATAGGAACAGGAAAAACTACCACTCCATTAATGTACAGGTGGTTTGTCTGGCACACCTGTACATGTCACAAGTCACAGCCAAGTATCCAGGATCTGTGCATGACACCTACATTTTGAGGAATAGCAATCTCCCACATGTGATGGCATGATTCCACACCGAGAGGGCCTTGCTCCTTGGTATGTATGCATATGAAGGTATTTCACTGTTATGGCACCCGTCATCACATTCTTCCCTGTCACCGTATCTGTAATTTCACTGGTCCTACATTTTTTTAACACAGGTGACTCTGGCTATGCTAACCTTCCCTGGCTGTTGACACCAGTGAGGTACCCTGCCACAGAAGGGGTACTCCACTTCAATGAGGGCAGTAGGAGGACGAGGTGTGTAATCGAAAGAACATTTGGCCTCCTGAGGGACAGATTCAGGTGTCATGACCTATCTAGAGGTGCCCTCCTTTACTCACCCCAAAAGGTATGCCAGATCATAGTAGCCTGCTGCATGCTCCACAATCTAGCCCTGAGACATCAGATACCATTGCTAGCTGATGAGGGTGAAGCAGCTGGACCAGTGACTAGTAATGCTGACATGGCAAGTGATGAGGAGGCAGAGGAGGAAGGTGCAGCTGACTCTAGGACTGAGCTCAACAATCAGTACTTCCAGTGACATGCATGTATGGTGAGTGTGGGTTTGCAATTGTTATATATCCTCATTAATTGCTGACATTAGTCTACCTGAGTTGACTCATCAGTGGGGGTGTAATGTGGTCCTATCTCTATGTGTGTGTGTTGGGGCAGCTGACTGATTGAATGCAAGATGAACAGTAAACGTGTCTCCAGTCTAACAAGTGTACTCACTGCAGTTTCCTACATTCACATCTCCAGTGTACTGACCAGAATTGAGCTATGTTTGCGGCATTCTCCTATTCTCATGTCATTCCACTCACTGACTGTGGTATTCAAATATGTTCCACTGCTACCTATGGCTTGAGGCATTCATAGGTATTAGCCATTGCTAAATGATTAAAGAATTGAGGGTTTTACTTGACAGATGGCAGCTACAGTGATTTGTGAAGTGTAATCTGTGACTGGTGATGTATAGGTAATATCTGGGGGCCCCTGCTTAGGAGGTATTCTACACTGGGTACGACATCTATGAGCTGCATATGTGCTTTGTGTAGCTCAATATCTTTCATCCTGATGGTACTCTCTGTCATTGTCTTTTTTGCTAGTTGGAATACTGACTATACTCTTGAGTGGCCCTGGATTTTTGACTCTCTGACATCTGTTCTGGGACATATCTGTTGAACTGTGTTTCCTGCTGAGGATGGCTCCCTCTGCTGTCATTTACACTGCCTTTTGGATGTAGGGGGCATAACCAGATCAAATGTTGCAATCATGAAAGCTGTAGCTGTTTAAATGAAGACACATATACAGGAGCTGTGTTGCATGGTGTTTATTGTGCATTTAACAAATATGTGACTAAAAAACTATAGTGCATACAGTGAGTGAGGTCGTGGTAGATGGAAGAATAAGAGTAGGTGGTACAGCTGTTGGTTGCACAGGTCCAGTGTCCATGTGCCAATGGGAAGATGGAGTTATGTCATTGAATAGTCAACAGGGTGTATCAGTGGCACACAAGGGAGACAAATCAGGTGAGGTTCACTTCCTGGCAGTGGGTTTGGTCTTGGCATCTGCTCTAGCCGAATGTCTGGATGGATGTCCACATTTGCGGGGGGTTCTTCAGCTACAGAGGGAGGGGTGTTTGAGGGCTGTGGCTCCCCTGGCAGGGCCTCCATTCCACTAACTGTCACTGATGTGGATGGCTTTGATGTTAGGTTGGTAGCAGAAGGGGCCTGCTGATGGGTGGAGGAAGCATGCAGGGTGGTGTTTATGTCCCTCAGCACCACTGCAATGGAGGCCATGGTGACATTGTGTGCCTGCCACTGCTGTATCACCTCCTGGTGTTATTCTCTCTGCAGCCTTTGGTTTTCCCCCAACATGGCGATGATGTGGCCTACACTGTCTTGAGATTGTTGTTATACTCCCAGGACTTGGGAGATGGTTTCCTGGTCAGTAGAGTCCCTTGCGGGCCCCATCCTCTGGCCCACAGCTTCCCTCCCATGCCCCCCACCCCCATGTGCCCGTGCCCCTGGCACAGTGTGCCCACTCCCAGGGTTTGCAGGACCTTCATTGTCTGGGGTGTGTGCGGTCGACTCAGGTCCCTGTACTGTGGGGCACACAATAGTTAGAACAGTCCTTGGGACACAGGTTTGTGGACGAAGGGTTGGCCGTGATGTAGTAGCCACAGGGCTAGGAGGAATTGATGTGGGCAGGGTGAGGCAGGGAGTCATAGACTAACCAGGTATCCCAGATGGGCCAGGTAAGTCTTCAGTGTCCAGACATCCAGGTGTGTTGTCCTCACTGGGGCCTTCATCCTGAGGAGGCCTGGCAGTCTCTGGTGGCACTGGCAGGGGTACCTGTGCATGGAGTGGGAGACAGAGTTAAATATTGAACGAGTTAAATATTTAACGTATGATTGGTGATCTCTTTATCATATGCATACAGCGGCTTGACATGATTCCCAGCAATGACAATTACAGATGCTGCACAGCATACCATTGGTGGTAGATAGTGGTCTGTGACATATCTACCATACTCCATTTAGGTTGGTGTCATTCAGGTTTAGTTACTTTGGCTCTGTGGATGGGTTCTGGTACTGTCTGATAGTTCAGATGACTGTTCTGCAGTGTTAGCTAGTGACTATTCAGGCTTGCTAGTTGTGAGAGGAAATGGCTGGACATTGCAGCATGGTGTCCCAGTGGGAGGAGGGTATGTGAGTATGCAATGCTAATAGTACTGTCTGTGCATGTTGTGCATGTGCATGGAGTCTGCATCTTACATTCCATACCATGGTGGGTCGATTTCTGGGTTGTAGATCCTGATTAGTGGCCAATTGGATTAGTCACTGTGCTGTAGCTGTGTTTAGCCTTGTTTGGCATTGTGATTTGTCATTGCATTGCTGTCATTGCCATGTAGTGGTCCTCAGTCATACCATCTAGTTGGTATGGCTAGTACAATGGTCATACATGCAAGAGATGTGATGTGATGTGCACATTCCAGGTTTTCGCGTAGAGGGGCTAGTGCATTGTGGGAGTCGTAGTGATAGTATTAGCCAATCTTATCCATGCTTTGCCAAGGGTTGTGTGGGCAGTTGGGCTGGGTGGAGGTGTTGCATGCAGGAGAGGGGCATTAGGTGGATAGGTGGGAGGTCCAGTGAGACACACAGTGAACTGAGGAGTATTTGGGTGGTGAGGAAGCATGCAGGACACGACAACTGTGTGTCATGAAAGTTGTGGGTACTTACCAGAGTCCAGTCCCCAAGGTATTCCAGTCAGGCTCTCGGGATGCAGAATGTCTAAGACCTTCTCCTCTTAAGATGTGAACTGTGGGGGAGGAGGTGGGGACCCACCACCAGTCTTGTGCATATCTGGTGTTGTGATGCCATGGAACCACCTTCCCCCTAAGGTCATTCCACTTCTTCCTGATGTCCACCTTTGTGTGTGGATGGTTGCCTACTGACCTGACCCCGTCGACTATTCTCTGCCACAACTCCATTTTCCTGGCTATTGAGATTTGCTGGACCTGTGCTCCAAACAGTTGTGTCTCTACCCTGATGATTTCATCCACCATGACCCTCAACTCGTCATCTGTGAACCGTGGGTGCTTTTGTGGGGACATGGTAGTGGTTGTGCTGAGGGTGGGCGATGTTGTGTGTGTAAGGGTGCATTGTAGGGTGATTAATGTGGTGTGGGTGGTGCGTTGTGAGTGATGGACGCTTGTGGTGTATGTGTGTACTCCTTATGTGTGTTTTGTGTTGGTAGTGCACTTGTGTGGTGTGTGCTGAGTGAGATGTGTATATGTACCTATGGTGTAGAGGTGCTATATAAGTGTAGTTGTCTGCTCTCTGTGTATGTGAAAATCGATTTTATAGCAAAGGATTGTGGGTTGTGTGGGGGTGTGTTATATAGTGCAGTGAGTTGGTGTGTCTGGTGTGTGTATGTGTCAGGTATTGGATTTTCAAACTGACCCAGTAGTGGGTTCTGAGCGCGGCGGTTCGCATCACCAATGGTTGTCTGCTGTGGTGATTTGTGGCTCATAATCCGGTGGGTGGAAATGTGTTGGCTGGTGGTGATGGAGGTGGAACGGCCTCTTTCTCGCCTTTCTGTCTCCTAGCGGTGTCAGATTTGTGGCTGTTTTTTGGTGGTCTTCAGGTGTGAGTCGTAATACAGCTGTTGAATTACCTCCAACATGGCAGTCTTTTGGTGGCCGCCACAGTGGTGGTCTTCCGAAAAGACCGCCAAAGTCATATATGTTAAATAAAAAAAAGAGAATTCCATCTTCATGTTTGAAGCCTTAAGAAATCAGAACATTAGATGGGTACATTAGAATACATTCATGAAATTAGCTCAGTATTCATGTCCATCAGCTTGAACACCAATGGTCGAAGATCTTAGAAGCCCTTCACTCTTACGTCTGATGACTCGTGTACTCATATTCATACTTCTCTTCTTCTAATAGACCCTTTTTTGGGTACTTGAGGGGCAAAGGAAAGTTAGAATATACATTTCAAATCATTTAACAGTGTAACCTATTTGGTCACACATTAAATCCAGGAGACGGAGGATAAAGTTCAAAGATTTATTACAAGTTTAAAGACAAACTGATATAAATTAATCTCAGGAACATGCTATATAAGTACAGAATCACCAAAGGTGAGGTGAAGCACTGAATGAGATTAAATCATACAAGGCATTCAAAAATTCAGTTGAAGCAATATAAAAGATAAGAAACAAAATCTGATGACCACCCCCCTCCATCCAGACTCAACCCCCACACCCCTCCAATCCACTCACTCACCCCCATACACGCACACACCACACACCCCACAGCCACACATGCACACATCACCCTCCACCCCCACTAGTCACAGCGCCCCTCACCACACACCCCCTTCCCGCATACATGCACACAGACACCCACACGCACCAGGCATACACCCATTCACTTACACGCATTCATTCACACACTGACATTCACGCATTCATACATGCAGACTTCCAGACATGCTCGCACACATTCTTACACACAATCACACTGACATGCAGACACGCACTCACTTCACCATTCTTATACGCATTCACTCACATGCATACAACCACGAATACACCACAACACTCACAGACGCATTCACACACACACTCACACATGCATGCACACACTCAGACACACACACACACAACACCCCCACTGTCCTACCTCCCTCCCCTGTCAGAAGCCTGACTTACCTTTGTTGAGGAGGTCTTCCGGCAGGGAACGGGAAGAGTCACTGCTACAGCCAACAGCGTCCCGCCAGCAGAACACTGCTAGGCCGTATCACAGGTCATGATAAAGCTGACGCCGTTCTACTGGCGTGGCGGTGCTGGTGGTAGCAGCATCAGCTTACCACTGTCCGCCAGTATGATCACTGCCCGATTTCTGCCCTTCTTGTGGCAGTAGTCCGGCAGTGATCATAATATGGCAGACCGATGGTAGCCGCAGTGATGATATGTTGGCGGCCGTCACCACGGCGGTAGGGGTTTTTTACCGCCATTGTTGTAAAGAGGGCCTTTATATCCATTATCAGCCAGATGGGTCAACAATGCAATTGTATCATGCTTACCGTCTACTTGAGTATTCTACGCCACTGGTAGGTCATTGATATATTGGACCAGGACTGGTTAAAGATGGAGGGACTCTTGGTAGCACAGCTGGATTCGGTACCATAGGACAACAGGAACAACAATGTTCACTTTCCTCAGATCTTGACTGATGTGATTTTCACACTTGGGTTCTGCAAGCCCATAATGGGTGAACTGCACAGACTCCCCATAATCTCTTTCAGAATTCCTTGTTGTATCACAAATTCAATTACTGGAGTAATCATAGCAATCATTTTAGGTGTCAAATTATATTGTCGTGTTCTCGGATATTCAGCATTTGGCTTCTTTGTGATTCAAACAGGTTCAACACCTTTGATCAACCCGATATCCTTGCCTGAAAAATCCCAAACCTCAGACTTGACTGTGTCTTTAAGGTCTGGTGGCAAGTCATTAATGGTCAACATGGTAAACAATTCAGTGCAAGAACCATCACTTACCCACTTGAAGGTGACATCCTCTTCATGTGTTTGGGTTTCTACCCCTGTTGGCATGCAAGAGATGATACAGTTAAGCTTGCAAAGGCGGTCTCTCCCCAGAAGACTCGCTGGATTCATTCTCTTAAAAAAAAACATTTCCACAGGCACTTCTGTTGTTTCTGGCGTTGTCATTTGTTTATTTGCAACTCCTATAACTTTGATTACTCTTTGAGGAGTAGGTTTGGGACTTGTACTGTTCTCAGAGTGGAACGGGTAGCACCAGTGTCAACCAAAAATGACACGGTTGGCCATTCACTTCTTGAACAACGTTATATAATCTCACTTTAGGTTCTGTGAAAGTGCCAATAGACTGGAAGTGTGTGAAAGTATCCTCTTTAAATCAAAAAGTACTATTGAATTATAGGCCAAACTTGTTGCTACCTTTGCCTGCAAAAGCCCTAGAGAGCTTTATTAACAAACAACTAATATCCTTTCTAGAAGCACACAAGATCCTTGACCCTTTTCAATCAGGCTTTTGAACCCTACACAGCATGGAGACCGCTCTGTTTGCAGTCACAGACAATGTCCGTTTTGCCATAGCAGCAGGAGCCCCAGTTATGTTAGTATTACTGGAATTATCTGTGGCATTTGACACGATCTCCCACCCTATTTTGTTCCATAAACTACATGAAGCAGGTATTTACAGCAGAGTGCAACATTGGCTTCGGGACCTCCTTGACAACCGTACTCAAAACATTTGTCTTGGCCCTTTTTTTTTTGTGTTGTATTTTTTTTTATTGTTAATTGCATCATATTACATAGTATAGTGAACAGTCTGTTAACCTAAGCCATTTCTGTTTCCAATCAGGTTTTCTCATAGGGAAGATAACAAGTACAGTTTTACATTCTATGAGTCATTATCAATACACATGTCTGTTTTTTCTAGGCATCATACATGTACAATTGTTATTTTATATCTCTCTTGTCTATTGCTATGCCATTTGCCATAGTTGTGGCTTTTTTCTTATAATAATGCATATACAATCAGAGATATGGTAAACGATTCAATGAAACCAACTTATAAAGGAAGAGGGAGAGAACGAAAAAAAAAAAAAAAACAAGGATCCATTTGCTCCATGATGTCCTCGTTATACAATTCTACTGTAATAACAGTCGTGGTCAATACTAGCCAGGTGTCCCATTAGTCATCTCCTTGAGTCTCCCTGGAATATGCTGCTAGTCCATTTAAAGAGTGTGAGTCATAATGTTTTGTGATAAGGGTGGGATACGGTCAAGGGTAGTGGGGGACCATTAGAAGTGTATTGAGGGATATAAAGAAAAGTAGTGATTAGTGTGGGTTATGAGAACGGGGGAGGAAGGGGGGGTGGCGGGTGAGGGGGAGAGGTGTCTGGGTAGGAATCTAAGTGTATAGAAAATGTAGAGTAGGGAGGGAGGGTATGGAAGGGGTAAGGGGAGAGAGGGCGTATATATGGATTGTATTAATGTCCATGGTGTCTAATAGGCAGAAGAAGAATAAGGAAGTGGCAACGATAGTAACAATAAAAATCACTGTAATAATAATGATGTTGACATTAGTAGTGATAGTGATAGTGACCAAGGGGAGGGGGCCGTGTGAATTCAAAAGGCAAATCATTATAGTGGCTGCTTCCATATGAAGAGAAAAATAGAGCCAGACTATAAAGTGTTATAAGATGTTTTGGGGCAGGGGGGTGTGGTGGGGGGGGAATGGATCGGGGAATGACACAGTGATATGAACATCAATAGTATGTATAAGGATTGGGATATGAATAACGGAATAGGTTATGCCAAAAAGGTCAATGGATAGTGGATGGTGAGCAGCGGTTTTTATCATAGGTTATACAGTAGCTTTCTACCTTTCTACCGGGGGGGTGGAGGGGGTCATCTGAGTCCAGGAGGGGAGGGATGGTGTGTTAGGTGTGGGTGGGTGTACCTGCATGGGTATGATAGCAGGAATGGTATATTCCCACTACGTGGTATTTTGTGGAGTTCTCTAGGGGTAATCTGGTCCTAGTGTCCGGAGATGAAGGGTGACCAGGTCTGGAGAAACACCTCCGTTCTGTCCTGTAAACTGTAGATAAGTCGTTCATGTGTGGCTGCTTGGTACATTGCTGTCAACCATTCATCATGGGAGGGGACGGTCGGTGCACGCCAGTGTCTAAGGATGCATAATTTAGCCATTGCTAGCGCAGTGTGTAGGAGTCTACTTTGAGTTCGTGTGATCTTATGGAGTTCTCCCATGTCGTGTAGCAATAGAAGAGATGGGGTGAGGAGTGGTGGGAGGGATTCTCGGAGGGTGTTTCCCACTGTTCTCCAAAAAGGTTGTACGGCTGCGCAATCGTGTAGGATATGGAGTAAGTCGCAGTGTGTGTGTGGGCACCTCCAGCAGTTTGCATGGGGGAGAAGTCTTGTCATATGTAATTTTTGTGAGGTCCAATACCAATCATGTAGTGTCTTAAAGAGGCAGAATTTCAGACGAGCCTCGCGTGCTCCGCGGTCCCTGGCTTCGATCAGGTCAGTCCAGTCCTCCAGGTCATATTCAGTATTCACCCTTCATCTTCCCCCATGTCTCTAGATAGTGTAGTATAGGAGAGCGCGGGAGCTGTCGGGGAAGGGCACCTAGGGGGTCATTCTGACCTCGTCCGCCAAGGTACTGCCGTCAGAACACCGCACCGCGGTCAAAAGACCGCGGCGGTGATTCTGACATTTGGCCTGTGCTGGCGGGCGGCCGCCAAAAGACCGCCCGCCAGCCCAGGGCAAATCAACCTTCCCACTAGGATGCCGGCTCAGAATTGAGCCGGCGGAGTGGGAAGGTGCGACGGGTGCAGTTGCACCCGTCGCGTATTTCAGTGTCTGCTGGGCAGACACTGAAATACTTTTTGGGGCCCTCTTACGGGGGCCCCTGCCGTGCCCATGCCATTGGCATGGGCACGGCAGGTGCCCCCAGGGGCCCCGCGGCACCCCCTACCGCCATCCTGTTCATGGCGGGAGAGCTGCCATGAACAGGATGGCGGTAGGGGGTGTCAGAATCCCGCTCCGCCGCCATGGAGGATTCAGACGGGCAGCGGAAAGTCGGCGGTACACCGCCGACTTTCCGTTTCTGGCCGCGGCTGAACCGCTGCGGTCAGAATGCCCAGCGGTGCACCGCCAGCCTGTTGGCGGTGCTACCGCCGACCTCCGCCATGGCGGTAATTACCGCCATGGTCAGAATGACCCCCCTAGTCTCTGTTTAAGACAATGTCTGAGTTGGAGGTAACGCCATGAGTGGTATTCCGGGAGGTTGAATTCCACCTGTAGGTCCCTAAAAGTTTTCCAGGTTTCCCCTGATATAAGTTGGTCCACTCGTCTGATGCCTCGTTGACCCCAATCCTTCCAGGTAATAGTTTTCCCACCGATTTGGAACCCTTTGTTGCCCCATAATGGAGCCCTGTCATGTAAGTGGGGGTCTATCTTAAGGAGCCGATGTACCCGCTGCCAGGTTTTCTTCATGGCTCCTATCATAGGATTGGTGGGTCGGGGGCATTTTTGGCTCGTATCGTATAATAGCTGGAGGCCGTAGGGGGCCCCTGTAAGGGCTCGTTCTACGTCCACCCATAGCGGCGGGGTTATTACAGTCGGGAGTAGGAGGGCCATTTGTGAAAGATGTAACGCGTACGAATAGTGTTCGATCGAGGGAAGGCTTAGTCCACCGCATTCCCGACGGGCTATCAAGGTGGTTTTGGGTAGTTGTGGGCACATGGATCCCCAAGCAAAGGAGCGGATACAGCGGTCTATCTCTCTTAATACAGGTAAGGGGATCTGTAAGGGGAGCATGCCTAGGACATATAGGAACCTCGGCAAGGTTACCATCCGCACCGCCTGTACTCTGCCCCACATGGAGAGGTTCAGTTGGCCCCATTTCTCAAAGTCCCGTTTCATGGTATTGATCAGTGGGTCTATATTGTCTGACACCACATTGACTAACCCTGTATTTACGTCAATTCCTAGATATCTTAGTCGGGAGTGTTTCCATTTAATCGGTAAGCCTTGTATGGAGGCACTCACTGTGACTGGGGAAAGTGGTAGAGCTTCGCACTTGTCCCAATTGATTCGATATCCTGATATGCATTCAAATTCCGTTAGAATCTCCCTCAGGGCAGTGATGGAGGTGGGCAGGTCAGTGAGGGTAAGTAAGATATCGTCTGCGTATAAGTATATGTCAGATTTTCCGCCTGGTAGCGGGATTCCTGATATGAGGTTGGAACTACGGATGGCTGCCGCCAGAGGCTCCACCGTGAGTAGAAATAGGAGGGGTGATAGTGGGCATCCTTGACGTGTCCCTCTCCGAATCTCAAAAGTGTCCGACAGGAACCCCCCACAGTTTACCTGTGCTGTCGGGGAGCCATATAAGAGGCGCACCTTGTTAATTAAGCCTTCTCCTAACCCGAATCGTTTCAAGATTTCGAAGAGGTACCACCATTCTATTCGGTCGAACGCTTTCTCGGCATCCAACGAGAGGGCTAGAGCTTCTTCTCGTGTATCGCGGGCGGCCAAAATGGCATGGAAAAGTGTGCGGAGGTGATTCCTGGAGGAGCGGCCCGGTACAAAGCCTACTTGGGAGTGATGGATTAACGAGGGGATAACTTTTTTAAGGCGAGTGGCCAGTATTCCCGCTAATATTTTAATATCTCCATTCAATAAGGAGATAGGGCGATAGCTTCCGCTAAAAAGTGGGTCTTTTCCAGGTTTCGGCAAGACTGTGATAGTGGCTTTATTAGACATAGGATGTATGGAGCCTTCCCTTTCGGCCCCTTGAAATGCCTCGTATAAGACATCTACAGTGTCGGTTCCCGTCCATTTATAGAATTCAGATGTAAACCCATCCTCCCCCAGTGCTTTGTGATATGATAGATTAGCTATTGCTTGTTGTATCTCTTCCTTACTAATATCCCCTTCTAGAAGAGCCCTGCCTTCATCTGTAAGATGGGGGATGTGCGTCCTCTGCAGGAATGCGTCTAAGCGGGCAGTGTCTTCCGATGTTTCTGAGGAATATAAAGTTTGGTAGTACCGGACGAATTCTTCTGCAATCGCCTGGGGGTGTGTAATGAGTAAGTTATCCTGGGTGTGTATTGCCGGTATAGCAAGTGCTGTTTCCCGTTGGTGTAGTTGGGCAGCCAGTAAGCGGCCCGCTTTCTCTCCGTGCTCATAGTGGCGTCCCTTCAGCCGTTGTAGGGCATATTCTGCCTGTGAGGTGTAGAGGGTGTTAAGCTCCATTTTAGCCTGTTCTAGGGAGCGGCGATTGGAGGGGGTGGGTTGTTGTGTGTATTTCCTCATGGCCTGTGTTATTGTGTCTTCTAGCGTGTGTTGTCGGGCCCGTCTATGGGCATTGGAGATAGCTGCATCTCTCATTAATTGCCCTCTGATAGTTGCTTTCGCCGCAGCCCAGAGAAGTTGTGGTGAGGTCACTGAGCCTTTATTGTCCTTCAAGTATGTGGCCATATGGGTCTTTAGTTGTTCCTTCCCAGTCGGGGATCGGTATCTAGTGTTAGGGAGGCGCCAGGGTTTACGGCCGGGTGTAATCATTCCGAGTTCCAGGGTTATTACTACCGGAGAATGGTCTGATAGTGCGGCTACCAGTATTTCTATTGACTTAACCGCTTGTAGTATTCTATGATTAAGTAAGAAATAGTCTAGCCGTGACTGGGTCCCGTGGACCGAAGAGACAAAAGTATATTCCCTATTGGAAGGGTGGGAGAGACGCCAACAATCTATTAGGCCATGATCTTAGAGGATGTCTTTGAAAACGGCTCCATCTGCATTGTTACCCGCGTCAAGACCAATTGATCGGTCTAGAATGGCATCTTGGACTATGTTCCAGTCCCCCCCAAGAATATATTGTGAGGCACCTATCTGTGTCAGAAGACGGTTGAGGGAGAGGAAAAAGGTGCGCTTCGAGCCGGTGGGGGCGTATATGGAGCCTATGCATATTGTGGAGGATCCCACCACTAGTTTAGCCAGTACGTAGCGTCCCTCTGGGTCATGCCATGTTTTAATTAGTCTGAACTGCAGGGAGCGACGCAGGAGTATTGCCACTCCACATTTTCTTCCCGTTCCTTGTGTACCTGCCAACATGGGTGGTGTTCCGCTGTATATTACTTTTCCCACCCAATCTCTACGTAATTTCTCTGATTCCGTCGAGGAGAGGTGTGTTTCCTGTAGTAGAGCAATGCCGGTATGTTTGGAGCGGAGATAGGACAGTATCTTCTGTCGTTTAATATAATGGGTCATGCCGTGTACATTCCAGGACAGTGCCGTGAGTGGGGTTGTCGATCCCGAGGGCGCCGGGTGTGTCATGGTTTATGGTGTATTGAATATGTTATGGTCCGTGTGGTGGGACCAGGAAGTAAGTAAGGACTGGGCTGAGAGGCAAGGAATATGGATTTCTTGTTCAGTTAGGCCTTGGGAGGTTGGGAGAGTTCCCCTTGGTCACAATACGAAAAATATAGAAGAGAAGGGAAAAGAAAAGAAAGGGAGGGAGGGGGATGGAGAGGAATAGCGTGGAATGTGCAGAGAGAGACGGACAACGATTAAGAATAATTGATAAAAGTGATAAAGAATAAATAGGAAAAGGAAAAAGGAATAGCAAATGGAAATTGGTCAGAGGATGAAAACACTCACTACTGTCTAAAACCTTCTAATCTGCGGGTCTAACCTGTAAGGCCCGCGCGCCGGTAGGGTATTATATCAATGGGGCATGATAAGGGAATAGATGCTTCGTTCCTGGTATCATGGGACCTCCCAGGGGGGTGAGGGGGGGGGGGGCTCAGTCGTGTGGGTGCATAAATGGGTGCATGAAGTGCCGGGATGGGCTGGGCACGGGTCCGGAGTAGATGTTATGGTCCAAGAACGAGGAGGGAGCGGGAGGGGGAGAGGGACAGGCCCGGGGCCATGTGCCACAGGACCTCCCGCAACACGTTATGTGCTTATCATCTGTTAAGACATCTTAGAATATGAGAATTCTTAGTATCTTATGATGGCCTGCGGTGTTGCATTTTGAGTGTTCGTCCGGGAGCATGCCCCTTGTGGTAGTCTTGGAGCCGCCATGACCCCGAGTTGTGTTAGTCTGATTACTCTCTTCAGTGCGATTGTTATATGCCTGAGAGTTAACTGTGCTGTTCTACAAGTATGCCTATGTGTTACATTGTGGCAATCAGTATTTGATAAATGTGTTTTTAGTAGGTCCCCACTCCCCTATTGGGTGAGCAGCAGATGTGGTGAATGGGTATGTCACTTATCTGTCCCAAGGTGAAGAGTAGATGTTCTAGAAGCGGGTCCGGATCTCCAGGGCAGCTGTCCTACTGTGTGTTTAGTGTTCAGCATGCTGATCTTCTGATGTTGGTTTCAAAGGGGAGCGGGATTTGTCTCTGCCCGTGTCATGAGTGTGATCAATCACTGCTTGCAGGATGTGCTCCCGGGATTCCTGTGTCTTTGGTGACCGATCATATCCTCTGCCTCTTTTTTGCAAAGGGGGACGGTGAGTCTGGGGCCATGGAGTTGACAGACTAATAGCAGTTTCTGTATGCGCCGCTGGGGAGTCCGGACGGCCGGGGGTGGTGTCCATAGATTGCGGGGTCACACTATGTAGATAAGCGCTGAGGTCCTCTGGGTCAGTGAAGTCTCTGGATGTGCCGTGGTGTGTGATCCACATACGTGCTGGTTCAAAAAGACCATACTTGATGTCTAGAGATCTTAGTTGCGGACGTAGGGCAAGAAATGCTCTTCTTCTGTCATTCGTTAACCTCGAGAAGTCTGCTGCCACTCTGATTTCGTGTCCATCCAGTGATATCGGTAGTCGTGCTTTAGCTGTTGAGATGACCTGGCGGGCTTGTTCATGGCGCAGGAAGCATGCGATGATAGGGCGCGGTTTATTTGCAGACGCTTTGTGTGAAGGACCAATTCTGTGCACCCTCTGAAATTCTGGAGGTGGTGAAAACTCTATGCCGAAGTGGTTGGTCAGCAGTGAGCTAAGAAAGGTTTTGATATAAGATCCTTCTTTTTGTTCCGGTATACCGAAAAAGTGTACATTGTCTCTACGACTTCGGTCCTCCAGTTCAGTAAGTTTAGCTCTGAGCGACTTTAGTTCTTCTTCCTGATCAGGGGTTGTCGCTATATGGTCTTCTACTGCCGACAGGCGCTGATCTAGGTTATTTGCTGTTTCTCTGAAGCCTGCTATATCAGCGCGGATTGAGGAGGATGCTAAAGTTAAGTCTGTTATTTTTAAGTTCATTGCCTCCAAGCGTCGTCCAACTGAGGCAATCTCTTGCAGTATACGGTCTGTGGCGTCTAGTGCGGGTTGATCTACCGGGGGAGATGTATGCCCCTGTGATGCCGTTTGTGCCGTCATAGCTTTGGGTTGAGCAATGGCTTCCGAGAATAGCAGTTGACGAGAATGTTTACTTGCGGTCTTGTCGTTGGGCATTGTTCTCAAGGGGTGGAAATCAATTAGGAGATATTATTTTAAGAGCTAGCACTTGTAGGTCCACGGAAAGTTTCCTCGACTTCCAAGGATGGGTCAGACCTTGGAATATAGGATCTGCTGTGGTCTGCTAAGCTTTAGAGCGTGATCCATAGAGGATTAGAATATGCTCAGTTTCTGGTAGAGATCCATTGATATAAAGCTAAAGAGAGATCAATGAATTTTGAGTGTGATGCAACGTGCAATAGGGGGGGGTATCTTGTCTATCTTTTATTTTAGATCAGTCTCTTAATGTTTAGTTGGAGGGTCAGGTTGCGTAATGCGACACGTGTTGTTCTACTCTTCTTTCTTCTTCCTATTCCGGTTTTCCTCCCCCTTCTTTGCTTCTTTATCGTTCCTTATGTGAGAAATCTTTGTCCTTCTGTTGATCTTTGAGATCCTTTCTCTGTCTCCCTTTTGTCTTCCTTCCCCCTTTTCCTCTGCCTCCCCTCTGGGTGTCGTGGAGATTCTTATTCTTTGCGCGCTAGGTCATAAACGAGGTGGGGGGGAGTATGTCCTTTATTTGCTGCTGGCGGTGTCGCTAGATAATGTTGTTTGAGGGTTCTCACCGTCTTAGCGTGCGGTCTCCTTCAGGCACTATTTAGTCCTCGTGTGATATTGCTTCTTTTCCTTTCCGCCGTGGTCGTCGTGGTCGTCCTCAGGCCTAGGTTCCTCAGTGATCCATCCTCCTCGGGGTCCCCTCTCCCTCCATCCGCATGAGGGGGCAGTGCGGCGCTCCAGCGCCCGGGGAGCCGAGGCAGAAGAGGGCCGATCCGGGCGCCTCCCTCACGACGCGTCCCGGGCCTGTGTGGCACCGCACCTTAGTCCGCGGCTCCGCGGAAGCTCGGAGGCCGTATTTGCTCTCGCGTCTCCGGACGTGTCTGCCGTCGCTCTGGTCCCACAACTTTGCCCCTCCGGAGGCCCCCTCCCTCCGCCAGCCGGGAGGCCACACTAGGGGTCAGGATCGCAGGGGGAAGACCCTCTGTTTGCCAGCTTGGCGTGCCCGGGGCGCGGAGATCTTTTCTTAGGCGGCCATTTTCTTCGACGGCCAAACCACGCCCCCCTGTCTTGGCCCTTTTAAATCAAGAATGATGCACATCAACAAAGGGGTCCCTTAGGGCTTGTGCCTGAGTCCTACCTTATTTAATTTCTATGTAGCACCTCTGGCTCAGATCATGAGAGCATACAGTGTGGAGATCGTGTCATATGCAGATGACACCCAACTCCTTATTTCCTTTAGTCCTGATCTGGGCAAGGTAAGAGCCCAATTTGGGCACTGTATGACAGGAATTGCCAATTGAATGGCCAAAAAATGCCTCCAACTCGACAGTGCAAAAACTGAGATTGTGCTATTCAGCAGAGCCCAAGAGCTATGGTCAGCAGACTGGTGGCCGTCCAATCTCAACCCAGCCCCTCGTCCTAAACAAGTGGTGAACAATCTGGGAGTGAATATAAACCACACACTGTTCATGAGAGAGCAAGTCTTCTCCACATGTGGGTATGTGTTATGCAACAATGAGGCTCTTAAAGAAAGTTTTCCCTGTCTGCCTTCCACCGCTAATGAAAGCCTTGTCCAGGCTCTTATACACAGCCGCCGTGACTATGGAAATGCTTTACTGGTAGCCACAAATGACACCTTGCTGGCCAACCTGCAAGTTGTGCAGAATACAGCCGCTCAGCTGATCTGTAACTTCCCTGCATAGACTCCTTCAGCCCCAAAAATGAAAAAAAAATGCATTAGCTGAGAAAATGTCTAGTCTTCAAGCTGTGCTGTTTGATGCGCAAGGCCTTCTGAAAATCCTTACCTGTCGTTCTTTATTCCAGACTCAGGCACTACCATCCTCCTAGACAGCTTAGGTGTTCTAATACAGTTCTTCTGCAGATACC
The DNA here is from genome assembly GCF_031143425.1 of Pleurodeles waltl. NCBI lineage: Eukaryota > Metazoa > Chordata > Amphibia > Caudata > Salamandridae > Pleurodeles > Pleurodeles waltl. The sequence continues at coordinate 1,746,179,838 of NC_090444.1, forward strand.
TCACATTTGTGCATCTAGATTCGGTGGCCTGTCTTTCTCCTATTTGGCCCAACATCATTGGAACAAACTGCCTCTCCATATCCGTACCTGCCCCAAGCTACGGGGCCTTCAAGAAGATGTTGAAAATATGGATGCTCTTAAAGCATCCTCACTTGCCTACATTGCAAGCACCAAGCTACTCTATCAGGAGTGAGTTGTGTGCTATATCAAGCTCAACAAATAAAAATCAATAAATAAATAAATCTATTAATGGATCACTGTGGTCTACCTACAAGACTGTGTGAAGTATGCAATCTTCCTCCCTCCTCAGGCACCATCAGGCTGACTGATCAGAGCCATAGTTCTCGAATTTCTCAAACATGGGTACCGTGGGTAGTGGTCATTATCTTAAAATGCATTTGAATTCATGTTTGGAATTTGATTATATTTCAATCTAAGTCCATTTGCAATTTGCTGTGACATTGAGGGGGTTGTGGAACCTGCATCACCGGAGCATGTGGTACATCCTCACTTGCCTACATTGCAAGCACCAAGCTACTCTATCAGGAGTGAGTTGTGTGCTATAACAAGCTCAACAAATAAAAATCAATAAATAAATACATCTATGAATGGATCACTGTGGTCTACCTACAAGACTGTGTGAAGTACGCAATCTTCCTCCCTCCTCAGGCACCATCAGGCTGACTGATCAGAGCCATCGTTCTCGAATTTCTCAAACATGGGTACTGTGGGTAGGGGTCATTATCTTAAAATGCATTTGAATTCATGTTAGGAATTTGATCATAAATCAATCTAAGTCCATTTGCAATTTGCTGTGACATTGAGGGGGTTGTGGAACCTGCATCACTGGAGCATGTGGTACATGCAAGTTCTGCCCTCTCAGCCCCTGTACATTTTGCATCTATACAGAGTTGTTATGCTGGGGCTGTACAAACCCTGAAATCTGGAGTTGATTAGCTGGATTACACAAACATTCCTGCTTCCAATGCCCCAACTAGTTACAAAAATGACAAGGGTTTGTCTTCTTTAGACCACCACATCCATCCCTGTACTGGGGTCAATTGGGACACCTCAGCCTCTAGCCTGTATTGCAATAGTTCCTTGCTAATACAGTCATTGCATAGCACCAAGATTCCCTACAAAAAGCTAGACCTAACTACTTCTCTGAGCAGCTTTAATCTCAGCAACAATCAACTTCTTCTTTAGTTTCTTCTGTTTCATCTCTATTTCATCACTGCAGTACTTCTCAGATCTCAAAATCTCATGAACTGATTTATTCTGCCAACAACGCAAATGTTGCTAAATCAATATGCTAACTTCAGGTCAATTCTGTCACAAACCTCTACACCAAATGTCCCATATCCTTCGGGTCAAGTGTCTATACTGCTTAAACACCTGCAGCAATTTTTCATATTAAGTATGAGTCGACCCTTGGGTTTCCTGAGTTTTTCTGTCAACTTTGATCCAACCAATAGCCTTGGGTGACACCTTTGACTTTAAAAATGTCATCACCTGCTGATACTTTATCATCACCAGGGTCGAAGGGACGTTCATCACTAGGCTCCTCGGCGTTTCTGACTCAGGCCATTCAACAGCTGTCTTACATTCTGCACAGAAATCACTTGGAACCACAATGTCAAACAGAGTATTAAAATCAACCCACAATACTTGTGAAATCTTCACAAATCGCTCAACCTGCTTGTACCACTCTACTGGCATTTTCTTTTGCATTGGAAAGTCATCAGTGAATGATGCCAGATCAGTTCTTCTCCAAGGCACATGAACATAAACTCCAACAGGCACTTATCTCAATGAAAAATTTGATGTGCTAGCCTCTTCTGTTACAGAAGGAGGTTGTTCCCTTGAATGTTTCTTCGGTTCTTTTTTTCTCACCCATCATTTTTCCCATTTATCTAGGTCATTCCATTTCCAAATATTTTGAATTAGCTTTCTAATTTATATTTTCATCCCTGAAGTTCTCATACAGGCTATGCCTTCCTCAATAAAGCACACATGATAACTCTTCTGCAAAGATTTGGACTTGTTCAAGTCTATCTCATATATTTGAGCCAAATGACAGAGTCTATCATAAACTTGTCCTGCACATCTGCTACCATCCTTACACATGAATACAAGCTCATTTCTTTGGTAAGAGTCCAAACGAGCCATTTCAAGATTCCTGCTAATGATAATAATCTCATATAATTCTTACTTCAGCTTAGCCATATCCACCAAGTTCTCTAACATAGGTGACTGAATCATTCCCTGGCTCAACTCGAAACTCCTGCTATTACTCGAAGGAGTATGAGTATTAAAAGCTTTCACCCACCCATCTATTTCCTTAGCTGTGAGATTCCGTGACACTACATGGGCATTAGACATATGTCCATCTCCGTGGATACCATTACTGGAATTTAAAGGTGGCTCCCATACAGATGTACCAGAAGCGAGCTTTCTCTGAAATGTACCTATGGAACTGCACCATGTATGATTCAAAGTCTAATCAGCACTTACCACACATGGAGACCTTGTTTTTATTGGACTACAGGAACAAATCCTCTCTTATCGGGACTCACAGCAGCATTACATGAAGCACCTGCTGCATCTGGAACAGGCAAATTATAAGTTGTCTTTCCTGGGAAAATCAGGCTTGTACATAGGGACCACAGGACCAATAGTAACTGGGACAGTAGGAGCATCAGCAGTGGTTGGGATAGCAGGGTTAGCAGGAACACAAAGTCCCTCCCAGTGGTTCATGAACCACTTTTACCGGAGTAACCCCACTCGATCAGGATTCACATTTATTGTGGCAGTAGCCAGATCAATATTACTGCTACCATTAGTGCAATCTCTTCCCTCCACTCAGGTCTCATTATAGGGAGGTGCACATTCTGACGATAATACATCTAGAAGACTATCACCAGAATCACTGTCACTGATCTCATTCATCTCATCTGCCTATTTTCACCTTCCATCCTTTGCTTTATTGTCCTTTTCCTTTTCCTTCTCTCTCTCACATGCTTCACTCGTAAGGCTGGGTACAATCTAACTCCCTCAGTCATATCAATTCTCCATCTCTTTTGCTCAGCATCCCATCCAGCATCAGCATAAGTACGTACTACTTTTCAAGCTTTTCCCTGCTATTTCTCTTTCTCTCTAGCATTAGCCACAAGTTCTCAAGCATTTAGCACCTCATACTGTGCATGGCTAGCAGGTGGTTTCATCTTGTATAGTACCTTCTCAAGTTCTTAATAATTCTCAGATTAAATGTATCATAATGTGGAAATCTCAAAGGACCAAGCCTTTCTGTGATCTTGTGCCACTGACCAAGTCAAATTCATGTGTGGAGCCCTACACTTATTGCAATATTATGACCAGGGGTATCTTCGGGAAATGCTTCTTTTCCCTCTCTGCTAGGTACAGGCACATCTCTTCTAAACAAATCTCAAATTACCTTAAAACAATCCATTTTCTAATCAAATATCAATAATCACTGATAGAATGTTGTTCTGAATAAGGAACTAACTTTCTCCACAATGCTCCTTCAACAGTGACAACTAATTGCACAGGCCCCTCATGACGTAGACCACCAATACCAGGATGGCACTACACCAACTAATAAATACCAGTACAGCACACAGTGACATCAATCTCGCTCTTTGAAGGAGCTCACAGCCCTTTACAATCTGCACGCATGCACGCTACTCAGCATCTAACACATATAACAAAAAACAAAAATATACAAATAACTTTTGTCTGCTCCACTAAAGAATTCAATCACACAAAAGTTAACAAGCACTTTGAATGAAACCTCGACCTGTGAGGTTTTATTCAGTTTGCTACAGGTTCACCCTGTGTATGAGGATCCACTATACCAACCACATCTCACATACACGTAAAGATAAATATCCCTGTTTCAATTGTGCCATCAATTACGTCTCATGACAATCACCACCAAGCTTAGTAGACAAATTATAATATAGTGTCTTCTACACTTTTTAATACTATCCTGGAATCTTAGGTCATGTTGGACCCAATAAAAACGTCAGCTTCTTTTACTAAACACCACACTTACACGACATTCAAAACATCTCTGGAAAACACCATCCAAACTCCACAGTGCACCTCAAGCTAGGCATGAACCACAGCAACTGGCGACCCAATTGATACTCACTTCTCACTGACACCATTCTCTCCCAAATCTCCAGAACTCCGCTGATCTTCCAAATTCTGGACAAGGCACTAAGGACCTGGCCTGGACCTGTACCTGGACTAACTAACCTAGAATATAGGATTCCAGCTCTCTTTACTTCAAAACCCAAACCATCCTCACTATGATACCATCTGATGACACTCAGGCCCATGTTCTTACTTCTCGTCTCCTGATGGACCTTTCAAATCAATTAACAGTGTAACCTATTTGGTCACTCATTAAATTCAGGAGATGGGGGATACAGTTTAAAGATTTATTACAAGTTTAAAGTCAGACTGATATAAATGAATCTCAAGAAACATGCTACATAAGTACAGAATCACCAAAGGTGATGTGAAACGTTGAATGACATCAAATTGTACAAGCGTAAGGCATAAAAGAATTTCAGTTGAAGTAATACAAAAACTGAGTAAAAAAATATGATGATCAGTATATAAGTTGTGATCCTCTTGCCTAATTATTAGAGAAACTAAGTTAATCTAAATACCCTACAGCAAACTCAAGGGACATCCTAATTAAGTCTCAGGAAACATAGGAAATATAGGAAAGTGTCAGCATTGCAGAAACCTCAGTAGACGTTCTGATAGGTGATGTATGAAAAAAAAAAAAAAAAGGAATATAGAGTAGAGAGGTCTATACCCCTCAAAGTCTCAAGGGGATGTGCCTTCATCAAAGGACAAAGATAATCTGCTCTCGTCTAACTAGGTGAATACCAATTAATCCTACAGAACCGTTCGAGGAGTCGATGTCATCAATACCAGTAGTTTTCAGTTTTCCTTGTACAGTGGTAGTTGGCAACGCCCTTTGAACCCCACATTATTTGAGTTGGACATCAGGATGGCCCTGAATGATTCCTGGTGTATGCCACACAAACAGGAGTCTTTTATTCTATGCTCATTAGCACTTCTTTATCCTTCCCAAAGTATCCTCCATATCTCTATATCTCAAATACACACAATATGCCTTTCATTAACTGTAGACTCACACAAACATACCTGTAAAGGAAGAATATTGCAATGTGGGACAACTCCACAATGAATGTCAGACACAGAAAATCAAATGTTTTAGATCTTCAGCTATGCTAACTTAATAAGGAATGAAATGCAAATTCGAAATACATGATGATAAGTGCATTTTGCAACTATGAATAGAAACACAAATTATGGATGAAATGTGATTCCTGTCTGTGGCTAGACACCTTTTTACTACCATTTAGGGACTTACTTGTGGTCTTGTTTTCTAGTCAAAAACAGAAAATGATCTGCCTACCCTGCCTGGCCTAAAAATCACAATAATGAGACAACTGTGCAAGGCAAGAAGAAGATTTTTTCATTGGGTCAAGGTGAAACTATCAGAGCCTGAAATGACCCTTGGAGTCTTGGAAGAGTCATGTGGAAATACTCAAGGTGGTCCTTGAGAGTGAGCATGAAGAGGGAGTCACCAAGCTGGAAGAACATGCTAATGTCCCTTATTCTTCCCTGCATCCTCTTACACCAGCAGTAGAACTTCAGCAAGATCCATCGCTACCAGCTAGCTTTTCTGGGAATGGCTGGAATTGGTTGATAGCCAGGCTGAAAGAGAGTTCACATCTATCCTCAATCCACAGAATGAGAAAAACAAGAGTTTTTTTAAATAGTGCCAGGAAGAAAAGGAACCACAAGAAAGTGGCCATGGAAGAAAGGCTATTGGCCTTGAACAAAAATATATGTGCAATGCCTGATGCTTATACTGTGAAGAGAAAGTGTGATGAGTGGTGCTTCAAGCTACAGAAAAACTCAGCCCAGCTTTCAAACGAGTTTGAAACTAGCTATGTTACTGGCAGTTAAATAAGTTACAGACTTTGAGCTGAATGATTATTGAGTAGCTGCAGGGAGAAGGAAACTCCTCTTTACTAACACTAAGGCTATTCTGACCCTAAAACAGGAACACAGTGCAATAAACACGTAGATTAAGGCACCTATGAATAGCAAGCATGCTCTGTACCCTGAAAGGACATTTTGAGACAGTGCTGAAGAATCATACAATATTCTAGAACCTGGTCTGGATAGTGAAATAAAGACACTAAATTGGTGGTTTAAAACAGAAGTGATACAACTTGATTGCCTAGAAGGACATTTTATGTTACTGGTGTTGCAATGTTTGTTTTAACATTTACACCAAGCTCAGTATCAGCAGAGAGCTTTCTACTATAATTGACCACTGGGCCTCACAGGACTATCAAGCTAGGATAATGAAGACACCATAAGAACAGTGAGTCAAGCCCTCTGCAATAGGACAAAAAGAGAAAATATGAATATACCAAAAATGCCACCATAAAATAGTTTTGGAAAGGAACCCAAAATTGGGCATGAGTAAGGAAGGGCTTTCCCAGGGAGGGATTAGTATTTTTACATCTCTTTCAAAAGAACTATTAAGTGAATTTGACCAAAAGCCGACTCTTGGCAAATTTGGGCAACTGTGCTTAGATCTTTGCTGTTCTTACTATGAAAAGAATTTGCCAACCAAACAGCCATTGGCCATGGGAGTATCATAACTCTATCAATTCCACTTTAAAACCTGCCTTTTTTCTCTATCCTATGATTCTTGAAGGCATTCACCCCTCTAAAATTCCTACACACTCATATAATTAATATTAAATAGATCGATTTGTTTAGAGAAATGATTGCATCTCTAAACAAATCGATGCATTTAAGTCTGGGCTGTCTGTCCCAGGTTGCCTGGCCTGCCTTGCTTTGAAGCAACAGTCGGAAGCCAGGAAGTAAATCAACTTTCTACACTGTGACACATGATGCAAGGCTGACTGCTCTAAAGCCCTTCATTTCCATTGTGGTCTATGGCAGTATCCACTAAAGGCCAGTGACGCTTTTATCATCATGATTTTGGGCATCAGAGTCTTCATCCCTACGTGAGGACAGCAATCTGTCATTAACAGGCATAGATCCCATCCTTTCTCCATTCATTATGCAATAGGAGTGGATGTAAGCATGTGTGATTTAGGGCTACATGTACGAAGCTGAAGAATTGCGAGTCGGAAATAGCAACTCAATGCGAATCGCTATTTCCGACTCACAAAACGGGATGTAAGTAGAAATCACAATTCCATTTAGCGATTTGGTGCGGAGTTGCATCGCAATTTGCGAAATCGCAAATTGTGATTTCGCAAATTGCACATGGGTGTGGCCCGGAGTCGCAAAGTGCGATTGTGTTGCAATTTGCGAGCGGGTGCCAAAATAAAAGAAGAAAACACACTTCCTGGTTCTGAGTGATGACATCAGAACCAGGAAGTACCCCCATGGAACTAGGAGGAGTCTACCCAGCACAGACAGCAGAGGCACACCCAGCTGAGAGCAGCAACTGCAGCCATGTCAACTCAGACCAAGGAGACACCCACTGCAGGGAGGAAGAGGAAACTGAAATGTTCTGATAAGGAGCTGGAGGTCCTGACTGAGGAGTGCTGCCTGCTCCATGAGGTCTTGTTTGGCAAGGCAGCAATGAGTGTCCCTGACACACAGAAGAAGAAGATCTGGCTGGACATCCAGAGTAAGATCAATGCGATAGGGGTCACCCATCGCACCATTGATGAGGTCCGCAAAAGGTGGTACGACCTCAAGTCCAGGACCAAAGAAAGGGTGGCAGAGCGGATAAGGGAGGCACACGGAACTGGTGGAGGATCATCCACAGTACCACCTCCTACAGCCATTGAGAGCATGGTGGAGACCACACTTGAGCCGGAGGCTGTCGTAGGAATTGGGGACCTGGACAGTTCAGCACCGGGAACATCCAAAAGTAAGTAGCAAATCTCACTTATTTACACCATTCAATGCACCATGCACACAACCACAGTACACAAAAGCATGCATCATCCAAATTTGTTCCATGCCTATATTGCAACCTACAGAACAATGCATTATGGGCAATGTAGTACAGTAGTCCAACTTTTGAGGAATATTTATTTTGATACACCACACATATGAGGGGCACTGACTGTGTATCACCTGTGTCCCACAGGTCTCCCACAAGTACTCACCGATGACCCTAGTGTGCAGGGAGATGAATCTGCCACCATCACAGCAGACAAGGCGGCCAGTGTATCTGCAGGGGAGTGCATGACCACACCACTTGTCCACCAGGCACGTGAGACCAATGAGGAGACAGATGTGGACACTGAGACAGGCAACCTGACAGCAGGGCCACAGATGAGTGTGAGTCGGCCACTTGGATCAGCCGGGTCAGGGCGTAGACGGCGACATCAAACACCGTCAGCAGGTGAGGAGGATGTCACAGGTGAACAATTCCTAGGACTGGAGGCATCATTACTGAGCAGTCACCGCCTGCAAAATAAACATATGCGGTTAATGAACAGGAACCTGCACAAACTGCAACAGACCCTCTCACAGGGATTTGCCAATGTTGAAACACAATTCACCACCTTGAACAACAACAAGGCAAACCTCACCACCGCCATCAATGACCTGTTCAGGGAAATGGTAGCAGATAGGGCCCATGCAAGGCACAGAGAGTGCAACACTGCTGCCCGTTTGGACCGGCTGAGTCAGTCGATTGGCTGCCTCGCAACCACAACTACCTCCCTGTCAAGGTGCACTGTTACACTACAGGTGAAACTTGGGCATTTTGCCGGAGATGTAGCAAGAGGGCTAGGGTGCATTAGTCATGCAGTGGACCTAATACAGATGACCCAGGCACCAAGGGGCATTGGCGATACCCCTCAGGATAGTGAGGACATCTCCAGCGTGAGCAGTGTTTCTGCCTCAGATGCACGCATCCTGCAGCGTGGCAGTGCCCGCCAAACATCAGGGGACCAACCAGGATCGGGCCATGGTGGGCGTTGTCACAGGAGGGTGTGATTTTGCTTATCTGGGATTTGCCTGAGGCACATGATGTAAATGTGTCAGATGTTGTTACATTTTACGTTATTACTGCTAGTTATAGGTCAAAAGTTCATTATTACATTCCTGACATTAAAGGGATTTTTTTTTTTTGCACAACCTGGCTATGTGTGTCTTACATTTGTGAGTGCTGTAACGGTTGACACATACCTGCCAGAGTAGTGAGTTGCAATGTGGTCCCATCTCCGTCTGCCCTCCATTGCGATGCTACCATCCCCAGGCTGTCGTTGTGGTGGCTCTTGCGTCTCATCCTCTGAATCTGTGTCATCTAGAGTGAGATGTAGTCCCCGTCTGGTTGCTATGTTGTGTAGGATGGCACATGTTGCCACAATCTTGCATGCAGTCTCTGATGCATACTGGAGTGCCCCTCCACTTTTCTGCAGGCATCGAAAGCGTGACTCTAAATGACAGTTCTGGTTTGTCGATGTCCAATGTTGTAGTGCCTCTCATTCTGATTGGCAGGTGTTAGGTATGGGGTGAGTATCCATGGCCTCAGAGCATATGCACTGTCACCTGTGTAACAAAACAGCAGATATGAGCATGGCTTCATGTGATTATGCCGTGACATGTATTTAGGACATCGGTGTTTACTACACAGTACCTAATAAATATCCTTCACCAAACTCCCCACGTTCTAGGCGTTGGTGTATCCCACTGTGCCTGAATATGTATGAATCATGTGTGCTCCCTGGAAATTTAGCCACTATATCAGTTATAAGATTATGGGGATCACATACCACCTGGATGTTGAGTGAGTGAGTACATTTCCTATTGTGGAACACATATTCCAGATTTGCAGGTTGGCAAATGGGTATATGTGTCCCATCCACACACCCAATTACATGGGGAAAGTTTGCAATTCTGTAGAAGTCCAATTTGGTGTTGTGTATGTCTTCCTCATTCCTGGGAAGGTATATGTATCTGGACATGTGTGCGAGTATGGCATCTAAGAACCATCTAAAGAATCATGACAGGGCACTTTGGGACACTCCACCAGCAACAGCAGTCACCCCCTGGTAGCTACCCAAGGCCAAGAGGTGCAGTGAGCAGAGCACTTGCACATGTGTGTGGATGGAGCAGCTGCGCAAGGTCTGGCGTTCTAGCTGAGGTTTCAGTAGTTCAATAATCAGATAACTGCGCTGCTCAGTATGTATTTGTCATATATTTCCTCCTCAGTTTGTTGAAATATGGTCTGCCTGGTTCTGTATATCCTCTCCTGTCTCCGCCTCCTCCTCCTCTGGTGGGCAGCCTGGACTTTCCTCTTCCATGCAATCACATAGAGTGCAGCCATTCTGAGAAGCCCAGATGCACTCTGGGTCTGCTTTTATACTTTGGTTCTGGTTATCACCTGTTTGGAATCAGTGCTAATCTGGGTGTGCAAAACGGGCTTTTTGCGACTATTCGCAATTTGCGACTACCTTGCACATGTGATTTGTGACTCGCAAATTGCGATTTCTTAATTGCGAGCCGCTATCCCAAGTTGCAAATTTTGTGAGTCATTAATTGGTCACATCTCTATTTGGGACGCCGAAATGGCATTGGAACATACCATTTTGCTTTTTGCACGGTCGCAAATAGTGCTGCAACCAATTTGCGACTCGCAAAACTTTTGTACATATAGCCCTTCGTGCCTTGTCTTCGGTTACAGTAAGTGTTATAATGCTAATCCTATGTTATTTTTTTTGTACTGAGACCCCTTGTCATGCTAACCACCCCCATGTGACACCCCAGGTCCTAGCTGCAGATTGCGGGCTCTTTTAGAAGTGGAGCTGCTGTATTTGTTCCTTGTGAAACTGTTCAAAATGACGAGCAGTGTTCTTGCTCCCTTGCAAAATGGATCCAAATATCTGAGTCAAGCACAAGGGGAGAAATACATACTTTCAGTAAAGGCAGTTATTTGCTGTATGGAGTTAAAACTGGCCCTATCTTCATGCCCTTAACACTAATGCCACAAACATAGATTGATATGCGAACAATGAATGTTACAATGTGTGTAATGAGTGTCAGCCATTTAGTTCCTCTTATTTTACAAGTTTTACTTAATGTTTCATCATGCTGTGTTTCTGTGCAGTGTAATACTCTTGCATAGTGCATACTTTGACTCGTGCCTGGTGTTTATGAGGGGCTTTGATTGAGAGCACTGGTGCTGAGGCTGAAGGCAAAGCAAAGTGCCTGACAGTGGATTGGTCTCTCTGCAGAACACACAAAACAATGGTCATGTATTCCAGTTGCAAATGAAATTCAGTGTAAATGTGTGTGAAGGGGTGCCTAGAGGTCAAAATATTTAGAAGCAAAAGCAAAATGAAATAAAGTGCTTAAATGTGAAAGACTGCAGTGTATGTTTGGGGTGGTAAAATGAGGAACATGCGAGGTAGTGCATTCAGGGGAGACGGAAGAGAGGGTTCTGAAGAGGAAAGAGAGGAGGTTAAAAATGTGCAGATGGATGAGATGTGAAGAGAAAAAGGGCATACATATCTAACATAAAGCACACCTAACTAAAGGCAATACTCATTCCATAAGCCTCATTAATATTTAATTCACAGTCTCACAATTTCAGAATTGAAACATTTCCAATGTTAATCATTCAAAACTAATCAACGTTGTTACTCATTTATCTTAAACAGCTAACAAGCATTGACAAAGCCAATAGTATTGACAGGTTTTAAGTGTATGTCAGTTGTTGTGTTATATTTCTGGATGCAATAACATCTCAGAGAGAACCCAAAATACAGGCCGGGCACTATGGGAAACACAGAAATTTATTTTACATGTTCCCTTTTAGAGAGCCCCCACTTTTTTCATCCCGCTTAAAGATCTGTCTGCATATATTTCTGTATGATTAATTGCAGCCAGCATCTGTGGGCGGTCCTGATGCCTGGTTAGAGCATTTTCATCCAAAGCTGATCCTGCATGCTGTGCAAGACACTGGGTAAGCACACACTTTAAAGGGCCTGAAGTTGTTGCGCTGTACAATTTGCAGACTAAAGTAACTGTTGAACGTAATAATGCAGTACGATGTGGGGCAGTTTTTAATGTGTTTAGTATTTCAAGACTATACATTCCCACTGCTTTATAAACCATGCTTTTTCATTAAATTCATTTGCTTTCAAATGCACCATTTTTCAATGTTTTTTTATTTTTTTCTTGGGAGGAGGGCTCACCTTAGACCCCACATTTGTCCATTAAGCTTGCTCGCTTCACTCGTTACATAAAAGTCATGCCCAACTTTCAGGCCCCACCCTTTTGCAAATGCCACCAGCCGCCACTGCTCCTCGGTTTTTCATACTACTGTCCTATTTGTTAGGGTATGGTTTATTATGTTTTTTGCTGAGCTGGTGCCAGGATGCCCAGTTATGAGTGACAGTACACTTCATAAATATCTCATATCATATCAAGTCATATCATATCAGTTGGATTGCTCTTTTCTTCAACCTGAGTTAAATGTAAAGTCTGCACTTTGCTAAAAAATAAAAATCATTTTAAAGAAAACTGACTATCATTTTTTTAACCTATAAGCTTCACTCAGTCCACAGGAAGATCCTTCACTATAAAAAGATTGCATGGCAAAAGCATGGCAGAGCATCTTTAGACCTGCATCACTTGAGGCTCCAGAACAATATAGATATGTCCAATTATGAACTGTTCATCATCCTTCTGGGAACTGAACTAATTAATCATTCAATGGTACTCAGATAAAAACATGGAAACTGGGCTTCATGCTGGCCAAATGCCTAATCATGTGGTTTCTGATCATCACCCATCACTAAGAATTCCCATTATCTTTATTAATAGCAACCTTCCTTCACGGTCGTGGGCCAAATTCACTATGGTCAACCTTGAACAAACAATTGAGTTTTCAAATTTATATATCAGTTTTACTTATTCATTTGCTTCTTTTGTTTGAGTTTCCATTAGAGGGACATCGGAGCCCTTTACAGAGTTCCATAAATAATCACTACAGTTAAGTAGAGTAAAAAATAGGGGCACAATCCTCATTTCTCATATTAAAAGAGCACAGATGCAGGTTGCATTTCTAGTGAAGACAGCATTCATTTCCATAGAGTAAACGTATGGAAAAACATGGCCTAGCAACAAACAAACCCATGCAATGGCAGCAAAACTCTGTTGTTGAAAGTACATGAGTTAGGCTTCAAAGAGAAGGGATTCCAGGTTGTGGTTGTTTTTTAACACTGTGCAGCCAGGTAAATGCCTTGAATTTGGCGGTGAGAAAGTTGTGAACTCTTTTGAAGAGACCGTACCAAGGTTTGGTACTTCCTAAAACCCTGAGAGCCTCATTTACGAGGCCTTAGTGACACACTGCTCCACCGAATTATCATTTTTCTTGATACTCCGGTGGTGCAGTGTGCTGGCCTATATTTTACAAGGCACGCAAAGCCACCTCGTGAGACTTTTAAAGGCCTTGTAAATATGAAACATTTTCACGCATAACACTGCTAGTCCCACTGAACACCAATGGAATCCAAAGGAATCTGATGCATTCCCAGATATACAAGTCTGGGAATGTGTCAGATTCCTACGCCACCTCAGGGGTGGCGTTAAAGTAGTGAAGCAGGGAGAAATAACATTATTTCTCCCGTTTTTACGTTCTACAGCACACATAGAAAGAGGAAAACACCCTTAATGATTGTTTATGTGCATGAAGGTGTCCCTTCCTGCACATAAACAGTCATCCCTGTAACGCAGACACCCTTGCACTATGGTACAAGGGTGCCTGCATTGGGGTTAGGCAGCGATTTGTGCACCAGCGCAGGGGACAAGGACAGGAATGCACCACATCTTATAGATACAGCACACTCCTGCCCTTTTGTGTTGATGCAGGATGGTGCAGCAAAAAGGCTTGTAGCACGACCCTGCGCCAAAACTTAGTGAATGATGCCACATCTGATTCTTTTTCAACCCAAAATAATTTTTTATGACAGGAAGTTGGGAGAGGCTGTGTGCAGGATTTCTAGAACTAAACATGGCTTTTGCTGAACCTACCAGAAGTCAATAAGTAGCTAATGCGGGATGACGAGAATATGGGTGAATAGATCAAGGGTGGGCTTCAGAGAGAAAGTCAACCCTGACAGTGTCAAGATATAGACTGTATTTTGGGTATTCCATTTAGGAGGTCATTCCTTGAGCCTTTATGAATTTAATGGAAGTTTGCAGTGATTATGTTTAACAAAGCTCTCAGTAAGGCGTGTCTGGCATTATAGAGGGCACCTCAAATAATTTCATAAATCAAATGTTATTTTAGCCTGCGGATCGGTGCTTAATTTGAGGTGATGGTTGCCAGTTGGGGCCAACAGCAATTATTTTAGGGGACCGGCACTTATTTTTCCGCATCAAATATTCCTGAGAGAAAAAGAGGAAAAAACACACAAATTGGGAAGACGGAGGAAGAGAAAGATGGAGAAACCATCACAAAGGGAGAAAACAAGAACCTGCAAAAGTCAGATAAATGGCCAGGGTGTGTCTGGTAGTGAAATTAAGAGACTGACGTTATTTGTACTGACTGCAAACTTCTGAGTAGGAGCTTTGGGAACCGGAACTATTTTATTTACAAATCAAGCACTCCTGATGTTATTCAATATAAGAGAAAGAGATATAAAAAGGGCACAAAGTTTTTTTTTAACATATCAGGAGTCGTGAGTTGCAGAATATTCATTTTTCTTTCCTAATAAATTTGATTTCTGTTATGCACCTCTACTACTCCTCACATATCATACCCCCTGAATCCCAGATCAAATCATCAGTGTAAATTATACTTTCTGTCTCCTTTCTGCATTCATTTAATTTCTATTAACTTTATTTTCAGCCAATAAATAAATGGAATATGCCCTATGAGCAAAGATAAACACAATGCAAGGTGTATCCATTTGAAGTATTGACTATAATTATAGGGAACCTTGTAGGGCAATTTCATGATTATTTAGTGTTGATTAAATAAAATAAAGAACACATTCCAGAGGCTGTTTTTTCGTTAGCTTATACTTGGGAAGGTTGCCGTGGCAACTGAAAGCAGTTTTTATTAAAAAAAATAAAGGTTGCATGGTTACATTTTGCCCTGGGAATGTAGTAAAAGTGGTCTTGAAAATACAATACTCTTCCCTTCTATCCTTTAGTTTTCAGCTACGTACCTTGCACTGCTCTACTGGCTTTGTACCAACGCTGTAATCAGAACTATTAGTAAGAGACCAGCATCAGAAGATAGAGTTTAGGGAATTAAAGGGACTATATTACAGAATGTGACTTGCAATTTATTTGTGGGCAGGTGTGTCAATCAAGGTAGTGTCTCACAGACTTAGACCAATCCTATCAAGGGTATTCCTAAATTGTTGCATTTTGACTGACATGTATGTCAACCTTTGCTATTTTCACAAATAGAACAAAGTAAACTCTCCCACTGCTCTGCAGAGTGTCTGAGGCTACAATGTGTCAATGTATTATTTGGTGGCCTTTAAAGAAGCTGAATCGGCAAATTGATCTCAAAATAAGAAAATGTGTCTCAGCAGAACACAGTTAATGGAAATGCAACATTGTATCCATCAAGTGTGGGTCAACAGAAAACTGACAATTGATGGATACATTGTGGCATTTCCACTAATATGCTGACACGACGTGCATACATGGCCTCTCCTTACACCTGTCATCTTCTGGACAGGTCAGATGCAGAGGGATGAGCAAAGCAGGGAGGTGTCACAATTGACCCCTGCATGCCAGCTCTTTATGGCTATACCATCACACTCCACCACATAGCCATACATTGGGGGTCATTCTTACTTTGGCGGGCGGCGGAGGCCGCCCGCCAAAGTAACCCCGTCAGAACACCGCACCGCGGTCGAAAGACCGCTGCGGTGATTCTGAGATTTGCCCTGGGCTGGCGGGCGGCCGCCAAAAGGCCGCCCGCCAGCCCAGGGCAAATCAACCTTCCCACGAGGACGCCATGCCATGGGCACTGCAGGGGCCCCCAGGGGCCCCGCGGCACCCCCTACCGCCATCCTGTTCATGGCGGGTTTCCCGCCATGAACAGGATGGCGGTAGGGGGTGTCTGAATCCCCATGGCGGCGGAGCGCGCTCCGCCGCCATGGAGGATTCAGAAGGGCAGCGGTAAACCGGCGGGTGACCGCCGGTTTACCCTTTCTGACCGCGGCTGAACCGCTGCGGTCAGAATGCCCTTCGGAGCACCGCCGGTCTGTCGGCGGTGCTCCCGCCGACCCTGGCCCCGGCGGTAAGGAACCGCCGGGGTCAGAATCACCCCCATTGTTCTTTACCAAGATTTGAACTACTTTTGATAAAAATTGTTTCCAAAGGTCCCTTAGAGGCCTGTTCTATAAGCCACTTGCATCCAGATAGCAGCAATGTCCAGTAATGTCCTGCTTTCAAAAGAGCACTAGAGAAGTCCTTATTGTAGGCGTTGTTGGGTTCAAATAGAGAATACGCCAAGGCCACCCAACTCTATGTAAAGTGGGACTGCACACCACCATTAACTATCTTCCCACCATTAGCTGAGAACAAAAATATGTACCATCAAAATGAATGGGCACAAAGGATTCACAAGCAGCAACACATGGCTGTATGGAGTGGCCTGGAAACAAGCTGACACTTTCCACGATAAATAAAAACAAATACTATACTTATTTATTTGTCTAGAACACTGTTCCTTGGACTCAACTGTGTGAACAGCAAATTGCAACTATTTTTGCGGCCTGTGAACAGCAAATTGTAACCATGTTTGCGGCCTGTATTTCTGTTCATTTGCAGATAGTATTCCCTAGGTCACTACACAGTGTGGAGTTTGGGTCAGCTTCTTGCTCAAGAATGGATGTTACTTTGTCTATCTCAGTTCTCTTCTCTTTATTGGATGACTTTCTTCCCTCTTCTTGTGTTTGTCACACTAACTTTGCCCTCACTTTTGATTGGATGAGTAGTATTCTTCCACTACAGATGTCACAAAAGGACTTTTCTTTTCTCCCTGAGAATCATTTCTGCCTTAGCACTCTGTGGAAATGAACGGCATGCTCCCTTTCTAGCCTTGGGTTATTAAACATGCACTCACTTTCTTTCTCTTCCTCTGCCCCTCTGATCCTCCACCACTCACTCACTCTTTGACCTCCTACAATTTTCTTTCCTCTTTCCCAGCTTTCTATTCCTCCTCCACCCTTCACCCACCACCCATCCTATTCTTCATGTTTGCACCACACATTGGAAGTCAGAGCACCAGTCCTTTGTGATGCAGGGGTGCTAAATGACATGTTGTTGCTTGGCTCAAAGTTTCTCAACAATCACAAAAAGATTGGGGGACGCCAAGCCCCAGACCTGCCTACGCCTCTGGGAGGAAGAAGGACACCACCCTCAGCTTCTCCTGTAATTTCTCTGGAAATTTATAGATGTCAAGAACTATGGAGTTTTTCTGAGGTGAGGAAGGAAAAAAATGAGGATGGAATTTTTGAAGACAAGAAAGTGGTGAAACTTTGGTTGCTGAATGAGTAGTGTTAGTGTAAGCAAATTCTGATATGGGCAGATACTCAATCCAATTGTTTTGAGTGCCATTGCTGCATGTGGTCTGTGGCTGAAAGCCAGAAGGCAAGGCTTAGGGAAATCTGAGGGAGGGGCAAACAGTCATTGATAAGTGAGAAATGTACTGAAAATCTCCATCTGAATGACTGTATGTGGCAACCTGTGCAAGCTGAAAAGGCTGATAAATTATTTGATCATCTGACTTGCAGAACCTATGGATTGGAAAAAAAAGTGTGTCATCTTTGAGAAGGATTCTGCCATTGCCATAAGAGCCCAACAACTCTTGGATGCAGGCAAACCCACCATAACATTTTTGGGGAAAACGGCCTTAACAACGCGGCTCGAGTCACGTTGTACCTTTACAACATGGCCTGAACCACGAATGCGTCTTTACAATACATTCCTTTACCACTCAAGTCATTACAACGACTTGCCTTAGGGAAAGTGTTGTTGGACTGATGTTGGACTTTAAGTCCAACACTTTCCCTACTGTGGAGCTGAATGGAGTTGGAATAGTAAACTATACTATTCCAAAGTCCAGCGCTTTCCCCAAAGCAAGTCATTGTAATGACTTGCGTGGTAAAAGAATGCATTGCAGAGACGCATTTGTGGTTTGGGCTGCGTTCTTAAGGCAGGCGCGCTAAAGACCTGCGTTGTTCCGACACACAACCCATTTTTGGATATTGTATGACTATATTTGGGAGGAAAGGGAAGAGGTTGCACATACTGAAGGGTCTTTCATGTTTGCAAACAGAGACTTCAATATCTTGACAAACTAAAGGCTATCAAAAGGACCAAGGAACTAGACCTAAAACTAATTTCATGCCATGGTAAGTGGAGATAGCACAATCAAGGCACATTGTTTCAGATTCTTGCAGAGTCTTGGTAGGTAAGAGGAAAAAGCATGTTGGTTGATGTAAATAATATGCTGATGTGCCATGTGGTCTTACAAATCATCCCTTTCAGGTTTTCTTTATCTAACTTGCAGTGGGCATTTCAAATGTTCTGAAGAAATTATCACAAAAGCCAAACACTAGATTAGTTAAGATGGGAATGGGTTTTAAATCATCCAGGTCTTGAAAATGTTTCTAGAAAGAGCATGCACAAGCACATTCTGACAATCTGAGATGCAGGTGATATAAAAATCATTGAGAAAAAAATATGTCCAGCATGCTTGGTGTCTGCTCCGATTCGGAGGCTTTTGCAAAAATTGAAGGTTTTGATGGCCAGTCCAGAGTTCAAATGGCTCTCTGATCATCATCAATAGAAGTCTCCATTCCACACAACCAAGCTTGCTATCTAACAATTCCCTACCTAAAACGGAATAGCTTTGTTCAAATGTAGTCCCAACATGAGACAATTAAGACACTGGGTGTTCTAAATCATCATTTAATTGAACCTCTAGCACAACTACCCTCACTTCTCTTTTAGAAAAATTAGACTGGGAAAAAATAGCTTTGTGGGGTCTGGGTATCTGCAGACTGGCACTCGACTATTAGTCTTCTTTAACTGAAGGTTGCTTCAGATTCTTGAGTCCACTGAAGCCCATGAGACAGAAACTCATTCTTAAGTGTAAGAGAAATATAATATGTCTTGTGGGTGAGGTCATAGATAATTTGATCATAGAAATTCAGCAGACCAAGGGAACACTGTATCTCTTTAACAGATGTTAGAGTCAGCCAGCCCAGAATGGAGGATACCTTATTGGGATTCAGCAAACAGGTAGTATCCAAATCATTAAATGGTGTTCCTCTCAAAGGCCCATTGTTCAAGTTTGCAGTGTAAAGGGTGTAAATATCAATGAGAGCAGACCGATTGGACAAGTTCCCTGTGAGACTTCAAATCTCTGAAATAGATCAGAATATCTCCAGGTAAACAAAAACAAATTGGTTCAAAACATTTGCAAAGATATGGTCCATAAATGAAAGGTGTCAGAGACATTATACAGTACAAACTACATTACCTGGTACTCATACGGGTCAAAATAAGTATGAAACACCATCTTCCATTTGTCTCCCATTGTATTTCAATGGAGGGGTTATGTCCTGTGAGATCCAGCTTAGTAAAGATGGACATTCTTAGATCCTAGTATCTTTGATAAGTGGTGATGGATACCAGTCCTTTATTGTGATCAGATTTAAGTCTTGAGAATTAAATGGAAGACTGCAGTTCCTTTGATTTCTTCCATACAAAAACATGGATGCCCTACTTGGAGTGGCGGATCATGTGATTAGCTAATTCTGTAAATAAATTCTCCTCAAGATGTTGTTTAACAACTTCCTTTTCTGCCACTGACAGAGAGCAGATTTGCCCAAATGGAATAAAAACATCAGAAAATGTTGACAGCACACAGTCAAATTATTGGTGTGAAGCAGGGGAAAGGACTGTGGGTTTCTTAAATACATTTAAGAACTCACTGGACTGGTACAGAATCAGAAAATGCTATATAGCTGGGTCTGACCAGTCTATCCCAGTCTGGACCAGTCTATCCCAAACATTTCTTAGTTGGAGACCAAAATATACTCCCATAGCCTAACAGTTATCTAGACAAAAGGCAGAGAGATTGAAGACCACAAATCACTGCATAATTAAGAGAGGAGTGGATATTACATTAAAGAAGACTGTTTGGCTATGGAATCCAGTAAAGACTCTTACTGGGATTGAAATCACCATTGGATGGTCATAAGGACAGCAGCAAAACATCAACTGCCTGAGCTGGTTATGAAACTTTCACATGATGCAAGCTTTCTTCTGTGATTATTTCCAGCATCGCAACATGGACCACCAACTGTGCCAATATGCATTAGTTCCTCAATGAGAATGATTTGTCTGAAATGAATGTAAGTTCCATTTGTCTGGATGGATGAAGATTTTTTCCAACTCAAGAACATCAGTCTTGCTCCATACCTTCTTCCTCTCATGGGGGCAGTGATCAATCAGTGTCATACCAATCAACTCTGATATCTTTGCTGGGCATGAAGACCGCATGAGCTTTGATTTCCTCTTTTACTCCCTTACAAAACTGTGCTACAACAGTTCTTTCAACCCATGTGGATTTTGCAGCTTGCTGATGGAACTGAGTCACATAAATAGGAACATCCATATTTTCCTGGGAGAAGTCCGAGAGTTGCTCTTCAGTTGAGAACTCAGGCTGTTCAAATATCTTGCATTTCTTTGTTCAGGCAGGAAGTATCTGCAGATGTCAAGGGTGCAGTCAAAGAGAAGGTAGTTATGGATAAAGAACTCACAAAATACCACAAAGTACATAATAAGACCATACAGTAGTACTTGTAGGTTAGTGGTAACTCCCAAAAAGTGAGGTGAACTGGAGATTACTGGTGGTTCCTTAGATCTTGATCTGGCCTGTCCAAGCTCCAGTAGCCACTTTGCTCCACACATTATTTACATGTGTTAGAGCTGGAGTCAGAGCTCAGGTCAGACCTGCTTGAGCATGAGCCTCGTGTAAGAAGAGTGCTGCCTGCAGGTAAGGAGGTTTAAGCTGCAAGCATTGCTTCTCTACCTAGTGCAATATCACAGCAGGCCAAAGTCACTTTGCCCAGCAACGGTGATTGCTGTCTTCCCTGAAGGTGGGAGTGTGGCACTTTTCCAATCTGGGGCATCCATCTGGCCAACAGGCACAATAGTAATACCTAAATCAACCCAGAATACATTTTAATGGTTTTTTTCCTCTGGTAGTTTTGCTTTAGACATGGCTTTCACTGTGTATCTTCCAGTTTCACACCCTTTATTGGGAATGTGATAAGTTACATACCTTTATTTTTCTCGCAAACTATTTTATAGGTAATCACCAATTTTCCCACATTCTAAGCACTGTAAGACATTTTCAATCATGGGAAACCTTCTTTCAGCATCTTGGAAGTGTTACACACCATTTTAAACAGCATTTTTTAAACACTATAAAGATTTAGCCTTCACATTCTTGAAAACTTTAGCTTTTAAGTAGAGTGAAAATCGTGGATACGTGAAACAGTATTCTCCTAGCGGTGTGACAAACATAGGGGGTCATTCCGACCCTGGCGGCCAGGGCCGGGGACCACGGAAGCACCGCCAACAGGCTGGCGGTGCTTCCTGGGCTATTCTGACGCCGCGGTCAGAAAAGGGGAACCAGCGGTTTCCCGACGGTTTTCCCCTGGCCCAGGGAACGCCATGGGGATTCCGACCCCCTTCCCGCCAGCCTGTTTCTGGCGGTTTTCACCGCCAGAACCAGGATGGCGGGAACGGGTGTCGTGGGGGCCCTGGGGGCCCCTGCACTGCCCATGCCACTGGCATGGGCAGTGCAGGGGCCCCCTCACAGGGCCCCATACTGATTTTCACTGTCTGCTTTGCAGACAGTGAAAATCGCGATGGGTGCCACTGCACCCGTCGCAGGGGCTTTCCCGCTGGGCCGGCGGGCGGCCTTTTGGCTGTCGCTCGCCGGCCCAGCGGGAAAGTTGGAATGGCCGCCGCGGTCTTTTGACCGCGGGGCGGTCATTCGGCGGTAACCGCATGGCGGGCGGCGACCGCCACCCGCCGCGGTCAGAATGACTGCCATAGTCCTGAATCCTGATACCCATCATCCTTATGGCAGGCAGATACAAATCACTTTGACTTCAACAAATTGGTGAGTATCTACCTGATGCTGTACATAAAGGTACCCAGATGGAAGGACATGTATACAGGCCAGCATAAGCAAGAACAGCTGAGTAAAGTTGGTTCTCATCTCTTTCCTCCTCTGTACCGTATCACTTGAATTTATTATTTCCAAAATGTTTTGACCTTGATTATGGTGCTCCCAGCCCATTTTATCAGCACGGTTTGCTTCAGTGGCCACTGTATGTTTATAATTGCAACAACTGTCAGGGACTTTATAGGACCCCTAATGAGAATTTGGGTGTAGCTAAGTGCCTAGTTGTAGTGCTGGGAATTGCACTAGAATACTGTGGACTAAAGATTATCTGATTAAAATATTGTGTCCTAAATATTGTTTATAAAACCTTACCCCATTTGAATTAATTATATAGAATCTGCACCCGAAAAGACACTATTTTTGTAAACGATATTTAAGATACAATATTTATGTCTGATGATATTTTTGTCAACAATATGCTCACATACAACCGGAGTGCAGTGATTGATGCAGGATAACTGGCTTTTTTTTAGATGTGAGAATTGAAGTTCTTCCATGATGGGCTGACATAGACACTTTCTCCTTTCAATTCGTTATAACCTTGGCACAGATCCTTTTCTTGTGGAGCTACAGAGGAACCTGGTAGTAATACTTTGCACCAGGTTATCCTAGGTTCCACAATCGGCGAAAGTAGCACTTTCGTCTTAAAAGTCATGATCTTAGCAGAGCTGTGAGTGCAGGCAATATGCGTTCTTGTCTGCAGTACTGATACTAAAATCACCTTCATAGCTTTGAGGCGTTTGTGTGAAACTTCAAACGATCTAAAAGCAGGCTATTCGTCTCATCTTTGAGCATGGTACTTCCACTCACAAGAATCTAGGGGGGTTGAGTATGTGTCCTCCAGTTCGGGAAGTGAACTGAGTCCGAAGCGAAGATGGTAATGGGCCCCTCTCAGCTTATTTGAGTTAGTTGAGACAAAGTTCCAGCCCGATATTTTAAATATAGTGCTGATTTAGATGTGGAAAGCATCACCTAGCCTATGTGGAGATGTCTGATAAGTCATTGACATGCTCTCACAAACTAAATGTATGCTCACTCTTGGGTAATATGTCTCTCTCTCACTCACACACACACTCTCTCTCTCTCTCTCTCGCTCTCTCTCTAAACTATGGGTCTCTTGCATTATAAAGACGTTTAGTGTGGCAAGATGGAACTGTGATTTTGTGTTAGTAAATTGACTCCTGGTCTGAGCCAGTCTCACTTGAGACATTAGTACACAAAATGGCTGCAGGATAGGGCCATAATCAGCTAATATCAACTAAGTTCATCTGAAGGGTGTACAGGGATAGGGAAAGAGTCAGTAGGTATTCTGTTAGGTATTGTTTGAATGTGTGATTGCATCCAGGGAAGCACTAACCTGGTTTGCAGATCAAACTGGGTGTTTTTGTCTCCTGCCAGAATGAACATTACCAACAACAACAGAGATGAAGTTAACTCACACCAACATATATCACACAGACAAGATGGTGGGTGTTTGGGAGTCTCAAACCAACTCACTAGCACAGTACATCTTAAAGACAAGAGCAATCAAGAGTATAATCAAGGGAACCTCGTTCTCATACTGTCTCCATAGATTTTATTAATTACAAATCTGTACTCATTTTATAGGAAAGTTATAAATAGCGTTTTCCCGATTGTGTTACTCTTTTTAGAGCATTATGTATACAGAAAGTACCAAATGCATTCCACACACTGAGTCCAACATATAATTTTCAAATTCCATGTAGTAAGGAAATGTAGAAACCAAATGAAGTTCAAGTTCTTAATTATGTGTGATGTTATCAATTCTTCCAACTTAACAGATTCTTTACCGACACGTGTTTCCTCACCAGTGTGACATTTTAAGGCTAATATCAAGTATAGCAACAGTCCAGTATTTAGCAACAAAATGGTCCAAAGAGGGGCTAAACACAGGAGCCTAAAGTCAAAGAATATGCCCAAAGGGGAAAAGTTAAATGTGCATCCAGTATCAGGATTAGAATTGTCTCCAGTTAACAAAGTACGAATACCAAAGTGAGAACCTACAGCTTATGCATCAGACATGTCTGTAGCAATTAGAAAAACGCGTCCTGACTGTAACAAGTCCTGAATCTGAGAACACAGATTCCAATTTACGTGAAGTGTATGTGCATCATGTGGCACTGCTTTGAAAGCAATGCAAATTTAATAACTGACACCCATCCACCCTGAGACATATATTTGGGCCCAACTTCCCCATTTAACTTGATTCAGGTGTCATTTGTGGTACTGAAACCTAACTTGCATAAACTCCCATCTCCAAAATAAGTGGAGCCCCTCTTCTCATCACCAGAGGTACTCAGAAGATTAACACCAATGTGAACAACAACCACATAGGCACCCACTCATATTCAACTCTACTGGCCACAATCCTGAGATGGACGATTGCATGACTAAGATCATATAATGTAGGTGCTTGCTTGCACCCCAGAGGACTTACTCGCACCAGTGTCCACACTGTTGGAGGCGTTCTTCTCCTTCCCATGAAAGACTCCATAGAAAATCACTTGCCCAATTGTGGAACACCGTCTTCTTGGTGCTTTCGGAACTTGGACCCATCCTACCATTACCTTGAAAGATGTGTTCAGCGTTGACCCGCTAATATGGAAGTCACAAGATATGCTCCTTGCCCAGAATGCAGGGCCAAAGCTGTCATCATAAAGGCACTGCAGTAAAGAGTCCTCTGATTTTAAGATGACTCCCCTATGTTGATTTCCCTTATTGTAACTGTTTGAGCTAGAAAGGGCTGAGGGCCGGAATCACTACATTTACTCACTGTTATTCCACACCTAGCAACCCTGTCAGATGTCTAAGAACGGACTGCCATTTAGAACAAATTCACACTTGTGTTTTGTATTAACTTTGCAAGTATAGTTTCTCATTAAATGAACCTGCATTTGAACGAACGTGAAAGTATTTTTACTCCCTGCCTAAAATTTAATCTGTACAACCTGTATAAATGTTTCTGTCCTCTAACAAAGTCTGTATTTATATGTTGCAGTTATTTTTGCACCCTATCAAAGCCTTCATTTAAGAGAACTGTGCAAATGTGCTCATAACCTAGCAACACTCAAAGCCATGGGCTTCACAACTTCATCCCTCTGTACAAGCATCGCAAGTCCAAACACCCAGATCCCTTAACACCAATTAACCTGATAAACATCCCCGCTCCAAACCCACAACCTCTCTTGCTAATGCTCTTCGATAGAACAGTCCTCCCACGTACATTCAGCTGATGTTGTGGATCATCTCAACCAACAATGATGTCACATACTCAGTGTTGCGGAGAATGGGCTCAAACCAACCTTATCTTCACACTTTTATTAATTCATTCCCAATAGCTACAACATCTACCACCCTCACTGACCACATACGTTTAGCAATGGCCTAGCCAAAATCTACAAACGTGCGTAGTACACCACCACTTCCTCTGCCCATGCATAACACATCATTGAGCGCCTCTCAATATGTTTCTCCCTCTGGCAGCATAGCTCATTTCAGCTCATTTGATGTCCCCCCATCATCACTTTACCCGTTTCATCGCTTCCCCAACAATATTTAAAATCAATAACATGCACCTATAAGATGTAATCTCCCTCACTCTTAAAATTCTGAGACCATGAGAGGCTACCACCAAAACCAGACAGCATTACTGAACTTTGCCTTGCACATCAGAGCCCCAATCCTGAACAAGGCTAATGCCAATAACCATCAATAACCAAAAAAACACAATGGATCAACCACTAATCTTCGGTTCTGCGCTAGCACTACTCATTGTAAAGGGCTTGAAGGGTTGTAAATGTAATATAAATGCAATAAAATACAATTGCAAACAACTTCCCCTGAGTGAATCCAGACCTACTTGCTTTGCCAATACTGGCTAATAGCTGTGACATTCATAAAATCCGTTTATACTCCGTACCCGCTGAGTGGACTCAAAACAATAATACATTTTAAAGCGGCGGTGTAGGCAAAAACTGTTACTTTTAATGGAAGTAACCCCTGCAATGTACCTTTAAGAGTACAGCATGCCATTTTCATGGAATCTGTAAGCAATTTGAGTGCACGGCTCCATCCTCCCACTTTGGTGTCTAATGGGTCCGTAGCCCCATTTGTCTCATTTCTGGTAAAGGCCGAAGGAAAAAAAGTGTCACCAACTGACTCGCATATAATTCCAAAAGACGCACTTAGACGTCCAATGAGTATCACTTTACTACTGCAGGTCGCAGTTTCTTCAAGCGACTCCCTCGCCAATGAAGTTAGACACAGTTCTCCACAAGAACTCTAGTTAAGTGTGTTGGGTAAAGCTACTGTTTTTCTCCCGTGAAATAGAGGCTGCACTGAGCCTCACACACACTAGCCACTTCCAATAGCGCTTTGGGTCCAGCGTGCGAGAAAGAAACATACGCTATGGCTGCTGAAAGTTAATTCTGCTGAGGTAGCTCGGCTGAACTGCAAGACTAATAGAAAATATCGTGGTCTGCAGAGTGTTTGGATTTTTTTCTGTTTTGCTCTTTCAAAAAGATTATTATTTTTTTACCCAAGGCCAGAAGCCTTTGAGTGAGGGAGACTGTCTCACTGGTCTGACTCAAAAGGCTGTCAGAGATGAGTGAGGTTTAGAAGCACTTTCTGTTGTTGATGAGGTGAAGAGAGGCAGCTCCGAGAATCCTCCGCCCCCGCGAGGGGGGCGCGTGAGCGCGCACGCGAAAACCTGGAGCGCGGGGCTCTGGAGGAATGACTGGAGAGCGCGGGAAAGAGCGGAGGGAAGCAGGCGCGAGGTCAGGAAGTCACAACAAAGCCGAGTAATATTGGCATTCACTGAGCAAACTGGGTTCAATGGGAAAGAGCCTTCACAGCCCCCGTCGAAGATGTTCTGAGCACAGTTGACTGGAGGCAAACACGCTATTAATATTAGTCTGCATAATCAATACTCGGAATCCTCCACTGAGTATTCGCTAGGCTCGGTGTTAGTTCCTGGCTCTGCCTCTGTGCCTCGGTGAGCCTGAGAGCAGCTACGCCTGTCTGTGCACGGCTAACACTGACGTGAGCCGCTTTTCAATAGCGCGGCTTCAGCCATACTTGCAGCCCTGTAACTTACTTCACAAGCCAGCCATAATTACCAACCTTTCTCCAAAGCTAATGTATTTATAGAGTCAATGACCATTTTCCTTGACTCAGTGTTGACAAAGAGGATTAGCAAAAGTGTTTGAAGTTCACCTAAAGCATGCACATTTTTGCTATGTCCTTAAGATTTCCACTGGGGTTATATTATTTAAAGGTCAGGGATCCCCTTGCTCATATTGCGCGCGGTAGTAGCAGAAACGAGGCGCACATTGCCTTAAGTGCAGCCATGTCTCCAGTAGGGATGCTGCTTGCCCTATCTGCTTCAGGCCTCCTTACACTTGATTAAACCTCCAGATCTCCCCGTCCATTCTTAAAGCCCGTGTTAGTGCACTTCGTTATTGGTGTTAGTTCAGGCACATGCCTGGTCTTCTTTGAGCAACAGGTTACAAGGCCACCTAATGGGTTGCAGTGCCGGACTACACCGTGCTACAGATCCAGGAGATGCCTCTCCTGCCTCTGGAAGTGCCACCTGCAGACTCCTTTGAACCTACAGCATGTCAAGTGATTTTCATCTAGTAGTTTAAAATCTGATTGGACTATTCGTATTACTTTCCATGCACCTTTGTGTTGCTTAGGTACATGAGATGTGTCAACTGAGACCAACATTTTAAGATCATGATTAACAGAAGCTTGATCTACATATTTCTATGGGTGCAGTTAATAATTTTAACTGCAAGAAACACTCCAGTCGGGGATAATTCCTCACTCTCGCAATAGTGGGTTATGTAGAGGGACACGAGTTTTCCAAGAGGGGTGTTTCACTAATGTCCATTGCATATTTTTGGAACACAGTGCCAGCCTTTTGGTGACAGGATGGCCTAGTGAGTCGAACGATTGCTGTTGCAACATAGAGTGATGTGCAGACCACCAGGCAAGGACAAATTAATCGTCCATACACCCCACATAGAAAAATTGAATACTATTGAAAAGAGAAACAGTAAAACATGTTTTTACAGCACCTAGAAATGGAAGACGTGTGCTGTGAAGCACTACATAAAAAACACGTTTTTATTACTTCTATGATTGTGTGCATGTTCGCGAATATTCTCAATGCGCCTTGAACCACAACTCCACATTTAAACTTACAACTAAAGTAGATGCCTGGGAATGACATCACCCACTTCAATTGTTTGGGTGAATGGTTTTCACAGCATGGAAAAATGTGCACCATGTGGAGAAAGAAGGAAAAACATACATTTACATATTCATTTTTGTTTTCTTCATTTAATGGCTGATATAGCTCTTCCATCAAGGCCTTTGCATACAAACATGGCACACTTTACAAAAAAATAAGCATTTTTACAGAAAAACAAAAATTAATCATATGGATTATTACCAGGAAATTTGAGAAAACGATGATGTATTGTTAAGAGTAGGGAAATCTACTGTTATGGTAGTAACAGTCCAAACAGAAGAAGAAAGAGCATTCTAAAATCTCTTAGCACTGAAGGAAGCAATGAGTGGAGGGAACCTGAGACAAGAACTTGGAAAGAGACTTTGGAGGAAAGTGCAGGTTAGAAAATATTGATGAGCCAGAAAGGATAGGTATGGAGAAGACATCACATACACATTGATAAGGCTAGTTATGATATTTTGGTACCAAAATATTATAACTAAAATGTTTCCTGAAAAACTTATAGTGGGCATGTCACAAAATCATGTGTGGGTACGAGAAGTAGTAGAAATACCGTTTTACATAATTTTACATGTCTTTGTGAATCTGTGCAAAGAACTGCTTCCTGAATAGTCCCATTTGATTCCCATATGGGCAAATTTACAAATGTGTGTAAGGATACATGAGCGATTACTACAGGAGATATACTTTACATTCTCCAAAATGCATATCTGAATAGGCTCTATAGTGTCCTACATCTTGTTCTAACTATTGTTTACAAACATATATCACCCCATTTTACACTGATGTACGGGGTTGAAGGAGGGGATGGCCCAAGTGGACAGAGAGGTGTCAGAACATGGGAAGGGAATCCAAATATTCTAGAATTTTATAAGCATTCAGTTGAATGTGGGAGTGTGCATCCATGATTGACAGTGAACAGAACTCGTTGACTTCAGACCCTCTTCTTTCAGCCGTATGTAGAGCTAGCTGTAGGTTTAGATCTGAAAAAGCACACTACTAAAAAACTACAGCATTTTTAGTTCCAGTTTCAGGATTAGAAAACATGAGGAAAAATAATTTGAAATCCTGATGTGATCAATCAGTTCCAGAGTGATTAAGTTGTTCTTTTTATTATTCTACGATAAAAAATTCTCATTACAAATTGTTCTATAAACATAGATGAAGGTGTATTAAAAATGCAGGCCAAACACATTGGGGGTCATTACGACCCTGGCGGAACAAGTCCGCCAGGGCCGTGGGACGCGGTGGCACAGCCGACAGGCCGGCGGTGCCCCGCGGGGCATTCTGACCGCGGCGGCTCAGCCGCGGTCAGAGAAGGGAAACCGGCGGTCTCCCGCCGGTTTCCCGCTGCCCCAAAGGAATCCTCCAAGCCGGCGCAGCATGCTGCGCCGGCATGGGGATTCCGACTCCCCCTCCCGCCATCCAGTTCCTGGCGGTTCTCCCGCCGGGAACCGGATGGCGGGAGGGGGAGTCGCGGGGCCCCTGGGGGCCCCTGCCGTGCCCATGCCTATGGCATGGGCACGGCAGGGGCCCCCGTAAGAGGGCCCCTAAAAGTATTTCAGTGTCTGCAAAGCAGACACTGAAATACGCGACGGGTGCAACTGCACCCGTCGCACCTTCCCACTCCGCCGTCTCTATTACGAGCCGGCGTCATCGTGGGAAGGGAGTTTTCCCCTGGGCTGGCGGGCGGTCTTGTGAAGACCGCCCGCCAGGCCAGGGGAAAACTCGGAATACCCTCCGCGGTCTTACGACCGCGGAGCGGTATTTCGGAGGGGGGAAGCCTGGCGGGCGGCCTCCGCCGCCCGCCAGGTTCGGAATGAGGGCCATTGTCTTTACCAATGGTTATTTTCTATTAATTAAAATGCAGATTAGAATTGCTTCTGTTTAAAAAATGATGACTTAAAATTTTCATATTTTCAAACTTTCCTACTCATTTGATAACATTTGACCATTTTCTACAAACACTCTCGATGGAGGCTGTGCAAGGGCAATGAAAACTGGCTGTTGGTGGGGCACAACAGAGTATTCGGTAGTCCAGATGCTTTTCTGTTTTTTTTTTTTACCAATGCAAAAAAACAAACAGTTGCAGTGCAGAGGTTTAAAAAACGTTGGCGTTGCCATTGGCAGGGTTGTGGCGAGGAGACGTGGTAGGACCAACTGAGCAAACTGTGGAAGGTGGACTTCAGGAGGCCAGTTTGCACCCTTTATTTGACTATACATGAGACACACCAGCTGAACTCATCTAAGCAAAACAACATTTACACAAGTACATAATAGGATACTAGGCAATTTTCCTAATTCTGTCCGAATCACAAGCTGGTCGCCTCTAATAGCACCATACAGAGAGCTGCGTGGCACTGAGTCCCACTTCTCTTGCATTGGGTCAGAATCTGATCTGTATATGGTTGGAATGAGGTCTGCGTCTGCATCTGCAGCCGTCAGTAATGCAGTAAGACTGCTGAGGCATAAACCTGGAGGTTTATAACATGTATTTATAGTAGCTGAGCTGGTCCACCGCATTCACAGTGGCTGGAAGGCGTGATCCGGGTCCCAGCTGTGACCCAATGTTTCTTACAGATGATAGGCTTGAGAGATATGAAACTTGTTCACCAAAATCGCCATGGAATGAATTCTCTTTCTGGTAGAAAACAAACATTCATTCATGTGAGTGTATGTGATGTTATTTCAGAGGTTTTGCGGCCATACACACTAGGTGTATCTCAAAAGCATTTTCAACAAGTGCAAAACCACTTTTGTAAAACATAATCACCTCTTTTACCCCCATGGAAAAGATTTACTGGAAGACAGATTTTTGCATAGTCTCAACCTGTGGATGGGAAGTGGGCGTTCCATGGCGGGAATGTTTTTTCCCATGAAAAAATTATTAAACAATTTAGCAAGTATCAGGTAAAACTGTCCAGGTGTATCTTCACATATACAATACAGAAATGCACCAAACATTTCCAGAGAGATGCCAGGAAATCCCTGACTGTTGCAGATTTCCAATCATACTTCTGAAAAGGTTTATGAATATGTAAACGTTATAATGCACCCATGTGAAGTAGTACATTTGAAAGTATAAGTTTATGACTGTTTTTTCAGAATCAACCCAAAACTATTTGGATTCTAATTTGAGAAAGGAAGAGAATTGTTGGACAGCAGTGCAGGATTTGGAAGCGAGAAGCACGTTAATGTTTTAATGCAATTAGCACATCTTCAGACATTAAAAGGATGCTATTTTT
This sequence comes from Pleurodeles waltl, assembly GCF_031143425.1. NCBI lineage: Eukaryota > Metazoa > Chordata > Amphibia > Caudata > Salamandridae > Pleurodeles > Pleurodeles waltl. Next base: position 1,746,211,690 of record NC_090444.1, read on the forward strand.
TGTTCTCTGTCTACAAAAATTGCTACTTCTTTGATTCTGATAGAGCAAGAGATTAAGGGCCAGATGTACTAAAATGCAATTTTGCATTTCCTCAATAGCGCCTTCATAGGAGGTACAAAATGCTATGTACAGAGATCCCGAATTCCTAATACAAAGTAGGAATTGCTATTAGGAAATCGCAAATAAGGAATCCCATTGTATTTGTGTCAGTGTGCCAGTTTTGCATTTCCCAAATAGGAAATAACTATTTGGGAAACAGAAAACCAAGGATGTCCATGGGTAAAATATCCCCCTTGGTGCATCCCAAAAATAGTGGTGCACATGTAGAGCACACACGTGCCCAAAGGGCATGCCTGTGCTTTATTGCAATAAAAAAAACATTTCAGGGTACTTTTTTTTTTATAAATTGCATATGGTTACCTTCAACTTCAAGTTGATGGTAATTGTATTTCCTAAATGCCCAAATCGCATATAGGAAATGCTTTGTACATCAGAAAAGGAATCGCAAATAGATAATCTCTATTTGCGGTTTCCTATTCTGGGGATCACAAATTGCGATTTCTATCCTGTAGAAATCGCAATTTGTGATCCCCAGAACAGGAAATCGCAAATAGAGATTTGTGATTTCCTAAAGGCCTTTGTACATCAGAAAAGGCTGTTTTGCATTTCTTAATGGCCCGAAATACCTATGCGGACCATTAAGAAATGCAAAATGGCTTTGTACATCTGGTCCATAGTTGCATGTTACTTAAACGCCCCATTACTTTTTGCATGGTACTAGCAGGGTGCAAATTCTGCTCCTGTAATCACTGTGACTCTTAGGTAACACACAACCAGTACTACAGCAATTACAAGTTAATCCCCACAGAATGTTGAATACCCATCTGGCCCCCTTTTCTTTCTGGGTCAAATTATGTATCAAATTTGCTATTCTATGTGAATTAACACTCTCATTTATAAAATGATTTGAGCAAGTGGAAAATAGGAGTGGGTGGGTTGGTATGGGGGAATCAGGAGGGTATTAGACAAGGATTGGTGTATCTATTCCCACTGCCATAAAAAGGAGTCAAGCGGGGAATGGCCTGTTCACTTAGCCCCTTCCCAATCCTCCTATAACATTTGCCAGCAAAGTCAGCCCTGTGTTTCTACACCCAAGAATCTGGGGGTGGAACACTGGGCCAGTTGTGATCAGTCTGAGCTGTACCTCCCCCCGAGATATGTTCCGCCTGACTTGTAATCAGTACATAATCACCACCAGCTTAAAAGTAACCTGTTGACAAAACAGCAATGAGTAGGGGACTGCACAGCAATTCCAAATCTATTTTGGAGGTTAAGACTGAGTTTAACACTGTATTGTCTGCTTACCCAATGTTGGTGATTGTACTGCCTGGGCAAAAGGGAAATCACATCACTTGCCCAACACCTAAAACACTAAGGCCCATATTAAACAAATGTTTGCAGTGCCTTTGCATCATTTTTTTTTGCTGTCATATTTATATTTTGATGCTTGACCCATCTGGCAACAAAATATCTGAGTTCGCGTGATTTTTTAGGCGTACCAACCCACCTTGCGTCATTTTGTGATGATATACAAGGTAGGCGTTTCCTTCCAAAAAAGGACGTTAGCCCTCTAGCGCCATGTTTACACCCCAATGCTAAAACAACACACATAAAAAAAACTGTTCCAAAAAATGATGCAAAGTCCGATTTGCATCAAACTTTAACACCTGGTCAGACCAAGCGTTAAAATGAGGCCCACACACTACTACTTAAGAAGGAGCATTGACAACCTCCTGGACAACATCGAACTGTTAATGCTCCAGCTTGGCACACATCGCAGACAACAGCTACGACAACAGGTCCCTCCATTACCACCACACCAACCCAAGACACCACCACAGCAGCTACAAGGCAGTGCAGAAGGTGGGAGAGGATTTTTCAACAGCGCCCAGTCATCCTTGCACTCAGGGAACAAGATGTCATCAAAACCTACCGGATGAAGTGGGAGTCTATTGTAAGCCTGCTATACCATATAGCACCAGACATCACTGCAAGGGTGGAAACTCCAACAACTATTCCACCCATGACCAAACTCCTTGCTGTCCTCTATATGATGGTGTCAGGATCATTTCAGACAGTGAGTGCACAAGTGGGTGGTATCTCCCAGCCATCCTTCTTGACCTTCCTACCAAAGGGTCTGGATGCAATCATCTGCCTCACACCCCACTGCATCTGCTTCCCCAACACCCAGCAACTGCAGCAGAACAAGCAAGGTGTCTACCTAATTGCTGGGTTCCTGCAATGGACTGCACCCATGTCCACCTTGTGCCACTTGCAGCAACAGAACACCTCTACAGGAACCGTAAACACACCCATTCAATAAAAGTGCAGGCTATTGTGAACTACCGTCGGCTCTTCACAAACATCCTAGTTAAATATTCTGGCAGCGTCCATGATACCTACATATTCCAGCATTCCACCATCAACAAAGGGTTCCAGGATGGGCAATATGGCAATGGGCTGCTTGTAGGTAAGCCACCATACCAATCATTACCCAGACAACACATCAACCTTGTAGGACAAACAAGACATACACCACACTAAACACACAGGGGCAGGGGAACATAGATGTACAGACAACAACGCATATGCCTCATGCCACATTACACCGCATTCATTGCACATCACACACACGTACACCCATATGTACATAATAAAGCCACAACTGGCTGGCAGACCACATGAAGGACAGGTGGAGCTATGTCCCCCTTGCATACAGAAGCTGGGCCTAAACCACTACCAGTGTCCACTGGTTGACAACTAAATACAGATCCCACACACATGACACCAAACAATGAATAGCTCAGCTATGTGAATGGCATAGGCCATGTCAATGTAAAGAAAGTCACACATAGGCACAGCCCCACATTTGTCATGGTGTACAAGCCTCTGGCGGCATCAAAATCAAATGATAGTAATGTCCATCAACACAAACCAATGCAACCATTCCACAAACAATACCAGAAGGAAATCAGTCACTACTCCACATAAAACTAACATGTGCCATGGAACATACAAAACCAAAAATATGCATTACCGAAACATGTACTCTCATGCCTTTGCAGCCGATCAAGGTTACGGCATTCAGCCATGGGTGATGAATCTTTTTGGCAACCCGACAACGGTGGAAGAGCAGACATACATTGAAAGGCACATAAGGACATGAAATGTGGTGGAAAGCACATTTGGGCTTCCCAAGACAAGGTTCAGGTGCCTGGTCCTGACAGGAGGAAGCCGTTTGTATATACCACCCTTGGTATGCAAGATGATACTTGTATGTGCTATTTTGCATAACATATGTATACGAACCAATGTCCTCTGGGATGAGTTGGTAGATGTCCCAATGAGGAGGAGGATGACAATGGTGCAGCACAGGTGGAGGGGGATGCACAAAACACTGCCGCTGGAGTTCACAGGAGACAACAAATTGTACAGAAAGTCTTCACCTAGACACTGTACAACTAACATCACTTTGGAAATATCACCAATAAATCCCTTTGCACCAGAATGTCCATGGTCTACTCATTCTTCACTACATATACCATGGGAATGTTGCTCATACCTCAGAGAGCAGGAAAGAAACACAACAGTTACAAAGATGGTTAGAACATAGGTTGTGATGTAAGAGGGTCTAGCGTCTCCATGCCACATATCAGTGTCACATAACTCACTGCCATGTGGCTCTCGAAGGCCTAGATCGACGCACCAGAAAAAATATGTGGCATTAAGTAGGCATTTTGCAAAATCCTACTTCTTTCTTCTCATCATCCCCACTCCTGGCAAGATGTATGCAAGTGGGGCGTACATACGGTAGGGGCTGTTTCCAAATGGTGAATTAAAAAAAATAGGAACTAAACTGTGTCACATCTCAGATGGGTAGCTGCTATGCCAGCACTGAGCACGTGTGACAAGGGGGAACCCTGACTTTTCAGGGTTAGGAACCAAAATTTGAGCCTACGCCTGCACGGTATAACAATGACGTTACATACAAGCACCGCCATTGGGCCCAACCCTGCCACATGGTTTGCTGTACCTCAAATATAGCACACCCATGTTGGCTGCACAGTGCGCCAAGGGTTGCTAGACAAGTGAAGTAGCAATGTGTGCTGATCCACTCTCAATACATATGGCCCATAGCCAGGATTTAATTAAAAAATAGGCTAATGCACCACCAAATAAATGTCTGGGTAGAATGTAAGCAGAGTCTGTCTCACTCCCTATGTTCATTGTAACACATCTGTCACACAAATCTGCTGACTTGACACATACCTGCAGCTAATCCGTGTATACATGTGAAGACTGATGTGTGGGTCTATGGCCTCGGTAGGAAAGGGTTTGCAATTTCCTGCAATGGTTGACATGAGTCAGCAAGGTAACCTAGTATATCCTGTATAATACCACATCACATATGAAAACACACGTCTCATTGACACTCACATGCCTGACCAAGAGAAAGTTACCTACTGTAAAAAAATCCCCTAAAATATCTAGGTCTCCAACATGTCACTCAGGTGCGGGATGTGCAAGTATGTCTAGCAATGTCCAAACATGTCACAGACCCATCTTAAATTGAATGGGTGAAGGAGGAGACAGATATGTTGCAGGTGGCAAATTAAAAATCCTGCGCTGAGATGATTTCACACACTAACAAGATACACTCATGGTGACAGTGACATAGGTTGTGGAATGCAGAATTGAGTGCATACCCATGTACACCAAAAGATGTGGAAGGACAAATGTGAGAATCCCACAAACACTTGGAGGTACAACATGGGGAGGTCACTTGGAGACTACACAAGTGCTGTGGCAGGTGTATTGTCATGTGTGCATGGAAGTCATGCAATCTCGCAAAGCCTGGAAATGGGAGGGAAACTATCATGCAGCCAGTAGTAGAAGATGTTTACATCTTCAAATTACACAAGTCACACATAGCACCCTGCCCACGTATGACCGGACAATGTTGCTTTAGAAGATGTGTACAAAGGGTTGGAAGCCTAAAGAATGCCAGCAATGTAGGACAAAATCTATTCCAAACAAGATATGCCGAAAATTTTGGAGGAGGTACACACATAGACCAATACTGACTGTGCAACACAACAATGTCACCATGTGATCACTTGACATATGTTCAGAGGGGATGCATAGGTCAGTACATTAATCACTCATGTTTGCTACAGCAACATTTTAGTTACCCATCGCATGCAATTCTAACAGAAGACAGTGATAGATGACATCATCTGTCCTCTGGGTCGTACAAAACATGCAAGTTACACCAGAGATACAAGCCCAAACCAAGCTGCAACTGGAAATTACTAAGAATGTATTACCATGTCTGTAACACCGTGCCAAATGATGAGGCATGTCCTACATGTACAAATAGCAATTCCTCTGTACGTAACAGGGCAAGCCTGACATCAAGTACCCCAAAGGAAAATGAAAATCCTAGGTCATGTAATCACATATGTGGCTGTGCATGTTTCAGCCTGCAGGGGACTGTGCATTGCTCTGCTGAAGAGCTATCATGATGAGGCTCAATCCCAGTCCAACACCCCCTAATCTAAATGCTGAGGCTACATTGACTCTTGACACAGACAGGGGCATGATGCATGTGCACAGTGGACTGAGCAACGTCAACCCGCATCAAAACATGCAATCATGGGTCTGGGCATAAAAAGTCTCACAGTAGTAATGATGATTAGGCTGCCATCATTACCTGACTGCAACACTGCTACTCAGTTGTATGCCATTGTATGTGACAGTCATAACAAACGTTATGGTCCATTGTAAGTACCTAGTTTGTTGGATGCATACATATTTCTGATATCTCTGCGCACATGTACCACTCAAATGGCACAGGGCTGGTAATGTGTATTGGAGTCTGCACAAAAGTCAGTGCTACACTAAAGAAAATGTATTTGTATCACATGATCATTGATAGACTAAAATGACCATCAGATGTGTTCCCACATACGGAAACATAGGTTACACTGATATAACTACACAGCCATTTAACAAAGTCCAACATGTGTCCATGCAGGAAGATAGATATGTGAGGTTTCACATCCCAGGAAACCACCATTGTGGCAACTTTTTCATATATGAAACTACACATGTCTTTCCACCCACACGGCACATACCAACCTTCATTGACACATGTGAGTACACCATCTCCTGCATTATAGATGCATGAGGATCCATATGTCACGTGTAACAGAGCATCATGAACCCTGAACCTAATAACACACCACAGTGTGAACACACTCATATTGCCAGGGGTAACGTGAAATCAACCCAGCCGTAGTCCACTGGTTTCTCTGGGTACGATTTGTCAAGGGTATCACATGCATGACCATGTTTTGGACATATCCCATCATATCTATTGTGTTGTTGTGAAAAGCACATTTGGAAATCAGACATTACAATGTGGTAGACCCACAAATATGTGTTGGATCATATATGTACACTCCTAGTATACATGTGGTAACATGTATGTGGAAAAAGTCTAGCAACACACATATGTGCAAACGGTATCAGTCATCGCATGCATCACACACACATACAAACATAATGGTAAGAGATACGGGTTTCAGTTAAAATGTGAATGCACACGCACACACAGGTAGCCATACCATACTGATTTCATACATGATTATGCCCTGTGACATGGTATGTGTCTATGGGTGCACTGTCAGCCTTTCCAACAAAATTCATGCATTCCCGTTATGCGCCAGAAATTTTGATGTAAATGGCATTATTCCATTCTCCACTATGCCAAAAAATGATGCATAGCCCATGCGTATCAATCGCAAGTCCACAGGCCTTGTCAGCCTTCATGGGAAGGAATATCATGCATTACTGTCATGCGTCAAATTTTCTGACACAGACGCCACAATACTCCGTACATTACAAATCATAAAATGACGCCTGGCCCCTGTGCATCAATTGCAAGCCTTGAGACCATGTCAGCCTCCATGGAAAAAAATAGACGCATGACCGTTGTGCATAAAAAAAAGATGCATATCAGAAAACATGCCGCACTACCCCAAGAAGTGATGAAATAGGCCTTCCTGGCTGCATACATGGTACAGTGATTTCACTTACACTTTTACTTCACAGTCTTTTTGACTGTGACTGTGTGAGGGTGTGTGGAGCTAGTGCTGGTGGAGGATTGGTGTTTTTGGAGAGTTTTGTGCTGTGTACTGTTGCCATTGTGTGCTCTTTGTCTTTTTCCTCAGTCTTTTGTAGTGTTTTTGTCCTGTATTTGTCATTGTATTTTGGGGTGTTTGTCTAGGGGTAGCATAGTTTGTTGGGATATTTTGGGTTAGGTGGGGTAATTAAGTATTATTTGTTTGGGGCTCTTAAATTGGCAGGTAGCTTATACTGCATAATGTCTGGGAAAGGAAGAGCAACAAAGATGATAGCAGATGAACTGGGAGGGTTCACCTGGCTGGTGCAGCATTACCTTCCCATGATGCTAGTTTTGGGTGGGGCACATAATACATGGCTACTCCACTGAGGCACGGAAGCTGCGGTGGGGCAAGGTGCTCCACCACCTATGCAGAATATTTGGAGTTGGGCGCACTGACCGCATAGCATGGGAGCAAGATCTACTGGATCATCTGGGGATTCAGATTGGTGGAACAGTTGGTAAGTACCCCACTTGCATAGCAACATCCTTATTTGGATGTCCATGATAGGCGGATATAAAGTTGAGTGCAGCATGTTTAGTCAAGGATCAGTACAGCTTGTTTTGGGACTGATTTAAGAGCCTCTAGTGCCACCTTAGCGTTGCATTCTGAAATTTATAACTGACACTAAAGCAGCGATGAAGTGGCATTTTTCCCACGCCATATTAACGGAGTGGTGCGATGCATGCATGGCGCCACTTTGTTAAGTCTTGCACAACATAATGGCGGTGCCAAGCATAATGTATGGGAGGGGGTGGCCTACCCCTGTAAGGAGGGGCAGAATAAATGGGGCAGGGAATTCTTTAATATATCCTTACAACCCCTTCTCCCGCACTTTGAACGCCTGCTCAGAGCATACCATTATATATGATGGGCCCCTATGTACTCTGCAGGATTTGCACGAACATTTTGGTGCTACTCCTGCTGAGTACATCATTTGTGTCTAAATAAAATGACGTGATTGCCCCCTACCCTGTGGCATGATGCACTGTATCTTTTAAGCAGTGCACACTTGGTGGGGGAAAAGGGGGCACTAAGAGGGGCAAGGAGAGTTGTGATGTACTAGGTGCAGCACCATTTAACTAAAATCTGTGCCTTGGTGTCTTTGGCCAATGGCTTTTAAGGGAGCTGAGCTATGCAACAGGTCCATACTACTTGCACATTCCTCTTTCTGTTCATTGTGTGTCACATACATCCCATAATGTTTCTATTATCTGACACACATGTGATGAATTTGTACCACAGGCCTGCCCCGTTTTACAGACAGTATAGGGCAGGCCTGCTTCTGCGCCAGCACTAGCACATCACTCAGAAGCCTGCACTAATGCAGGCATACTTGGACCACAATTCAAGTGTGTCTGTGTTGAGGGGAGTGTATATGCACAGGTTGGTATCCCTTCCTGGACATAAATGGTCCACTATGATGAAAATGGCTGCCCACATAGTATTGGCAAGACATCATAATGTTATTCAGTGAAAATGCAGGAAGGGACAACTACGTGAACAAAGGGAAACTGCCATGGCATTTTAACTCTAGTGTGTGTGCCTTCAAATAGTGCACACATATTAGAAACAAGAAAAAAGGAAGTACCAATGCATTCCTCAAACCTTTGCTATGCGCACACCACCCCTGGGCAGTTATTAGTCTTTTGGCGCTGATACAGAGTAAGATGTCTTCAACATCTGGGGTAGCGTCAAAATCAACGGGTGTTACACTGGGACAGTCACTGAAACAACCATTGCATGCCCCTCTGATGTAGAATACTGTGTCATGCTGCCCCACATGGACATGGAGGTGTAGCACAATAAAACAGCTGCATTACAAATCCATGTACATACGGTGCAGTGAAATGCACCACAGGAACGTCAGGGAAAGTGATGCTTTGGTGGTGCCAGGGCCTCAATTAGCTGGCTCTTTGTCTCACAGACAGATTATTAATGTTTGGCAGTTGTTCTGACCTACTTGCTTACTCATCTTAACAAACTGAATGTGAAACTGTTGTCCATGCCCAGAAATGTCCAAAAATCACTGAGCTATGTTTTCCTGTTATGTATTGCAGGTGGGCCTCCACCCTACACCTGTAGAGAAGTGTCCCGATTTGAAGACCCCAATGCAGCCAGTAAGTGTCACCGTATGCCTCACGTGTGTCATTCCAGAGTTTTGTGTGAAAGTGTCTGATGTGTGCAATGCAGTGATGACATGTATTGTGTGACCAATGAGATGACATCGTCTGAGTTAGGATATGGACATCATGTCTGGTGCTATGTTGAAGATGGAGAATGAGATGATTGTTACACAAGTACCAACGTGTGCTGCTGCAGAATTGTGGGTGTTAGGAAAAGGAAAGCATGCCCATATATACATTGATGTCAATCATGATATGTGTCTGAGCTGCTGTTTATCTGCTTAGCATGCCTGTTGCCAACATATTTGTCACAGCACTTTTTACAGCACTGTGTGCCACATGTAGCTTTCAGTTACTCAGGAAACAGTACAGATGATGTACATGTGTTGAGGTCTCTAGGGGGCTTATGTAGGAGATGCTTGCACCACCAGTGCCTCACTACTTTTCAGATTTTAAGTGAGGCAGCAGTGCTGGCCAACAGTCAGTTGAGTACACAATGAGAATACAACTCTGCTCCAGATGGATGTGGGACATGTCTATGGATTGTAGCAAGTTAGATGTGGACAGAATTACCAACATAGTCTGCCCATCATGATATTTGTGAATGATCTTGGTCACATCACGTGTGCATAGAATGTGAATGCTGAAGTGTATACCTGGAACTTAGTAGATGTCTGACATGCACGTGCACATGTAGTTCAATAAATAGGAAAACTGTAGCTGCACCTAGTGCTGTGCCAATCTTACTGTGCCCCTTAGGGCACCCATACAGCCACCATGTGTGTGCTGCATTACACAGTTTGCACACCATAGAACAAGGTAGGGGGGAATAGGTACAAAATCTATAGACAACATAGATGTATCGTTCAGGCTTTGGGCAAACTATATGGGCACTAAGCCTAAACTGTACAAGGGAGCCAACTGTGAGCAATGGTGTGTCCCATTGTAACTTGTGCTCTGAGCAGGTGTTAACCCAAGGACACATGAATGATGCTTTGCCAAACCATAGAATTGCCAGTGAGAAGTTTCCTGTCCCCCTATCAGATGACCCCCACCTTGCATTCATGATGCCTGGTGGCAGGAGGAGATAGAAACACTAATAACCCGTAAAGAAGATTTGCGATTGTGGACCACATTGGGGGCACATCTTTTGTCCTCAATAGAGGATCCATATCCAATACACCAGAGGGATTAAGAGGAGAGTCTCGTGGTGAAACCGGAGAAGCTGGATATACTTTCTGGATGTGAATGTGATGTAATCATGACTGATGCAATTTTGGAATTCGACTTGAACTAATGGACTGGGAGAACATATGTCTGTCCTGACGAAGGTGGTGGAAAAAAATTGTTAAGACCATCGAAACTTGTCGACGTTAATGGAATAAGTGGACTCATTGGACTTGGCCAATATCAGATAACAAATTTAAATCTATTAGCTGGTGGATACCTAAGTGGGACATTTTCTTGTGATAGACAAAGGAGGGTGTCTTTTGTGTTGTCTCCCTTTTATGTCAATGTTTTGAGTGTTGAACATATAGTGATGTGATTAGGGTGAGGGATGTCAGATGTTTTGGCATGATTAATTACTTTTATCAAACCTTTGTGATTTGTTAATGAGCCTTTTTTATGGTGGATGTCTATATGCATGGGGGATAAAGGTTTTTCATTACAGAACAAATTATACTATGTAAATTGCTTTTAAATACAGTACATGAGTGGGGTTAACTATTATTACATTTCTTTTATAAGATTTTTTTCATATATTCCTTTATTACGACGGCTGATGTGAGTGGATGTATGTTTGAAAGGAGAACAGCATGGTGTGAGAGTATAACATTTCCCTCCAAGGGGTATTATTTTTATATCAAGGCTTGATGTAGCACCAGGAGTGTCAAAGTGGTGGATCGCGTACTATGTGCCACTTATTGACAATGGCACAGGGATTTGGGACTTGTTGGGCCACTTGATCCTCACTAGTATGATGAAACAAATGTTGCGCAAGGACGCAGTAGTCCACTTACCTCTGGCCCTGATGGTAAAAAATGGATAGCCTTTACCCCAGTGACAGGTACATGATACCGTAGATGGCTGCTAGGACGTTAGTATAGATTTGGAGTTTGTCAGTGTTGTGGAATGTGTGGTGGACAGCGTGTCATCTGAGGATGCTGTGTACATTGCATGTCTGTTCTACCTCCAACCAATGCTATATTTAATGCCATGTTCACCTCATGTTTCAGATGCAAATATGACCCGAGCCGAGAAACATGTTTTTGAGAAGAGGGCTCACTGATACAGACACATGATGGAGGTACATGCCGGGTATCAAAGGAGCAAAGAAATATAGGAGAGAGAAATCCACTGGGGCTTGGCTTGCCTTTTCTCATGGGGGACCTCCGCTACAGCCCACAACTGTGCAGCTGTGCAGGCCACTTAGGGGAAAAAAAAAGTCCTCTGCTGGTCCTACCCCCGCCACATCTACTGCACCCATCTACAGTCAGGCACCCCAACAGCCACCTGCTCATCCACAACCTCAACCTTTGAGGCCAACATGAGATGAGTCATGGCAGCCTGGATGGCAAGATTGTATAAATTAGAGAAAAAACAATGCCAGGAACTACAAACTGCTAAAGTACTGCAAAAAGCAACTTAAGAAGATGTGAACTATTTGTGCCACAGCCTCCCAGTTCCTTCCCTTCTCCCATTTACTAATGTTTACTTTTTTACGGGGTGGGTAGTATTAGGTTAGTTAAATAGTGTAGGTTAGGTGTAGGTTAGTTTAAGTATAGTTTGGGGGTTGGCTTTTAGTACATGTTTTATTTTGGGGGGATTGGGCGGGGGTTATGTTTGGGTTTCTATGTTTATCAAAAAAATCTACAAAAAAAATAGAAAAAATAAATATTTGTTTAGGATATAGGTTAAGTTAGTACATGTGTAGCGTTAGTTTATGTTGTCCTACTTGTATATTGTCTCTTAAGTGGGGTGGGGGGACAATGTTTAGAGTGTGGTGTTACATGTGTAAGATTAGTTTAGAATAGGATAGGTAGCTGTAGGGGTAAGTTAAGATAAGTTAGTTTAGGTTAGTTTAGTGTAGGGTAGTGTCTAGCATAGGTTTTGATATGATGTTCTTAATATATTTTAATAAATCCTGTGAGTATTAGACAATAATCTCTCCATGTTGGTTGAGTGTCTCGGTGTTCCCATGTGTGCACTGGCCAAGTAGGAGGAATGCCTTAGGGTATGCGTTCTGATTTTATTTCCATGGATGACCACGTGCATCCCCTATGACCAAGGATCTGTCAGATTAGCTGCTAAATGACATCAGCTACTCAAAACACTTGTCATCCACAGTTCCAGCCATTCATATTGTGTATGTATACAGAATCTTAACAGGTAAGTATGGAATTTCAACTGTCATCACTTGGTTCTGTCAGAATTATTGGTGGAAAATGTGGCACATATGGCATCAGCCATTCTAGGGTCTGTACTTTGGCACTCTGAAAGCTGCCCATCACTGAAGAAATTTGTCTCTTCTGAACCTCACTGTTAGGACTCGCACTCACACACACACGCTTCTTGCTGCTCCCTCACAAAATAAATCTGCATGTATGAAAAAAGATGAAACATGTCATGAATGTGTTTACAGCACAGCACTTCCCTGTAACTTGTGAGGAAAATTATCTTCCGTCTGAAGACCGAATATTACATTGCATATTTGTTATATTGATAAGAGCAAGTGTTGTCCCTTTTGTGAACTGTGTGCCAAGCAGTTTATGGAGACATCAAATTCCTTCATATGAATCATCAGAAGTGTTTGATGACTCATCACCAGCATGTGTCTGATGATTCATCATCAGCACAGTATCCACACCCCTGATGATTGATGACTCATCACCAGCATGTGTCTGATGACTCACCACCAGCACACCAGTCTATAAATAGAACTGCCAAGGTGTTTCCTGTGCTTTGCTTCGAGTCTTCCTTAGCTCTCAGGTGTTCCCGGTTCAGCTGGAGTGCCCTGATTCTTTCAGGAGTGGTCTTTTCAGTGCGCGGCTTCATTGGAGCTTCCCTCTCTGGAGTGGATTACTTTCGCAGCGGCTGGAGAATTTATGAGCAGTATTCCATCTTCCTCAAATAATCGAAACATTCCAGGAGAAGTCAGTCTGTAAGTAATTCCCCTCTCCTCTCCCTGTTTTCAGCCTTCTTAAGGTAGTAACCTTTTGGTGCATTATGAAAGACATTTGTTGGTGCTGAGATACAAGACTATTTTCCAAAGACAGTTGACAAGTATTTTTAAAAGCAGCATTGAAGTTAAGTGTTCTGAACTCCTGAAAGCGTCGCTCAATATCTATGCAAACTTAGCCGTTTATTCTGATTGTTTTGGAGCAAGTCTATTGTATGAAAATGAATACCAAAAGACAAATTCATAAGTCTGATTTTATAACGATTTTGTTGTGAGTTACATAAGCGTGCTTAATAGTTGAGCAATCTAGCGCTAATAATTATTGTGACTTTGCTGAAACACTCGGTGATTGTCCAATCGAATGATAATAATTATTGTTATTTTTCTGAAAGACTCTGTGATATTTGTAGTTCTTTTGTTTTTGATTTGTTTTTTGTCTTAGAATTTCTGCACCAAGCCCTGAGGCAACTTTCTTAGAACAACAGTGACTCTCCTTCGTAAACCAGTGTTTTGTTTATCTTCCCTTCCCAAATTCCTGTTTCCTATCCATTGCCCCTGGAGGCTATTCGCTAGTTCCTGCTTCATTCCAGATACAAGAGAATAGTGTTTAGGGGTGAGGGTTTTATTCTCTCTGCTCCTGTGGAACTCAGGTGAGTCAACATGGTCTTGTCACTCACATATTAGTTGTACTGGTGCTCTGGCAGGGGACATTTCCAGACACTTGGTTCTGACCCATACATGCCATATTTCAACTTACATGGATATCTGTTCAATACACATATTTAAGGCTCTGTAAGTTGGTTGTAGCCCACTACACCATCATTCACCTTTTTCATGTCTTTGGATCTGACAATAATGCACACATGTAATTAGGTAATGTTCTCAATGACATAACTTCACACAATGCATACATTTAGCTGAGTTGATGGATCACAGTAAACGTTGACATGTTACATGTGAACAAGGAGATTTATTTACAGGTGCAAGTGTATTTTTCAATGCTATACAATGTCCAGTTCACAGACCACATGAGAGATCCTGAGCCATTTGTTGTACATTCAGAGTTCAAGGGTGAGGGACATGTCATGAGACATGGTTAGCAGAAGTGTGCATTAGTGAGGAAGTGTCCAAATTGGCAATTGGTATGAAGTGAGACAATGACAGTACACAGCAGACATGAGTGAAGAGGGCACATTGCCAGCTGTCACAACACTGGCATAATCTTAAGCACAGAACTAAGGAGATACTGTCCATGTGGCACAGACTGCTCTACCGGGTGGTTTACCGTGTGAATGCTGTTCCTTCCACATCTTCATCCTCCAATGTGTGTGGTGCCTCCTATGCCATGAGTGGTGCTGTTGTAGAGATTGAGGGGGCCACACACACATAAGAGGATAGATATGTGGAATAAAAGGTCCTGGGAGCTGCCATTTGTGGGCACACAAAAGGCAAGGAGGAACTGTTGATTTCTCAACACCACAGCAACATCACAGTGGTAGGCAGCCATGTTTTCCCTGAGGGAGGCCACTTCCCACTGTATGGACTCCAGTGTATTCTGTATAGCCCCCAGCCTGATGTCTATCATTCTGCTGCCACTTTAGTAGGGCAATTGTTGACGTCTCTGCCTCATGACAGCAGCTACGTCAGCCAGGGACTGCTGGAGTCCATGGAGAGGGGAGTGGGTGCCTCTGATGGCAACTGGGTTGTCCTTATTTGGACTGAGGCACCTCTGCACTCCCTCTAGACTGCCTGCAATGGCCTCCATCCTCACCTGCAACTGCTTGGCCAGCTCCCACTAGGCTCCTACCACTGTCCTCTGAAAGGTGATGTCTGTGTCCTCGGAGTCCAAAGTTGTGTCAGGACTGGCTGGTCCTGTGTATTTGTAGCTGAGTGGTTCATGTGGAGTCCCAGCAATGCTGTGTGCTCTCCCTGCAACTGGAGGTGGTGTCTGGAGGGAACCTAGGACATCCTGGAGAGTCTCTTCATTGATGGTCAGCAGCTGGTCATCCATGTAATCTGTAAAATCCAGGACAGGCAGGTTGGTAGGAGTTAAGGCATCTTCCTCTGCAATGAGATAGTGATATGTCAATCTTTGACTGTGGTGGCTGTTGACATGGCACCTCATTTACTTGCTATTGTAGGTTCAGTGACATGCTACAGACCCAGGTTGTAGTTGTAAATGATGTGTTACATTGTGCATCGCACATGGGGCAATCTTTCAAAGTAATTTGTGCTTTGATCCCACACCACCAACTTCATGTCAGACTCCTTACCCCTGCCACTAACACCGTGGTGGCCTGTAATTTACCTTCGTATTCACTGTGGTGGACATTCCCATAGTAGTGTAATGTGTGCTGTTACTCTTTTGGTGCTATAATGCATTGGCACCATGAATGATGGCACTAGTGCAGCAAAGCACAGGTAGGTCCGTTGCTTACAATGCTTGTGCCTCTAGCAGGACCCACACATGTGCTAATTGGATAGACAGTCCAACCATTAGGGATTGTCAGCCCTATTAGTTTGTCCCTCCCTACATTTGGGACATTTCCTTCCATACAGCATATCTGCCACATGCATATGTTGGGCTAAGGATGTATAATGTGGATCAATGCATGCATTTTGAGACTTTGTTGATGCAGCACAAAGGGAATGTGCAACTTGGATCCACCTGGACAACTATTTGTATGATGATACAGTTGCATTATGGGCTAGTGACATTGTGCCAGTAGTGCAACTTTGATGCTACTTGTGCCAGCTCTTACACATGTAGATGTCCCATTACGCAGGACACCAACCATTCCCACAACACAGATAACCTTGTTACATGGTGATATTTAAGCGACTTGTATGGCAGCACAAATGATGGTCACAGACATGCCCCATGTGTTGTATGAGTTCAGTTCTTTGCCCATTCCCAAATGGTGCACGGAGGTGTGTGGAGTTTTTGTTGGTCCACCTTCTGCAGTTTGCATTTCACAGGTTGCACACTTAGGCCCTGATTTTTCTCAAGCAAGTGGCAGAGCTCAGTGCAATAGCAATATAAGTTGCATGGCACACCACCACTTTTGAAATGCAGGGATGCAGCATGTTTACTGCAATATGGCACACCCAGTGTTTCCCCCAGCGTCTGTGCAGATTTGGTCTCCCTGCATCAACGCAGGCATCCTTGCACCATAGCGAAGGGGTGCCTCCGTTGAGGGGATAGATTGTTTATATGCAGGGAGGTGTTCCTTCCTGCACAGGAACACGCTTATGGCAAGGTGGCATTTCTATGTATGTTGCAGGTTGCAGCACACATGAGAAGGGCAATGACACAAGGAGGACGGAAAGCATTTTGCCTTGTTGCGCCATCCTGACCCAACCCCTGGGATGGTGTTGACTTCAGTCACAGTGTCTGATGAACGTGTTGAGTTGGATCTGGGGCATAAACAATATGCAATGTGTGTTGTTGTGGCACAGCAAAATTAATTGCACGTCCCTTCCAGGCAATGCGCTGCATATTTACAAGGTGGTGTAAAGCCATAGTAATTGGCTTCTGTTCATGTTGTGTATACGTTGGAGTGCATTGCGCAACCAGAGTGTGGCTTGGTTGGCGATGGGGCGTTTTGATTCAGGGCCTATGTGTCCAGATGCAACCCTTTAGCATGCATTGAGTGTGTCCTATGTGCCTCCCCCTTCTGCCATTTGTGAGATTACAGATAGTCTCCCCCCCTGGAACTCACCCTGCATTGTGGTAGATCTTGGTAGTCTGCACTGTCCTGTCCTGTAATTCCAGTGACCAGCTGCTCGGGGATAACCACTGCCACCACCACCTCCAGCTCATCGAGGTTCTCCTGTGGTGCAGGACTTCCGCCTCCAGTCTGCAGTGCTGCCTTTCGGTTCCTGGCCAGTTTCTCCTTAGTTCTGCGCTTGCAATCGTGCCAGTGCTTCTTGCAATCAGTGACATTCCTCCTCACCTCTGCCACGCTGTTGACTTTGTCTACTATTGCCTGCCATATGGCCTCTCTCCTACCTACTGGAAATTTGGAGGTGACAAAGAGCTGGTGTTGGTGCTCCATCACCTCTCTGACCAAGACGTCATGCTCCTCCTTACTAACGCAAAACTTCTGCTTCCTCTTCTGTTTCTCCTGGGACTTTTCTGGACCCTCCTGGCTGGTACTTGGCTGATTGGGATCTCCCTGGGGTCTGTCCCGGCCTGCATTCTCCATATTGTCTTCCCAAATTAGTTTTTCTTGCCTGCGCATTGTTTTTGGATGCTAATGCGGTTAAATATGGAGCTAACCAGTTTTGTGTCAAAAACGTGCTGCAAAACGGTCTAGCGCCACATTTGCAACATTGGTGTCTTTTTTTTCTTACAGCATGTCAGAGTGGTTAGCGTCATTTGTTTTGGCGCTAACCATTCCTTAGCACCATCATGCATCATTTTTTAAATGTGACATACAGATGGCGCTAGGGAATGACGTTAGCTTGCAGTAATTTTGACATGCGTCATTTTTCATAAATATGGGGGTTATTCTAACTTTGGAGGAGGTGTTAATCCGTCCCAAAAGTGACGGAAAAGTGACGGATTTACCACCAGCCGTATTACGAGTCCATTATATCCTATGGAACTCGTAATACGGCTGGTGGTATATCCGTCACTTTACCGTCACTTTTGGGACGGATTAACACTCCTCCAAAGTTAGAATAACCCCCTATGTGTCTAAATGACACATATAATGAAAACCCTGCAAAACACAGTTCACACAGAGCTATGATTAACAATAAATGCAAAAAGCAAGCGAGACAAAAATATAATAGGATCTATGAATTAGAAGCCATATCAACTTTAAACAATTAACAAACACACCCAAAATAGAAACACGTGCATCCTTGCTAACACATCACAACATAGTACATTGTGCCTGAAGCAGACCCTGACCTCAAGAAACCCATTTAAAAAGAAACACAGCATTCACGCCCAACAGAGCACAACTTGACCACTGACTGAATAAGCACAACACAATAGGAAGCCAGGTCATAACCTCCAAAGTGGGAAACTGTAATAAATGGAAAAGCAACTAAAGCTGGCATAACCCTTCATTGATGAAATCAGATGAAGGCTGTTTGCACTCAGAAGAGTCTAAAACAAATAAGTATTACCACTGCAAAGCAGTCTAGTTTGTATGTGGTGCACACTCCACTATCACGGGCATACTGCTCACCCTGCACTCACCCTTTTAATGGTAACCTGTGGAGGAAGTTGTAAAAGAAGCGCATATAATTAAATAAGTAACAGATATGGCAGCTGTATTCTGCACAATCCAAAGGAGACAGATGGGTTATTTAGGTAGGCTAAATCGAGGCTGCATTTCTATAATCCAAGCAGAATAAGATATCTCTCCTCCTCATCAACTGTCTCTCTTCATCCAATATGCAAGGGAGAATTTTCTTTTTCTTTAAACTCTTCCAAAGGAGCAACATGTACCACCAGTTTGTTGTTGGCATGCAGGCAAAAATTAATATCAACATTGATAATAATGCCAACATATTTGGTTGCAGTAGTAGGGCTATAAGTGAGCCAAGAGCCAATGACTAGCACAGCAAGGTCCAGGTTCAAGAATAATTCCCAAAATGCCGCACCTCATTTTATCTGCATTCAACTTCAAAGCATTGTTCGCTATCAAACTTGTGACTGAGGTAAAACATTTCTGATGTTTGGGGGAAAAATAACAGTTACTCCTAATTTGTAGTACTAGGAACTGAATATCAGCAGAGTAATTCAAAAGGTAAAGGAAACATAATAAGTAAAAGCAACTAAGGGATTAAATAAGCAGTAGAGAGCTACACTAAGTGCACATTAATTATTAATATGCAAGCCTATATTTATACTTTTTTAGCCCCGCATTTGCGTCATTTTTGGACACAAAATTGGCGCAAACTTAGAAAATATCCAATTGTATTTTGTAAGTTTGCGCCATTTTTACGTCAAAAAATGATGCAAATGTGGCACTAAAAAAGTATAAAATATGGGCCGAAGTGTTTTTATTTTAAATCAGAAAAAGTAATTTAATGCACACCCAACTGAATACAGCAAATAAAAATACAAATGTACACAATGACACTGAGACCTCTGTATAACCTCCAGAAATAGAGATCAATAGCTAACAGTCCATTTGCTGGTGAACTATGTATAATACTTCCCTATTATATATTTCAAGGAGTTCATAACTTCACAACAGGAATTTGTTCCCATAGTAGTTATCAGAGAGTGCTCAATGTAAAACACCTCCTCTTCCAATTGTTATGGAGTTCACAAAGAAAAGCACCCTTCTGGGGCCAGATGTAGCATTATCCGAATTTGCGATTCGGAAATTGCGAGTTGGTGCGACTCGCGATTTCCGAATCGCAAATGCGGATGCAGAACGGTGTCTCAGACACCGTCTGCGAGTCGTTATGGGATCGCAAAGACCCACCTCATTAATATTAATGAGGTGGGTCACATTTTGCGACCCCATAGCGAGTCCCTGCACTCACAGGGATGGTTGCCTGCTGAAGACAGCAGACCTCCATGTCTGTGACTGCGTTTTAAATAAAGCAGTTTTTTTTATTTTATTTTGCAGCCCGTTTTCCTTAAAGGAAAATGAGTTGCAAAATAAAAAAAATAACAAAACCATTTGGTTTCGGTTTTTCAGAGCAGGCAGTAGTCCATTGGACCACTGCCTGCTCTGAAAAACCCTTTTTGGCAACATTCACAAAGAGGAAGGGGTACCATGTTGACCCCTTCCCTTTTGAGAATGGTGGTGGTAACTGCGAATTGCTTTTCGACCGCATTCGCGGTCACAAAGCAATTTTGCATAGCGATGCGAGTCGCAAATAGGAAGGGGACACACACCCCTTCCTATTTGCAAGTCGCATTCGGCATTTTGCATGGTGCAAACTGCGATTTTCGCAGTTTGCACCATGCAAAATGCTTGCTACATCTGGCCCATGGTGCTTTTTTCAGAGTTCTCAGTGTGAAACCTGACTCTGGGAGTATTGGAGCAGAGCAGCATGTGGCTGATGCAGGGAGGTGTTAAAGACTAGAAACTAAGAACTGTGCAAGGCACAAAAACAACCTGCAATAAAGCAATGCCAAAAGAATGTTTTTTCTTTGAAAGGAAAGATAAAGTACTTTGATCTCTAAATACTATACTAAAGAGTAGAATTATCTGCAAGGTTCCAGGTGGAATTACAATTTGGAACCCCTCCGTTGTGTGACTCGTAGATGAACCAGGATGCAAATCAAATATCATAAAAATTGTTACAGGGAGCAACAAGCTCTATATATCTAGTCTGCTCCTGTTATTGAGGAGTTATCATATGGAAATTTGTACATCATTAGGCTCATATCCTAAAACTCAGCAATGTTCTTTTATGAGACTATTGGGAAACATGAGGCTTTTAACGATCAAAAATCTTAAGCTAAAGGCTTTGTCAAGTTGTTCACAATGAGAAATAAGAGGACTACTGCCTGTGCCATTACATTTTACAGTGAATAAAGCAAACCTATTGGCTTTAACATGAAACTAAAAAAACAGTCATGTATTCTCAGTCTAGAAAGACGCATCAAATGTTTCAGGAAGACTCAAAGTATACATTGACATGAACCCTCTGGTGATATAAAGAATTTTCTGATGCCAGTTCAAGAAAGAGACATACACACTAAACCCATTGCTAATTAATTTGTCGAAGACTTCACAATGTAAATCCCATTCCTATTGTATTTGTGAGGTAGTGAAAAGTGTAAAGCACTTGCCTGTGGTGCTTGTCCTGTGTTTACCATGTAAAACTACTTTCTCTTTCATTCATCAGAGTTCACAATGTAATTTGAGCATGTTCCTGTTGTATTTATCTGGGTTCACAATGTGCAACCACTTCTTATGGTATTTGTCATAGAGTTCACAATATTAAAGCCTTTCCTGTTGTTCACAGTGTAAAATTCCTTCCCTTTCAAATCAGGTAATTCATTTTGTAAAGCAACTTCTTATTGTATTTTTCAGAGTTGACGAACCCTTTCCTGTTGCATTTGTCTGAGATCTCACTCCCCAAAGCCTCTCTTTGCTGTATTTGCCCCAGAGTTAATAATACAAAGCTCTTTTCTTCTTTAATAAAGTTAGAATAATTTAATTCACACCCAACTAAAAACAGTAAATAAACATAACTAATGTACACATCGACAGTGAGATCTTGGTATCATCAACGTGAAGTAGAAATATGTCAGAAATTCTCTTGCTGTTAAAATATGCAGAACCACTGTCTATCATATTCATCAAGGAGTTTACAACAGGAATTTCTTCCTATAGTAGTTGTCAGAGAGTGCTCAATGTAAAGCCCCCGTCTTCCATTTGTAATAGAGTTCACAAAGAAAACTCCCTCTTTGGTGCATTTGTCAAGGACTTCACAGTGTAAAATCTGACTCGCAGGGTACTGAAGTAGAATAGTCTGTGGCTAACACAAGGAGTTGTTGAAGGCTAGAAACCCAGAACTGGGTAAAGCACACAAATAACCCACATTAAAGCAATTTCAAATCAATGCTTTTCATTAAACAGAAATAAAGCACTTTAATATACACTTAGTTAAATACTGCACTAAAGAGTACAATTATTTACAAGATTCTACGTGGAATTAAAAATTTGGAACCTCTCTGTTAAGGGGCTAGCAAATGAACCAGGATCCAAGTCATGTACTGTGAATAAATATCTCTGGGAGCAACAGACTCTATAAATCTAGTCTACTCCTGTTATCTAGGAGTTACCATGTGCCAATTTGCACATCAGCAGACTTCATTCCTAGAAATATGCAATTCTAGTATATGAGACTTTTGAACAATATGAGGCTTTTCACAATCAAAAATATTAAGCCAAAGGCTTTGTCAAGTTGTTCATAATAAGAAATGAGACTGCTCTTGGATTTGTAACCACCTTTAATAGTGAGTAAAGCAAACATTGGTTTTAACATGAAAATAGATAAACATAGCCATCTTCTCTAAACCCAGAGAGACATATGAAATATTTTAAGAATGCTCTTCCCTCTGGTGATGTAAAGAATTTTCTGGTGCTAGACCCAGACTCGGGACATATGCATTAAACTCACTGATAATGCATTTCTCAGAGAGTTCACAATGTAAATCCCATTCCGAATGTATTTGTCAGATAGTGAAAAATGTAGTGCACTTTCCTATGGGGCTTCTCTTGAGTTTACAATGTAAACCTATTTCACATTGCATTTGCCAAAGTTCACCATGTAAAACTATTATCTCTTGCATTTGTCAGAGTTCACAATGTAATTATTACACGTTCCTCTTGGTTTTATCAGGGTTCACAATGTGCACCCATATCTGGGAGAGGATGTATCGCAGCAGTTAGAGTGACCGCCTCAGAAGTTGGAGACTGGGTTTTCAGCTTTGGTGCAGGGTCTTGTGATTCTGGGCAAATCACTTAGATGGTCATTACAACCCTGGCAGTCGGTGTTAAAGCGGCGGTAAAACCGCCAACAGGCCGGCGGTAAAAAAAATGGAATCACGACTGCCAACATAGACAGCCACTTTAACACTCCGACCCCCACGCCGGTACAAACAAACACCGCAGCGGTAACCGCCAACAGACAGGCGGAAGACAAGGTTCGCCCACTGTATTACAACAGTCCAATCCGCCACCTTTTCCGGGGCGGATTCACCGCGAACAAAAACACGGCGGAAACAGGACTTGGAAGGGAAAACGCTCACCTCTACACACCCCACGAGGAACCAGGATGCCATGGAACCGGAACTCCAGATACTGCCAGCCTTTATCATCCTGCTTCTCTACCAGGAACAACAAAGACGGCGGCGAAGACCACGGTGAGTACTGCACCTACGACACAGGGGTAGGGGGAGGGAAAAAAGAGTGACACACACATGCAACATCCAACACTCCCACTCCCACCCTCACCCACTACAACACACACACAAGTACATGTAGATACATTACATTTACAACACCCAACTCCCCCTGGAAGAATGCAAGGACAAAAGGAAACGAGTCGAACGTTTCTAATCTATTCAAAAACAGTAATCAAAAATATAAACATTCATATACATATATTTACACTAGAAACAAATATATACACCAAGAATACAAGTCCAAGGTATTCCACCATCATAGTCCGAGTACCACTGGGCCCAAAATGTATGGGCGAGGCCCACACTCAATACCCAATCAAGATGGAGAGAACACTGCTGGGGCATCAGATAGAAATACAACAGGCACCTCAGGGGGAATAGGGGGGGACCCCAGCCAGATGAGTGCACGACACCAGATCCACAAGGGTGCTCCATGCCCATTGATGTATCCTGGGGAGTGCAAAGCCACAGTCTCTCAAGTCTCTCCAGTGGGTGGTTTGCCCACTGCTTTATCCTGGGGAGTGCAAAGCCACAGTCTCTCAAGTCTCTCCAGTGGGTGGTTTGCCCACTGCTTTATCCTGGGGAGTGCAAAGCCACAGTCTCTCAAGTCTCTCCAGTGGGTGGTTTGCCGACTGCTGCATCCTGGGGAGTGCAAAGCCACAGTCTTTCAAGTCTCTCCAGTGGGTGGTTTTCCGCTGCTGCATCCTAGGGAGTGCAAAGCCGCAGTCTCTCAAGTCTCTCCAGTGGGTGGTTGGCCCACTGCTGCATCCTGGGGAGTGCAAAGCCACAGTCTCTCAAGTCTCTCCAGTGGGTGGGTTGCCCACTGCTTTATCCTGGGGAGTGCAAAGCCACTGTCTCTCAAGTCTCTCCAGTGGGTGGTTCGCCCACTGCTGCATCCTGGGGAGTGCAAAGCCACAGCCTCTCACGTCTCTCCAGTGGGTGGTTTTCCCACTGCTTTATCCTGGGGAGTGCAAAGCCACAGTCTCTCAAGTCTCTCCAGTGGGTGGTTTGCCCACTGCTGCATCCTGGGGAGTGCAAAGCCACAGTCTCTCAAGTGGATAACAGTCTCCACTGGTTCTGGAGGGGGCTTTGTGCCCAGAGTGCTTCATCCTGCCAAGGACTGAGGTAGTGGATGTGAATCTCCACTGGTTCTGGAGGGGGCTTTGTGCCCAGAGTGCTTCATCCTGCCAAGGACTGAGGTAGTGGACGTGAATCTCCACTGGTTCTGGAGGGGGCTTTGTGCCCAGAGTGCTTCATCCTGCTCGTGGCGGCCTCAGTAGCGTCGGAATCTTTGGTGCTCACTGGCCTGCGGTGCTTGTTGCAGCGGTGTCCTGTTCAGCAAATCTGGTGGCGGCGGTCTCCTGTTCAGCGGTGCTGGTGGCGGCGGTGTCCTTGGCAGCGCTGCTTGTGGCGGCGGTGTCCTTGGCAGCGGTGCTTGTGGCGATCTAGTCCGCCGTGCAGGTTTTCCCAGACTTGCCTGTTTTACTGTGCCCCTTCCCCACCTTGGATGGTGGCGCAGCTGGCTCCACACTCCCAACTGTACCCCTGGGAGCGGCTTTGGTGGAAGATTTTTTTCCTCTCTCCCACCGGGCACTGGCCAACTTTTTGTGCTTTTGAGGTGGGGGACTGTCCGTGCTCTGGCTCCTTGGCACACTGGCTTCCCTGCTGCCTGGCGCACTCCAGAAGCCGGTTACTACTGGCACCACTGTTGCCGCTGATGTTGTGGCTGAGGCGCTGGGTGGGGACCTGGAGAGCCGGGCCCTAGGAGACTGAAGGGGTGGGGGGAGGTGAGAGGAAGAGGTCAAGGTTGGGCAGAAAAAGTTTTTTTAACACAATGGGACGGGTAGATGGAGGGGGTTTGGGAGTGGAGGAAGAGGTGGTGGTTGTAGGAGGTGTACGTGTGGTGACTTTGGGTGAAGGTGCATGGGCTGGAGGCTGTCGTGAGGTGGATGGCTGTTGGGTGGATGTGCGGCTGCGTTTGTGTACCTTGGGAGGTGGGCTCACAGACACACTGGGAGAGGACACAGGGGATGTGTGAATGGTAGTGGGGGTGGTGACTGCACGTGAGCGGGGTGTGGTGGTGGGTGTGCTGGTGATGGAGGTAGTGGCTGACGATGTAGTGCATGCAGGTGGGAGTGGAGACGAGAGTGGGAGGGAGGAGGGAGACGATGAGGAGGGGGACACAGTGGAGGCAGTGGCTGTTGGTATGTCTGTATGTGTATGATGCTTGCGTGAGTGCCTGTGGGATGTGTGGTGCTTATGTTTGCCTGAGCTTCCCTTGTGTGTTGACGTGTGAGCATGCTGGTCTGATGGTGTGCTTGGGATAGGCTGAGGTACAGGGGTTTGGGTCTGGGTGGAGGAAGTTGGAGGGGGGAGGCTAGAGACAGGGACAATGGCTGCCATCAGTGCTGAGGCCAGAGTCATAAAAGCTCGCTGATGGGCTGCCTGACCAGAATGAATGCCCTCCAGGTATACATTGGTCTGTTGCAACTGCCTCTCTACACCCTGGATGGCACTCAAAATGGTAGACTGACCAACAGTGAGGGACCTGAGGAAGTCATTGACCTCCTCACTGAGGGTAGCAGGGCTGACTGGGGCAGGGGCTGAGGTGCCTGGGGCAAAGGAGATGCCCACCCTCCTGGGTGAGCGGCCACGGGGAAAACGCTGAGGGGCTGCTGGGAGGGTGGTGCTGGTAGGGGGGGTGGCGGCTGTACCTGTAGATGTGGGGGACACAGAGGGGTCCGCCACCGCAAGGGAGCTCCCATCAGAGGAGGAGTCCATGTCCCTGGTCTCAGCTCCTGTCCCCGCCGTGGAGCTCCCCTCGCCCTCCATTCCACTGGTGAATTCTGACTCTGTTGTGTCGCCCTCCAGGGCCATGTGGGATGCAGCTCCCTCCTGCTCCGGTGCCACTGCTCTTCTGCCTGATGATGCTAATGCACAAAAGCACTGGGAGACCACAAAAAGTGGGGAGAAGACAGAAGAAAGACATGTTGAGTGCATGCAATACCGCTACCGTTGGTGGACACTACAAACACAGAAGCCCCCTGCACTACGCCGTGCACTTGGAGTTCCCTAATCAATCACAGGGATATGGGTTACAAGGCTATGCCCGATTGCTGCACACATGGAAGTCACAGGAGCCTGACTAGGTGTAGTTGGGTCTGTACACAGGTGGGGTGGGGTGCCACAGGGCCTGCCTTAAGAAGGGACTTTTCCTACTAAACTCGCCCTGGCGTAGGGGAACCCACAGCCCACCTCCCCCACCCAGACACCTACAATGCACGCTGAATCAGCTGAATGAGAGTGTACTCACCCCCTTGTGGCTGCTGTGATGCCCTCAAGCGCCCATCCAACTCCGGTACGCCACCGCCAAGATCTGGAACATCAAGGGGGTCATGGTGCGACGGTCACCCCTCCCACGTTGGGAGGCCAACCCCAGCTGGGCCTCCGCCGTCTTCTTGCTCCAGCGGCGAATGTCCTCCCATCTTTTCCGGCAGTGCGTGCTCCGTCTGTGGTAGACCCCCAGGGTCCGGACTTCGTTGGTGATGGCATGCCAAATATCCTTCTTCTGGTGGGCGCTGACCTACAGGAATAATACAGGGGAAAAGGAGAAGATATAACCGTCTGCACCGTCACAGTCATTGGCCCGCATCCCTACCCTTGCCATGACGCACATGCACTCACCGTCGTTTCATGCATGCCTCATTCTCCCCCCACTATCTTTCATCCACACCACTCCAAACAGGAATTGCCCATACAGGATGCTCACAGTGTACTCACCTGTTTGTCTGGAGGACCGTACAGTAGCGTGTACTGGGGGAGGACCCCATCCACTAGTTTCTCCAACTCCTCCCTGCTGAAGGCAGGGGCCCTTTCCCCAGACACACGAGCCATTGTCTCTTCCAGACTGAGGTCACAGCAGCACTTGCAGTGTAGGTCCTCTCCTGTCGAAGATCAGGTATCAAGTGATTGAACAGACAGAAAATGGCGGTCACATTCGTGGCGGTGCATACCGTCACCATCGGCGTACATCGTCGTTGGCTCCTGGGACCCATAGGGTCCAATGTTAACCAATGCAGGATTGCGCCGCGGTTTTTGACCGCCTACCGCGACGGTGTACAACACCAGCGCAGTTACCTCATATCCCCTTGTCCAACATTACAAGTCAGGCAGCCGCCATTTCAGGGGACCACATGGCATTATTTTTTACTGCGTCACACATATCTAGGCCTTGCTTAAACACTAATACAGCCATATGTCGAATTTGAAACATTTTCCGATTAAGTTGTGTTTACGTACCTCAGTGTTGGTTGACTCTCTGCTCGCTGTTCTCCTCCATAGGGCACGTCCACTGGGACAGGTGAGGAGATGGCGGCATCCTCTGGTGTACAGACCGCTGGTGGACCTGTCGACAATGGAGGAGCGACATGTAATTATCACCTACAGACTTGATCGTACCACAATCCTGGAACTGTGTGCCCAGTTGGAGCCAGACCTGATGTCAGCTATCCGCCATCCCACAGGAATCCCCCCCTAGTGCAGGTGCTGTCAGTACTCCATTTCCTGGCAAGTGGGTCTTTTCAGACGACAGTGGCCATAGCATCAGGGATGTCCCAGCCTATGTTCTCCAACGTGTTGTCCAGAGTGTTTGTCTGCCCTGCTGAAACACGTGCGCAGCTACATCGTTTTCCCTCAGGTGGAGGATTTGCCTACAGTGAAAGGTGACTTCTATGCCCTGGGACATATCCCCAACATCATAGGTGCCATCGAAGGGACACATGTGGCCTTGTTACTCCCCCGCAGGAGTGAACAGGTGTACCGAAACCCGAAGAGTTACCATTCTATGAATGTGCAGATGGTGTGTTTGGCAGACCAGTACATCTCCCATGTGAATGCCAAATTTCCTGTCTCAGTGCATGACGCTTACATTCTGCAGAATACCAGCATCCCTTATGTGATGGGGCAACTCCAGAGGCACCGTGTGAGGACATTGGCCCAATACAGTGTGACTAGGTGTCTGGGGGTGTCCCTAAGAGTTAGTGTGTGTCTAACAGTTGTCCCACGACATTTGCAGGTGACTCTGGTTACCACAACCTGTCATGGCTACTGACCCCAGTGAGGAATCCCAGGACAAGGGCAGAGGAACGATACAATGAGGCCCATGGGTGGACTAGGAGGATTATAGAGAGGACGTTCGGCCTCCTGAAGGCCAGGTTCAGGAGCCTCCATATGACAGATCATCGTGGCCTGCTGTATGCTTCACAACTTGGCTTTGCGACGACAGGTGCCTTTTCTGCAGGAGGATGGTCCAGATGGAGGTGGTGTGGCAGCTGTGGAGCCTGTGGACAGTGAAGATGAGGAAGCAGAAGAAGACGACATAGACAACAGGAGCACGGTGATCCAGCAATACTTCCAGTGAGACACAGGTAAGAAGACAACACTGCCTGCTACATCTGATTTAATTCTTCTACCTCTCATCTGTCTGTCATTTTCACCGAGTGTATGGACCCTGAGTTG
The DNA here is from genome assembly GCF_031143425.1 of Pleurodeles waltl. Lineage (NCBI taxonomy): Eukaryota > Metazoa > Chordata > Amphibia > Caudata > Salamandridae > Pleurodeles > Pleurodeles waltl. The sequence continues at coordinate 1,746,240,661 of NC_090444.1, forward strand.
TCACTTTCCCTTTCGATTTCACAGATGTGGGTCCCACTGTGGGACATCTGCTTTGTTTCTGCATGGACAAGACCTGTGTGACATAGGTATGTTGACATTACATTGGATATAGCATTTTGCCACAGTTATTGCTAATACACATTTTTGAAAGCACAGACTGACTCCAGATTGTTTTGTGATTTAAAGGTGTTTATTTGAGTGCAAAATAGTGGAGGGGGTTGTAAAATGGTCAGGGGTGATGGTGGAGGAATGTCCATGGCAGAGTCCAGTCTATTAGTCTCACAGGTGCATTGTCCAAAGGGGCATAGGAAGTGGAGCTGGGGCAGTTGATGGATGGACAGGGTGACAAAGTGGGAGAGAAAGATGACAATCAGGATGGTCTCATTTCTTGACGGGGGTCTTGGCATTGTTCTCTGTCTTTGTCCTGGATCTCAGGGACTGCTTGTGGGGTGGTTCTCCATCTGCAGGGGGTGGGGTGCTGGTGTTGTGGTCCTGTGGCGGTGCCTCCTGTCCACTAGTGCCGGCAGAGGTGGTGGGCAGTTCTTCGTCCAGGCTAGTGTCAGGGGCCCCTTGTTGTGCCACAGTGTCCCTCTGGTGTTGACGAGTTCCTTCAGCACCCCTACAATGGTGCCCAGGGTGGAATTGATGGATTTGAGTTCCTCCCAGAACCCCAAATACTGTTCCTCCTGCAGCTGCTGGGTCTCCTGAAACTTGGCCAGTACCGTTGCCATCGTCTCCTGGGAATGGTGGTAGGCTCCCATGATGTTGGAGAGGGCCTCGTGGAGAGTGGGTTCCCTGGGCCTGTCCTCCCCCTGTCGCACAGCAGCCCTCCCAGTTCCCCTGTTTCCCTGTGCCTCTGTCCCCTGAACTGTGTGCCCACTACCACTGCCCCCAGGTCACTGGTGTTGCTGGGGTGGTGGGTTAGCCTGGGTTTCCTGTAGTGGTGGATACACTGCTGCTTGACGTGTCCTGGGGACAGAGGTTTGGGCCCGCTGGGTGGGTACTGTGCTGGTGTTTCCAGAGAGGGGAGGCTCTGTTTTTGCTTGTGCCAGTGTGAGGGGAACCGACTGTCCCGAGGTCCCACATGGGCCGGGCTGGTCATCTAGATCCAGTTGGACAGAGCTGCTGTCATCACTGTGGGCCTCTTCTGTGGGTGGAGTGGACATGTCTGGACCCTCCTTTCCGGTGACGTTGGGTAGGGGTCCTGCAGGGGTGTAAAAGCATGATTATTGCATCTGTGTGGGCCATGGTGTGCAATGGGTGGGTGACCCTGTACCCCAGTGCTTGCATTCTTGTGTGGGACCTTGTGTGATAATGGTTTAGGGGGTGTATGGGTATATGCAGTGGACATGCTTTGGTGATAGGTGTCCATGCTTTTGTATTACATGCAGGGCTTGGGTTTGGGATGTGTGGTTTGTGATATTGGGACATATGTGAGGAGTTGGAGTGATGGGGGTGAGGGCGAGGGTGGGGGTATGTGATAGCATGCAGGTGGGGGGGATGAAGTAGTTAAAGGTTTGACTTACCAGAGTCCATTCGTCCAGCTACTCCTGCGAGGCCCTCAGGATGCAGTATAGCCAAGACCTGCTCCTCCCATGTAGTGAGTTCTTGGGGAGGAGGTGGGGGTCCGCCGCCAGTCCTCTGAACCGCAATCTGGTGTCTTGAGACCACGGAACGCACCTTCCCCCGTAGGTCGTTCCACCTCTTCCTGATGTCATCCCTAGTTCTTGGGTGCTGTCCCACTGCATTGACCTTGTCCACGATTCTTCGCCATAGCTCCATCTTCCTAGCTATGGTGGTGTGCTGCACCTGTTATCCGAATAGCTGTGGCTCTACCCGGATGATTTCCTCCACCATGACCCTGAGCTCCTCCTCAGAAAACCTGGGGTGTCTTTGCGGTGCCATGGGGTGGTGTGGGTGATGTGTGGGATGGTGTGTTTTGTGATGTGTGGTGTGATATTTAGAGGTGTGTTGTGTGAGGTGCGTGGATGTTGTGTGAGTGATGGTGTTGAGTGCCTGTGGATGCTATTGTTCTTTCTGGTGGTGTCTCTCTCTGGCCTTCTGTCGCAATTGTTGTCATAAGGGTTTGTGGGTGATGTGGGTGTGTGTTTTATAGTGTATTGAGTGTGTGGGAGTGGTGTGTGTATGTGTATCAGGTGTGTGTATTTCGAATTGTCCAATGTGGTTGTGTTTTGTAAGTGAATGTGTATTTTGAGCGCGGCGGTGTGTACCGCCAATGGAATACCGTGGTTGAAAGACCGCCGCGTGGATTTGTGGGTCGTGATAGTGTGGGCGTATTCCTGTTGCCGTGACGGTGGAGGTTTTGTTATCGCCAGTTTATCACTGGCCTTTGGTGTGGCGGACTTGGGTGGGTGTCTAGATTTTCGCAGATTCCGAGCCGTGGGTCATAATGTCAGTGGAGGCATTCCGCGGCGGTGTGTTGGTGGTCTTCTGCATGGCAGTAAGCGGCTTTTACCGCCAATGTTGTAATGACCCCCTTAATCTCCCGTTGCCGAAGGACAGCGCCTTGAGACCCTTACGGGTGAAAATGTGCACTATGTAAAACTTTATTTAATTTCATCTTATGGTGTTTGACATAAAGTTTATAATGTACAAAACCTTTCCTGTTGTATGTTTCAGAGTTCACAATGTAAAATTACTTCCTATTGAATTCAGAGAACTCATCTTGTGAAGCAACCTCCTATTGTATTTGTTACAGTGGACAACCCCCTTCTTGTTGCATTTGCCAGAGAGCTCACACCCTAAAACCCCTTCTTGTTGTCTTTGCTTAACAGTTCAAAATGACCAAACAATACAAAGCTCCTTCTTATTGTGTTTGGCAAGGAGTTCACAATGTAAAATCACGTCGCTGGACTTTGAAGACACTGGAACTCCAGCATGCTTTTCTCACAGAGATTTATTGTTTCTCATTACCTGTGTTCAACACCAATATCTCTTTGGGGACATTTGTTTCTGTCACCTAGCCTCTCCCACTTCTCTGTCTACTGGGTATTCATCCCAGGTCTGTTAATATGCAGTCTCTTCATTGATCCATCCTCCATTCCATGAATTAATAGCTCCCTTTAATTCCCCTAGATGCACACGTCCCGATAGAATGATGGGTCCTGTGAAGCAGGCTGCAAGGGTTTCTCTGGTTTCTGCTAGAAGAGGGCTATCCGTGTGATCCATGAAAGGTATAGTAGGTGTCACTGTATCATCACTGGAGCTTTTTAGACCTGTTGCCACATGGATCATTACTGGAGCTTTTTAGACCTGTTGCCACATGGACATTAAAGACAATGATGTCAGAATTAAATTGCTTGTACTGTCGCGTGGGCTTTCATTATCCTAAATGAGACTACTGGATTTCCAGGTAGCAGGATCGTTCACGGTGTGGGGGACTGAGTCTGGCCCACTTGGAAGGACCTCTGTCACCCTAAATCCGGTTTTGCTCCGGCTAACTAGCAGTGCCTCATCTCTCCCAAGAGGAAGGGATGATTTGGCAGCCGAGCACATGACATCTTAGAACTTCTCAGAGAAGTCGTAGTCACTCAGATCCAAACCAGCTCTCTCATTTACAGTACGATCTCATATACAAATGACAAAGGCAGTTTGAGTTTTATAGATTGTTTTAATAAAACAACTGCATTTTAGATATTAAGGCGTGAGTCGCAATAACCAGAACCATACAACACAGTAGGATTGAAATAGTCACGAGGAGAGTGAAACATAAGAATAATGCTATCATGGTGTTAATAATTTCTACTCTCTCTCAGCTAGTTCTATTTCGAGCACAGCATGTTAAGCTTCTAACTTGCCTTTCAGATTCCCTGGGAAGCCATAACCCCTCATACCTGAGCAAAGGCCTGTGATCTGGTTCAGCATCTGCAACGAGGCAGTCAGCGTCTAGTTGTGGTTCCCTGGCCGGAATCTCCCTTTTGCATGTATAGGGACCATACAACACAGTAGGATTGAAATAGTCACGAGGAGAGTGAAACATAAGAATAATGCTATCATGGTGTTAATAATTTCTACTCTCTCTCAGCTAGTTCTATTTCGAGCACAGCATGTTAAGCTTCTAACTTGCCTTTCAGATTCCCTGGGAAGCCATAACCCCTCATACCTGAGCAAAGGCCTGTGATCTGGTTCAGCATCTGCAACGAGGCAGTCAGCGTCTAGTTGTGGTTCCCTGGCCGGAATCTCCCTTTTGCATGTATTGGGACAAGGAAGTGTTTTTATAACTAACATGTCAGTGTGATCACAAAATGTCCCTATGCAAGAATGCCAAAGACTAAACTCCTACCACGTCTATCGACAATGTACCAGACTGTATCCTTGACTGAAGCACAGAGTGAACAAGAATGTGTTATTGAGAACGCCAGTGCTGACGTAGGCTAAACAGTGTGATATAAAAAATAAAATAAGACCGTAGAACTAGTTATTTGAAAAATAACAGTACGAAGCCGAATAAAAAGCATTTAGAGCAAAGTGCATGGAGGCTCTAAGCTGCGAACAAAGGTCTAAAGCCTGAAGCTAACGCGCAAAGGATACATAAAACTGACCACACTACAGTACGGAGGAATTAAAAAAGCCACTGTGGGAAATAGTGTGGTTGGTTGTAGAGGAAGGGAGAAGTCCTGGCATTTTGTGGTACCATGTCAAACCTAAAGGAATGTTAAACAGGCTGCCCTGGTTTTCCACACATATTGATGCCAGCATGCCAACTCATAGATGTACCACCAGTCGCATAAGAAGCGAATGACAGGCTGGACTATGTCTCAGGCAAGTGCCTTGATGTGCTCTCCTCATCACTGTCATGTGGAGATGTATTCAGATACGATTGTACTGACTTACTTCCAAGATTGGTTCCTGTCCCCTCTTTAATGCAGTAATGACAGAAGGAAACACATAGGTGGTTATTATGACTTTGGCAATGACTGTTAAAGTGGCTGGCGGTAATTACCACCAAATCATGACCATGGTGGTGATACCTCCCATAGACAACCAATGTACCACACCAACCGCCAGATCGTTAACACCACTGACCATGGCGGTAGCCATCAACAGCCAGGCAGAAGGCAAGGTACCTCCCACCATATTATGACATAGCAAACCGCCAGGATTTTCGGGGCGGTACCAATGCCATCAAAAGCCTGGCAGAAACATAACACAGAAAACAAAAGACTCACCAACAAGTACAAAGACAACTCCGCCGCCGTCATGGAACCTGAACTTCAAGTCTTCCTGATGCTCTTCTACATCATGGCCCTCCTGGAACACCAACGCAGACGAAGACGACGATGGTGAGTACAGCCACCTAGCACACAAGAGAGGGAGGAAAAGGAGAGTGACACACACGCACAACACACACCATTCACACATACACCATACACAGAACCAGCTGCAGAGTTAAACCAATGTCACAAGACACACATTAAAATAAAACAAGAACCACAATCATTATCAACAAACACTGTAATTTGATGCCAACAGCCACCATATTGTCCATTCGAAATCAAATGCAGGTGACTATGTCCAGAATGGGCCAATGGCCAGTCCAAAGTACAGAAGGGCCAAATAGCCACAGGGCACAGTCCAAGGTCCAACTTGACTCCTGACACAATCCGGAATCCACTGTTCAGGAGCATCATGTTGGAAATAGGCAGGCACCTCAGGGGTAAGAGGGTAGAGGTGGGGGGGGCACCTCAGCTGAAGTGGTGAACTTGCCCACTGGTTCTGGAGGGGGCTCGATGCCTATTTGTCTTTGGTGGGGAGTGCAAGGCCACAGTCTCTGAAGTGGGGAACTTGCCCACTGGTTCTGGAGGGGGCTCGATGCCTATTTGTCTTTGGTGGGGAGTGCAAGGCCACAGTCTCTGAAGTGGGGAACTTGCACGCTGGTTCTGGGGGGGGCTCCTTGTACAACAGTCCCTGGACGGTGGCCTACATGTCCTCTCCTGGAGGTGAGGGCTACTGTGCCTGTGCTGGAGGTGGGAGCTCCTGTGCCTCAGCTGGAGATGACAGCTGTTATGTCCGTGCTGGAGGTGGGGGCTCCTTGCCCTCTGCTGAAGGTGAGGGCTGCTGTGCCTGTGCTGGAGGTAGGGCCTTCTTGCCCTCTGCTGGAGGTGAGGGCTGCTGTGCCTGTGCTGGAGGTGAGGACTCCTGTACCTGTGCTGGAGGTGAGGGCTCCTGTGCCTCAGCTGGAGGTGGGGACTCCTTGCCCTCTGCTACTGGAGTGTGCCTCTTGCCTTTCATTGGTGGTTGAGTGGGAACCTTCCTTTTCATTGGTGGTTGAGTGGGCCTCTTCCCTTTCATTGGTGGTTGAGTGGGAACCTTCCCTTTCTTTGCTGGTGGAGGGAGGTCTTTGGCAATCTTTGGTGGTGGAGAGGGATCCATGTGTCCCATCTTGTGACGGGCCCCCTTGGCCTTTGACATGTCACTTGTGTCCTTGCCTCCAGGATTAGGAGTTTTTCCACTCTCCCCGTCTCCTGTCCCTTGCTGTTCACCACCCTAGTCCTCCCTTTCTGAGCCAGAGGTGTGCTCTCAGTAAGAGTGGCAAACCTCACACTCAGGGGCCCCTTTGTGCCAGCAGCTGATGATTTGATGGGAGCAGTGGTAGACTGTTTGGCTGAGGTGCTGTGCTGGGTCGTTGGGACCCTGCTATTAAGGGCAGGATGGGGGATGGAGAGGGAGGGAAGAGGTCAAGTTAGGCAAGGAAAAGCATCTTACGGATGTTGGGGTAGGATGTGGGAGGAGGGATGGGAGTGGAGGTTGAGGGAGTGGTTGTCAGAGGTGTACGTCTGCTGGATGTGGGTGCAGGTACATGGACAGTGTGCATGTGTGAGGTAGATCGTAGTTGGGTGTCTGAGAGTTTGTGTCCCTTAGGAGGGGGGCAGATAGGGTGGGAGAGAACAAAAGGGACTTGTGGATGGGTGTTGTGGAGGTGTCTGCAAGTGAGGTGTGTGTGCTGCTTGATGTAGTGATGGTGGTGGTGGCTGTTGACGCAGTGCATGCAGGTGTGAGTGCGGAGGTGACTTTGAGGGAGGAGGAGGAGGGGGAGACAGTGAAGGCAGTGGATGTGGTTGTGTGTGCAACTGTCTGTTGTTTGTGTGAGTGCTTGTGGCCTGAAGTGTGTTGCCTGTGTTTGACTGGTCTACTCTTGTGTGATGTTTTGTGTGCATGCTTGTCTGTATTTGTGCCTGGGATGGGTTGGGGTTGAGGAGACTGGGAAGTGGTAGTTGGAGGGGGAACGTTAGGAACAGGGACACTGGCTGCCATCAGAGAGGAGGCCAGAGCCTGAAACGATCTCTGTAGTGCCGTCAAGCCACAGTGGATGCCCTCCAGGTATGAATTGCATTGCTCTAATGCCCCCCAGGTATGCATTGCATTGCTGCATCTGGGATGCCAGCCCCTCAATGGCATTCATAATGGTTGACTGCCCTACAGAGATGGATCTCAGGAGGTCAATAGCCTCCTCACTGAGGCAGAGCCTGAGGTGCCTGGGGCGAAGGAGATGCCCACCCTCCTGGGTGAGCGGGTACGGGCTACTCGGTGGGGGGATACTGGGAGGGTGGTGCTGGTACCGGAGGAGGCGGCTATACCTGTAGCTGGGGTTGTTCCAGAGGTGCCTGCCACCACCAGAGAACTTCCATCGGAGGAGGAATCAGAGTGAGTGTTGTCCCCTCCTGTCTCTGTCGTGGTGCTCCCTTCACCCTCCGTCTCACTGGTCCCCTCGGCGTTGGTGGACTCTGCCTCCCTGGTCCTGTGGTATGCAGCTCCCTCAGTCGCCAGTGCCCCTGCTCCTCCACCAGATGATGCTAATGCACACATGGACAGGATGACAGAAGAAAATAGGGGGGAGAGAAAGGGAGCACTGGGTCAATTACAGCACCAACACCACAGTTGGCATACACATTACCATCACACACAGGGATCAGAATTTAGCACTATGCATCACACTGGCATTCCATTGGCTAGGAGCCACAGCAAGGTGAGAGCCAACCACTGCCAACTGCACCCCTCCTGGGACCCACTAAGACCTGTCTGACATGGAATGCAACCTAGCTAGGTTAATATATTTTGCTATACACCCATTTACCTTGAGCTGGATCATGCAGAAATGGCTGAGCTTGCATTAAGAGGCACCCACTAACTGAAACCCATCACCGGGATCCCATGCCACCCAACAATAATTGTTGTCATGGTCACTATACTCACCCCCTGCTGTACTGCCCTCAAGCACCCATCCAGCTCTGGGTAGGCCACCGCCAGTATGCAGGCCATCAGTGGGGGGGTCAGGTTTTGACAGCACCCCGCCTTCGTTGGGAGGTCATCCCCAGCTGGGCCTCTGCGGTCTTCCAGGCCCAGCATCTCAGGTCCTCCCACCTTTTCCTACAGTGGTTGCTCCTCCTGCTATAGACCCCAGGGTCCACATGTCCTTGGTGATGGCAAGCCACAATCCCTTCTTCTGATGGACACTGACCTGCAGAGGTAATCTAGACAGGAGGACACCAGTAACCATATAATCCAGCCTGTCACACATATGGCCCACAAATACCATTTCCATCTCCATTGGCACACACATCACCCGGAGCCCTGCATGTACACTACCATCAGACATACCCCGTACCCAAAAGACACAATGCTAACACAAATATCTCCATGCAACCTTGTCACATGCATTGTACCCATGGTGAATTCACCTGTTGGTCTGGAGGCCCATACAGCTGTCCATACAGGGGTAGGACCCCATCCACTGGGCGCTCTAACTCCTCCGAAGTGAAGGCAGGGGCCCTTTCCTCAGTCACACTGGCCAAGGCATGATCCAGACACATGGAAAAAGAACTGATGATGTACGGAATGCTGAACAATGCAAACATTCACTCCCAGTCACAAAGGTTTAAATCCATTGTTTTTTGCTCACCATGCCACCCCAGCTTGGAGCTAGCCATATGCAAATCAGTCTTGACCCTGTTCCTCATGGGAACAGTCCAGCCCGAACTGCCAAGCCAGGTCCTCCTGGACCGGAAACAAGCATCCCAGGACCGGTTTTAGGGTATCACCCTTCATCAGCTAGGTTAGCTTGAATCCAGTGGCGCAGTGAGCACCAGACCCACGTCTGGGCATACCCTTCCCACTTGAGGCAACAAATGCAAAAAGAACAGGATCCAGACAAAGGTCACAGCAGCACACGAATGTGGAGGTGTTGTCCTGTGGAAAAAGTTAGGAATCAAGTGAGGTTTTAGACAGAAAATGGCTGTCACGTCCACAGCTGTGTACACCATCACCGTCGCTGGTGATCCCCATTGGACACTGTACTCCATCGAGCCCCATTTTAGCAAATGAGGAATAGCACGGTGGTGCAAGACCACATTCACCCATGACGCCCAACGCAGGCGGAGTTACCTCACTTCCACCTGTCTATGCTTACAGGACAGGCGGTCACCATTTTATGGCGGTGGACAACATTCAGAAATTAGAAACTGCGTCATTGCTGTAAATTTCACAAACATTGCCATTCACATTGTCCAATTACATACATGCTCTATGTACACTGAGGTGGTGGTTCCATTGTTCAATTTGTGACACCCTACTCACTCTTGTGTCCCTTAGATACCTACCACTGTGGAGGAATAGGAGGAGGAGACAAGACCCCATGTACAGACCCCTTGTGAACTTGGCTACGCTGGGGGACAGGCAGATTATACTGATGTATAGACTAGACAGGGCCACAATCACAGAGCTGTTTGCATAATTGGAGCCTTATCTGACATCAGCTATCCGTCATCCCACTGGGATTCCCCCCTCTTGTGCAAGTTCTGTCAGTGCTTCATTTCCTGGCAACTGTCTCTTTCCAAGTGACAATGGGCTTAGCAGCGGGAATGTTACAGCCAATGTTGTCTATCGTGCTGGCAAGGGTTCTGTCTGCCTTGGTCAAACACATGTGCAGCTACATCGCTTTCCCCCAAGTTGAAGATTTGGCCACTGTGAAGGCTGGATTCTATGCAATGGGACATATACCAAATATTATTAGGGCAATTGACGGAACACATATTGCGTTTGTCCCCTCCAGCACAATGAACAGGTATTCAGGAATTGGAAGAGTTTCCACTCACTCAATGTGCAAATGGTGTGCCTGGCGGACCAGTACATCTCCCAAGTCACTGCCAAGTATCGTGGGTCAGTTCATGACGCCTTCATCCTCAGGAATAGCAGTACGCCAAATGTGATGGCATAACTACAGAGGCACAGAGTGTGGCTAATAGGTGAGCCAGAGTCCCCACCCAATGTATGTCAGTGTATGCCTTCAGGAGTTATCCCCATACCATTGTGTAAGGCTAATGTTTGTCCCTCAATACTTGCAGGTGACTCTGGCTACCCACACCTATTGTGGCTCCTGACCCCTTCGAAGAATGCCAGGACAGGGGCTAAGAATCGGTATAATGATGCACATGGGCGAACCAGGCAGATCATAGAACGTACCTTCGGCTTCCTGAAGGCCAGGTTCAGATGCCTCCATCTGACAGGTGGATCCCTCTGCTACTCCCCTTAGAAGGTATGCCAGATAGTTGTAGCATGCTGCATGTTGCACAACCTGGCCCTCAGACGACATGTGCCTTATCTGCAGGAGGAGGAAATTGCAGCGGACCCTGAGGACGAGGATGAGGAGGCAGAGGATGAGGATGTGGACAATAGAACATCAGTTATTTGTCAGCACTTTCAATGACACACAGGTGAGACAATGGAAATTACCATTCCTCTGATTATTTATGTTTTCAGTGTGGCTGTAGCAGGATGACATTCACTTAATTTGCATCTCAACTGACTGTCACCTATGCCTTCTCATTTTGCAGATATGTGTGTTATAACAACTGTGTACTGATGTGATGATTACAGACAGATACAGCTCATTATTTGTATGCTATCACAGAGTTCAGGTCATTTGCACAAGATCTAACTGTTACCATAATTGCATATTTTCACCACACAAAGCACTTTACTCAAGTTGTGGTCAAGGGTGTTTATTGTAGTGAAATTTATAGAAGGAATGGTGCAATGGAATGGAATGATGGTAGAGGTAAGTCCAGGGTATTGGTCCAGTCTGTTTGTAGCACAGGTCCAGTGTCCAAGGGGCCATGGGAAGGGGAGAAAAGGCAGTTCAAAGTGGACAAGGTGGCACAATGGGACACAAGGGGGACATTCAGGAGGGTCTCATTTTCTGGCGGTGGTCTTGGTCTTGGCAAGTGTATCTGCCATCTGTCTGAGTCGTAGGGAACTTTTGTGGGGTGGTTCACCTTGTGCAGGGGGAGGGGTACTGGTGGCCTGTGGGTCCTGTGGTAGGGCTGTACAGTTGACTGGCTAGTGGAAGGGGCCCGCTGGTTTTCTGAATATTCCCTCATTATGTTGGCCATATCAGCCAGCACCCCTGCTATGGAGACTATGGTGGTGTTGAGGGCCTGCAAATCTTTCCTGAACTCCTGATAGTGTATCTCCTGCAGCTGCTGGTTCTCCTGCATGATGTCAAGAATCTGGTCCATCCTGTCCTGGGATTGTTGGTAAGCCCCCAGGACATTATTGAGTGCCTCCAGAGCAGTCAGTTCCCTGAGCCGGTCCTCCCACTGGCGCACAGCTGTCGTCCCAGTGTCCCTGTCCCCCTGTGCCTTTGTCCCCTGAATGGTGTGCCCACTGTCACTGACACTGATGCCAGGACACTGATTGTCTTGCTTCTGAGGTGTGCACTGTGGTCCCTGTGCAGGTGGGCACACTGCTAATTGACGTGTCCTGGAGACAGAGGTGTGGGGTTGATGGGTGGGTGCTGTGGTGTTAGATACTTAGGGGGGAGGCTCTGTGGTGGACAGGGAGTGGGCTGGAGTGGCCGACTGACCAGTGGTCTCTGATGGGGTTCATCCACATCCAGATTTCCAGAGTTATTGTCATCACTGGGGGCATCTTCTTTTGGGGGCCTGGATAGCCGTGGCACCTCCTCACCACTAGGATTGGCTGGGGCACCTACGGGGATGTAAGTGATGTATTATGCATCATGTCTGTGACACATTCTATATCCCGAGCTTCCCCTATATGATTGCTGTTACCCTGCCACCTTTGTTTGCATATGGTGATGGTTTGTGGGATTGTTAGTTCTCCATGTTGTGCATGCATAGATGGTGGGTATGACATGCAGGGCTGGTCATTGGTGTTAGTCATATGTTTAGGTGCACTGTGTGGGATGGAGTGGAGTGTTGGGAGTCAGCGTGAGGGGTGAGATGGCATGCACGTATCGGGGAGTGATAGGTCATAGATTTTGATTCACCAGTGTCCAGTCCTCTGGCTACTTCAGTGAGTCCCTCAGAATGCAGTATTGCCAAGACTTGCTGCTCCTATACTGTCAGCTGTGGGGGAGAAGGTGGGGGTCCACCGTCAGTTCTCTGGATGGCGAGCTGGTGCCTTGCTGCCATGGAATGTACCTTCCCCCGTAGGTTGTTCCACTTCTTCCTGATGTCATCCCTTGTTCTTGGATGCTCTCCCACGGTGTTCACCCAGTCCACAATTCTCTGCCATAGCTCCATCTTCCTTGCTAAGGATATTTGTTGTACCTGTGCTCCAAACAACTGTGGCTCTACCCTGAATAGTTCTTCCACCATGACCCGCAACTCCTCATCAGTGGGGTGCCTTTGTGGGGACATGGGTGTTGTGTGGTGTGTGTTGTGCAGTGGGTGTTGAATGATGTGGTCGGGTGAGGGGTGCGTGACGGATGGCTGGTTGTTAGCGGTGTGTGTAGTTGTGTCTGTGATTAGCGTGTCTGTTTCTTGGCTATTTTCCGTGTTCGTAAAGGGTTGTGGGTTATATGGGTGTGTATTTTATAGTGATATGGGTGGGTGGGTTTGGTGTGTATTAGTGCAGGTGTATGTTTTTGGTATTGGCCAATGCTGTGTTGTATTGTTTTTGGGTGGCCATTCCGACCACGCCGGTGTGTACTGCCAGTGGTTTACCGCCATTGAATGTCCGCCGTGGTAATTTGTGGGTCACAATGTGGAGGGAGTTGTTTTGTTGGCGTGACTGTGTGGGTGTTTGTACCAACACTTTACCACTTACCTTTTATCTGGCGGATTTGTGTTTGTGCAGTATTCTGTCGGTTTATTGCGTGTGTGTCATAATATGGCAAACGGATGTTCGCCTCCACGATGGTATGTTGGTGGCCATCACAGCGGCGGTAAGTAGGATTTAACGCCAATGTCATAATGAGAGCCATAGTTTTCCAATTAGCAGCAAGCATTCTATTCTCTTTCCAAACACAGAGCCCATGTTCCTCTTGAGGGCAAGCACTGCAGCTCTATGGACTTCAGAGATGTGCAGAAATGCCAATATTCAGTTTGTTATACCTTCTGCAGACCAATAGCAATTATCAAAGTAATATTATCTGCCCCTGATTGTATGCAATATTTTTCACTCCCAGTACTTGTGTCTCTCCACCCACTAAAATATAGGCCCTCATTACGACCCTGGTAGTCGATGGTAAAGCGGCGGTAAGACCACAAACAAGCCGGCGGAAAAAAAAATTGAATTATGACCGCGGTGGTATCCGCCACTTCACCATTCCGACCGCCATGGCGGTGATGACCGCTGGGCAGGAGATTTCGGTCTCCAGCCCGGTGGCCGTCACTAGACCGCCAACGGTATCAGGACCCTGCATATCGCCATGAATTTCGGGTGATTGGGAACCGCCATGAGATCCATGGCGGTAGGCACTATCAGTGCCAGGGAATTCCTTCCCTGGCACTGATAGGGGTCTCCCCCGCCCCCGCTACTCCCCACGAGTCCTCCTCCCACACCCCGCCCCCCTGCCACCCCTCCAAAGGTGGCACAACCCCCCTCCCACCCTCACCCCAACTTGCACATATGCACATATACACACCCCTACATGCACACACCCCCAACATGCACATACATGCACCCCTAAACGCACACATACATCACGACAACACATACCCGCACACATACAAACAGACATGCACACCAACCAACCCGCACACATTTCCCATACACACAGCACCCCCCCACACGCATACTCGCACTCACACACCCCCTCTACACACTCACATGCATACCCCATGCACGCACACAACACACATCATCCCCCCACCCCCTCCTCTAACGGACGATCAACTTACCTTGTCCGTTGGCCCTCCAGGAGGGGACAGGATCCATGGGGGCAACTCCGCCACCAGCACACCGTCACCAGAACAACGCCACACCGAATCATGGGATGTGATTCTGTGGGCGGTGTTCTGTTGACGTGGCGGTGGAGGTTGAGCAGCCTCCACTTTCCCGCCGACGACCAGTATGGCTGCTGGCGGCTTTCCGTACAGAAAAGGACAGAGGGCTGCCAGCGGTCATAATACGTTGTGCGGAAGACCGCCACCACTGGCGGTCTTCAGCACGGCGGTACCTCAGCAGTCTTGCGAAAACACCGCTGAGGTCGTAATGAGGGCCATAATGTCTTGCTTCCTGTTGCCATCACTCTCCATGTTTCCTTTTGTGTTATAGTCCTGTCCTATTGGCTCACTTAACACTTTGGTGTTATGATACAGTCCTGTCTGGTTATTAGTACTGATTCTACCTATCATTGCAATTCCATAGATGTTTGCTTCTACACTCAGATATTCAAAATAATGTAAATTCTGTCCCTGGTACCACTGTTTTCTTCAACCAACTCTCATCAAGTCTTCATGACCAGCCTCCTCCTGTTCCAACCATATACAACACTTTCAGCTACTATGTGTTGGTAACATGTGCCCCATGGAATCATAATTCTTCTGAGGATGTACTCAATATATTTTTCTGAGTGTATATTGAGGGCAGCATTGTGCTTCAGTTCTGGCCCAAAGCAACAGCATTCTTTGAATGTTGCAAAGTTCTTCCACATTTTTTCTAATCGAAAAAATGCACTATTTAGGGATAACATGGTTAAATATTAGGCCTTTCTCCCTTGCTGTTTGTATCTCTGCCTTTCCATTGATTGATGATAGGGTACGCCTAGATAGCCTCTAACTAAACAAGTTAAAAGCCACTGAAAATTCTGTAACTAAAGAAGTTAAATGCCTCTGGACAAGTTAAAAACCTGATGGCACGTCTCAATGAGGAATGTACGGAATTTGCATAACTTGCTTTAGTGTAATTATGCAAAATTTCAGCAACACAACACAAAATAAGAATAATTATGCAAAATTCAAATCTGTCATTCAGGGCCACATGTACAAAGCTTTTATCTTGCGACAAGAAAAAAGCATTTGGCAATGCACAAACCCAAGTTTGCTATTCAGTAATCTCTTTACCGAATCACAAATAGGGTTTGTGAGTCCCGATTAGGAAGGGGCGTTCCCATCCCAATTGCGAGTCGCAGTGCGATGTATGATTGTTTTGTGACCATGAATGCGGTCACAAAACAATCGCAGTTAGCACAAATTTCAAATTGGTGCTAACCCATTTGCAAACGGGAAGGGGGTCGCCATGGGGCCCCTTCCTCTTTGTGAATGGTAGCGAAATATATTTCAAAAAATGAACTGCTTTATTTAAAAGCAGCTACAGCTGTCCCCAGCAGGCCACCATCCCTGTGAGTGCAGCGATTCCCAATGGGGTTGCAAATTGCAAACTACCTCATGGATATTAATGAAGTAGATAATTTGCAACCCCCATTGGGAATCACAAAAAAGTGTGAAGGACACAGTTGTACATATGGTTTTGTAACTCGCAAATGAGTTGCAAATTGTGAGTTGTGAAACTCTGGGTCGTATATCTGGCCCTCAGTTCTTCATTTTGGCATCAAAGGTGTCCCTGAGTCAGTCTCTAATGCAGGATTACATTTCACTCAAGAACATGCAAAAAAACAAAAGCGTTATGAACAAAACCCTTTTGTGTACTGTTGTACTTGTGCATTGGCAATACATTTATACTGTAAAAGGCACATCATTATGGGACGTGGTGCAATTGCATAATTTCACATAACAAGGGTGGGTAGTATTTTGAAATATATTTATATTTAAAATATTTTGTTTAACATTTTTAGGGCGTAGTTATTTTGTTCAAAAATACATTTTATATATTTATGAGAAGAAGAAGACAACTTTTTTTGTGCAAAATGAGTTTGCATTTTTAAAATAAATTATTACAAATTGTTTTAAATACATGTTATGAATTTAAATTGTAATTATGAACAGATATTACTATGGTATTATAAACGTATATGTGTAATGTTACCCTTATTAAATGATTAATACATTGTATTTATAGGTTTAATTTTTGAAATCATTTTGTTTTATATTTTCTGATTTTAAGAAGTTATACCATTCTGTTATTTAAATTGATTTTAATTTAGATTTTAATTCATATTTTTCAATTTACTTTAGTTTTTTTTAATTTAGTATATTTTTTTCAAGAAATAATTTGACAATAAATTAATTTCAAGTGTATAAAATAGATTTTTAAAACGTGTTGCAGCTTTAGAAAATGGAAATTTAGTTTTGAATAATCACATTTAATATTTTTAAACTATACTTTTTATATTTTTACCCTATATTTTGCTTTTTGCTATTTTTGTTAATTCTAATTTTAATTGTAAAAATCATAGCAGTCGTAGCGAACATGAAGAGCATGTCATCGCTGGAGCATCACATTGGTAGGTGTCGCAGATGATCATTTCTTTTCATAAAGAGTCCACTTGCGAGGAGCCCAAAACTTCTAGGGTGGAGTTCTGTTTGAAACAGGAGGAGTACATTCTGATGCCAACCAAGGGTCCAGGACCTGGGGGATCGTGACTCACTCCTGCAGAGGTCAACTTCAGGGTTCAAGCTGGTCCAGCTTTTGCTGGTAGACTAGGCAGTTGCAGGGAAGCCCTGTGGAAACTTGTGTCCATGTAGATTAAACAGGAGGTCAGCCAAATGACCATTGGAATCCCTTCTGGAGATCCTGGGTTCAAGGCAAGCAAGTCACTTTCCACATAAGACAGCAAGGCAGTCCATATTCTGAGTCTTCCACGAGTCCCGGAGTGTTCTGATCAGAGGTTCTGAATCTGCCACATTTATACCTAGTACCTGCCTTTTGTGTGGGGAAGGCAACCCCTGGTCTACTCCCAAACTGGTTCTAATCAGTTCTTCCCCTTCTCCTCAATTTGGCTCCAAACTATTTAGGGTGACTAAGGCAAGGGCAGCCTTGGTGTTAGGATAATTTGTGTGTCCTGCAGGCAGTGTCCTTTGAAGTGTAAACAGGGTAGGGAACTCATCCCCAGCCACTCCTTGTATACACAGGTGTCTTTTGAACCCATGTCTGGAAGGAATTTATATCACAACACAGGAGAGCCATTCACAGTCATGTGACTCTAGACACTGGCAGAAAGGCGCATTTAGTTTTAGACAGGAAAATGCTAACTTTGTAAATGTATTAAGAATACACAGGGCAATCCAGCATTACCCTAAGGAACTTGGCAACAACAATACTAATTGTGTGGGATTTCTGCCTGGGTGCGGGGTTGTACAGTGATTATGGAAGGACTGATGTGCTATCACAGACTGAGTTTCATTGCCTGTACATGTTTTGATTTCAATAAAGGCTTGTTGAACATTACAGGTGTATAGCTAAATTTTTCCATTTGTGGATATTGGATTTGCTTGACAAACGTGATTGAGTATGTAAAATTGTGTATAAAGAATTCTTCAAGGAACAATTTCATTATTGACAACTTTCTAAATATGGCACTTTCTGAATAGTAACTCAAAATCCAGCTTTACCATTAAAGATGATTTTGAATTACAATCCAAATGGGTTGAAAAATAATTTCTCTACCTGTTACCAAACTGAAGCTATCATTTATTAAGTGAAGTAAGGTAGCCCAGTACTAATTATTTGGAGAGACAGTGAAATACCACTTTAGGTGTTTTTCACTGTCAAGACATGTAAAACCTAAATACACATGTCCTACGTTTTAAATACCATGCACACTGTCCTATGAGCCTTTAAGGCCTACCTTAGGAGTGCCTTTTAGAATTAAAAAGGAAGGTGTAAGCCTGGCAAAAGCTTTATTTTGACAGGTCAAAATGGAAGTTTAAAACTGCACTGCAGGCTGCAGTGGCATGCCTAATACATGTTTTACAGTGCTACTTTAGTGGGTGGCACAATGGGAGCTGCAGTCCATTAGTAGTGTTTAATTGATAGGTCCTAGGAATTACATGGATTAATCCAGCATATACCAGTTTTACCACATTTTAAAGGGAGAACACAAGCACTTTACTACTGATTAGCAGGAGTAAAGTCCTAAAAGTCAACAGAAACAGCAATGGGAGGCAAAAATCTGGGGTGACCCCGCAGAAAGACCTTAGTCCAAGAGATAGCCTTGGAGCTGGCGGTCACACCCTTACGCCACTGAAGGCACCAACAACTGTTTGAGGGCTTATCCCATAAAGCCTTGAGCAGGTCCTTGTGGATCCCCATGAAGAGCAGGGATAACTCTTGTGGTTCAGGAGGGGTTTTGAGGGCTCCCAAGAGTGCAGCGGCTATTACAGGAGCCCTCACAACAAAGTTAATAAAGACACCCTACGTCTCGCTGGGGTTGGATTGATGACCCAGGGAGAGGCTTGCCATAATTTTAAGCATTCATGGGGCTGGGACTTTGAGTTGTATGGTTCTAAGGTACAGGAATCATTGGGTTTGATTCACAAAGGTAAAGTTACACTCTTTGATGTTCACAAAACTGTGATTTATTAGTAACATTATTCCTGCAGAGGCTTTGCAGTCAGGTTGGAGTTCTCCACCCCGATTCTGGAGTCTGCATAGACGTAAAGTTTCTATTAAATTACAGTTATGTGAATACTGAAAAAGAGTAAACGTACACAAATGGTAAGCCTTACGATTGCTTAGCAGTATGTGTAGAAACTAGGAGAAAGACTCATGTGAACAGTTCATTGAATAAAGAAATGCTTTATTGACAATGAGAAAGTTATTAATAAATAATAAAATGCCACCATCCTTAGTGATGTAATAATGTTGCTTTGCTTTATTATGCCATATTCCTACTTTTGATATTACAATGATGCCCTGACAGGGCCAGTAGGTCTGCCTTTTGATAGCTACTTACCAATATATTTTGCCTAGTATATGGATGGAAAGGGTATTGTGGTTTCAGAGTTCAAAGCTTGCTAGGGGTGTGAACTGTTAAGATGGTGTTAGCCTAGGTTTTCTTCTAGTCAGCTTGAAAAAATGTGTGAATTAATACATACTATTGAATAGTGTGTGTGTGTGTGTGTGTGTGTAACAAAGTCTTTTTCCTTCTTATAGGTAAACATACTGGCAGAACAACGTTTTATTGGGTGTTATTCATTGCCTGCCTTCAAACTGGGGTACTATCCCACAAAACATCCACCTAGTATGCCTTGGACTCCTATCTTTCTCTATCCTGAGGGAATCAAGTACTAAATGGGGGGAGGGTTCCCAGTAGAAGGAAGGTTCCAGGCTTATCATTTGTGAATGACCCACATAATGTCCACCCAATAGCCCACTTCCTTATATTGACTACCAGCACTGGGATGAGCATTTGATAAGACTGGTTTTGGCACGCTGCCAGAAAAGTTTTTTTTTAGTTTAGGCGTGGGCACCACTACAAACTTAATAATCCCCTCTGGGCAAGTCAAAACACAGTTTTTTGGCAATATCTCTGCTGAACACCTGATAAATGTGGCGCAAGCATTGGTAATCTTCAGAGAAGTATGAACTAAATTCAGGCACCACCAACAATTTAAAGTAAAGAACCCAACACAATGCAAAAAGTAGTGAAAATATAATAAGCAAAAGGACAGCAAGATCATTAAAATAAGTTACGGATAACCCAAGATATGGTTCTCTAAATGTTTTAAGGCAAAAATGCATGGAAAATGTCACGCACTGTGGTCAAACAACAAGTTGTGCTGGACTGGTGCATAGATCACTTTCATGCCAACCACAGTGGAGTGGATGTCGAATACACCAAGCGGGTGGTCCTTGACAAAGGTTTTACATTCAGACTAAAGGCCTGATTTAGATTTGGCAGAGGGGAATACTCTGTCACAAACTTGATTAATATCCCGTCCACTGGATTATGATCCCATTAAATCCTGTGGAGATCATAATATGGCAAACGGGATATCCGTCATGTTTGCAACAGAGTACTCCATCTGCCGACATCTAAATCAGAGCCTCAGTCCCAACTGCTAGAAAATCTTCTTTTCCTGCAACCCCTTCCTCCTCAATGCAAGCTTCTGGACACCAAGGGCCTCATTAAGAGCTTGGTGGACGGAAAACTCTGTCCATCAAACTCTAGACAGGGTTGCCACCGCCTATGCGACAACCTTCCCACCTGAGTCATTAAAAGTTTCCTGCTAGGTTGGCGGGCAGAAACCTAACGAGAAACAGGCTACAGCATTGTCTCCGGCTCATAATCGAGCCGTCAGCAATGCTATAGGCAGCAGGGTGCATCAGCACCCTCACAATGATCAATGTCTGCAAAGCAGACAGTAAACATTGCAAAAGGTGCTGGGCAGGGGGGGCCCTGCACTGCCCATGCCAAGTGCATATGTAGTGCAGTGTCTCCCCTGGCCCCCTGCGCTTACAGCACTGCCCTGGCAGATTAGGATCTCCGCCACTGCCAGACCACCGGGATCCAAGATCCTGGCAGAGTTGGCAGTTCCCTGGCGGTTGGACCACCAGGGTTGTTATGTAGCAGGTGACCGCAAGTGTGGCCGTCGTAAGACCACCACACTTGTAATGAAGGCCTATGTATCTGTCCAGTCAAGTCCTTTCCAAGGTCTAGTCCTCTTTAGTCAGCTGATCCTATGTGGATTAGTAGTCTTGCTTTTTGTGTCCACAAAGCATCTAAAGAGGAGCCAATCACTTGGCCCTAGGAAGGTCAAGTCTCTGGTTTGCCAATAGGATGCAAGTGTCCTTGAGACCTTGTTTGAGTTTTTATTTCAGAAAGAATCAGGAGTCCTAAGTCAGGATTCTTCTTCAAGCCAAACCTTCTTCATGAGGATGAGTCTTTCTAGGTCAAGGAATGTTCTCACAGTCCCTCACCTCCTTTTGAAGCACCTTTACTTTTCCATACTGTAAAAAGACCAAGGATCCCCAGTTTTAATATAGAAGGGCTCAGATGCCACCAGGCAGACCTGTCTTAAGCTTCCTAGCCTCTCCCTTGCCTGACAGGGTCGAAACTGGTTTTGTCTCCAACTGTGGCTCGATCCTGACTGTCTAGGAGTCTTTGGAATGAACAGAAGAATCTCACCATGGCATCTCCAAGTTCAAATAAGTAGTGCTATAAGTGCCTTTAGTTCTACAAATTGTTCCTATCAAATCCCAAATAGCTAATTCCTGCTAAGTGGTTAGTAGTTTACACCCACCAGTCTTACCTAGGCCCCCAGGTAAGCCACTTTTCTCTCACACAGAATAATTCACTTTCCCAACCAAGCATGTGTATTGTAACTGTGGCGGTATGATGAGAGTCACAATCGGTTTTAAGCTGGTTGCGGGGTAGGCAGCCTTAAGTACATGTTTCATAAAGTTACTTTTTCATTGAAGGTATCAGAAATCTGTTTTCATCATTAAATCATATTTTGAAAATAAAGTAGAAAATAATTTTTAATGACTTTGCTAGTATTTTCTCAGACAGAGGTATGGAATTGAATGTCATATTTTAATCACACCTAGGCATGTCTTGTGAAAAATGCAACATCATTTACAAAGTGAAATTGTTTTTAGGCATTCAGTCATTATTCAGACACACTTTTAAAATGTATAGTGTAGCCCTTTTATACATCTTATTCACCCTCTCTTGAGGGCATTCAAGGCAGACTTTAGGGGTGAATTACTATATATAAAAATTGGTTTTCTTACACTGCAAAGTGCTTTTCCTTGCCACATGTTGCGACAGTTTCATTGAATTGCAGTCCAGACAAAGGGCAGTGGTGATCCTCACAGCCATACTTTTAAATATGTTTGATGTAAATATACATGTCACTGTTCCTATGACATATAACTCCCATGCCATTGGTTTAATTTCTGCAACATCTATAGCATCCTTACAGGAAGCTTAATTAGACTGAATGAGTAAAACAACTTTTATTAGTACCATTTTAGGGTCAGAGCATACGCAAAGTGACAGTAAACTGAAGTGTCACAGTTCCAATACAAAGAAGCATTGGCAAAGACAATACGTTTTACCTATCCAATATCTATTGGTTTTGTCCTTTTTTTTACCTGTTACACAGCTGTTAAGCTGATGTGCAACACTGCTTAAACAAAAAACAAAAAAGTGAAATGACGCAGTCAATACTGGCCGTGTCACAGTGCTTTTTTCAATTTTTGCCAATTTGCACAGCCGTTTAACTGCTATGCAAAATAAAATAAAAAAAAGTACATTGATTTTGCATAGGTGAAACTTGTTGGCTTTGCCAATCCTTGTTGTTTAAAAGCAATACTTTCCTCTGGGGAGAGGATGTAGTGTAACGGTCAGAGCTGTCGACTTTGAACCAGGTTTGATTTGCGACATCGGCTCAATATCCTGTGATTCTTGTCAAATTGCATATTCTTCATTCTCTTCCCAAATGGCACAGAGAGAAGGTAAGTGTGTTTTATATTATTATTTTTTTGTAAAGCATGTTACTTTTGTTTAGGAACACATAAATATGTTTCATCATGTCTGCAGTCACTGCTATCCAACATAAAGCAGCTCTTCAATGCCCTGTCATGGGTAGTAAGTGTGATTTAAACACAGTTTCAGTTCAAGAAACTAGTCCACATCTTTATCAAGTTCAGACAAATGACACGCTGATTTTGTGGTATCTTCCTTTAAACCTATGTTTTTATGCACAGAAATGACCCCAAATCCAATGAAAAATATAGGACTGGAGTTACCAACATGGCACCACATTTCTAGATGCCTAGACTCCTCTCTTGTTTCCTGCCTCCCTACAAACACCACATGGTGTTTGGTCATGTGAGCCCCATTCATGAAGCCTACCCAACCCACCAGGACGTGAAGTGGTGAATCAGTGGGATTGGCCGAGTAAGCGATGCTGTGTTTTAACAGTCTGGCCACACAGCAAGATAGCAATAAAGAGTGATACATTGCAGAACCACAGCAAAGAGTATGCAGTTCGTTTTCACTGGTTATGGCTCAAAGAGAGGTAAGAGAGTACCTGCAAGAGCCTGCAGTGGAAGAACACTGCAGCCCTGTAGCAGTATTTGGCCCAGTCTCCATGGCAAACAACACTAACATCTACACTCACATTGTACATGCAATCCAAATACCTGATATAATACAACACAACCAAATATCACTGATTTAGACAAATATATATGATTTGAAATATTATCACATTTAAAATATATACACATTTAAATTTTAATATGTATACGCATTTAAAAACACCACACATTTGTATAACATGAGAGATCATCTGAGCCACTACAATTAGTCTTCAAGAAACAACATATCTACTTTCCATGTCACCAGGTATCCATGAATTTATTAAATAACATGTATAGATCCCCAGTACAATCTGTGGTATTCGGTTGTGTGTGAATGCTGATATGAGCTTTTTACCTAGGGAAATCGAATACTCTTTGATCAAAATAGATGAGTTTTGAGAATCATTTTGGTATACAGTCATTAGTGTGATTAGGCAGTTTGTATGTGTGTGTGTATATGTATATGTGTGTGTGTGTGTTATATATATATATATATATATATATATATATATATAGTTACGACCTTGGCCTTTTGACCAACCCCCACCATGCATGGCCTTTGACGGGTGTTGGTAATTAAAATTACCTTACATTAAAAAAAACATAAAACTTCACTGAAAAAGCCAAAGGTTACAGGGACGTTATAGTTAGGTTCGGAATTTACTCATACAAAACCATAGAAATTCAGCAGTTATAGTTAGAGTTCTTTCAAGTAACTATAACCACCTACCCTAAAGTAACTATAACTTGCGCCTTCGCCACGCACAGCTATTTACTCCACATATTATATAATTGATGAGATGGGGACCGCAGCACGAGCCTGAAGGCCCCCTCGGTCTCAGCCAGCTCCCTGCCTCTTGTTGGAGCTGGCGTTGCTATCACAGATAGGGAGGTGCTAAACATGCAGCTCCCTATCTGTGAGAGCAATTATTTCCTCTCCTTCCCTGCCCGCATGTCTGTAGGCAGGAAAATAGAGGAAACCTCCACTCTCAACAAGCGAGAGCTATATGACAGCTCTCACTTGTAGGAACCAGAGTATTTGCTCTGACTTGGCAGGAGCTGTCATAGTTTCAATTGAAAAAAATTTTTTTACTTGACTATATCTTTGGTGCCATTTGACTAATAACCCAGAACTTTTACAAAAAAGGTGTCATGTTGGGTTTTATTGTGCATGGAAAATTTTGGGAAGATTTGTCAAGTGGGGGGCAGAGAAAAAAGGGGGGGGTCAAAAGGGTGCTTTTCCCATGTTAATTCTTATAGAATCTTTAGACACATTTGCAGCCCGAACCACTGGGTGGAAATCCACCAAATTTGGTGGAAAAATAGTTCTAGGTCCACAGAGTAACATTTTTTTGTTAGTTGGTGTAAACCAGTGTAGTAGTTTTTGTGATATTAAGGGAAATCCAAATTTGTGTATAGGAAGAGCGAATACTTTGCGAATAGTCCTGATATCGTGTTGAGATTTGACTGGCTGTCCACACTTCTACAAGGAAATGTTAGCAGCTATTTTGAGACTTGTTTTCAGCAGAGTCCGCAAAAAAATGTAAGCAAAAGAAAAAGGGGAAGGGAACAGTTACCCTAACCCTCTATTCTTAGTCCAGGGTGCAGGCTTACATGAAGAAATAATAGAGGGGGGCACATGAAGCCTCCCATCAAGAGCTTAATACTGCCTCGGGTACCACCACCTCCCTGGGGCTTACAGTAATATTTTGGGTGGGGCCATGTGGATCACCAGCCCCCAGGGACCACCACCTACCCAGGGCTATTAATATAAAATAAACTAGGGAGGGGGCATCCAGACCCCCTGTAGCCCTGGGGACCACCACTTCCACAGGAAAACAGCATTAGAAATGGGAGGGGGCTGCGCAGACCCACCAGGCCCAAGGACCGCCACCTCCCCGGGGCTACAAATTTAAAATGAAGCAGGGGATCACATAGACCCCCCCAGGTCCAGGGTGTCACCACCTCCCCAGGGCTACAAATATCAAATAAAGCAGGGGGCCACATGGACCCCCCAGGCCACTAGGATCACTATCTCCCCAGGGCAATAATTGTAAAAATATGTGGGAATGCCTCCCCCGATCCTGGGTACCACCACCTCCTCAGGCCCACAAATTTTAGTTAAATTATAGAACAGGGGACTGTATGGCTCCCCCTCCTGGGCCATATACAGCACCGGGGACCACCACCTCCCCGGGGCTGGCCCGTGAAGATTCAAGGAGTGGAAAGATTTGCATCTGTAGAGAGAGACCCGCTAATTCTGGAATTGACTCGTGAGGCCAACTGGACAGTCACTTAGAGCAGTGCAAATTCATTTTTTACAGTTCTTAGATTGTCAGGCCTGATGAGTAATTATATGGCCCCTTGGCGCAGCTTTTAAAGTCTCCCACACAGAAAAAGATTGACGCCGTGTCGCGATTTAACAGAGGGAAGTCCCGAATAAACTGCTGCATATCAGCAAGCCATGACTCATCAGATAATTGTGACTGATCCAACTGCCACCGAGGCCTCTCATTCCTTTCTGTCTCTACCCTAATCGTAAAAGAGACCATGGAATGGTTGGAGAAAGAATTGGCCCAGATGTCAGAATCAAGTCTCTCAGTCTAGCAAAAGACCACAAAAAAGTGTATATGAGAAGCAGTATGATATCGTCGTTGAAAAACAAGTAAATTGAGTGATACCAGGATGATCACACCTCCATGAATCCAACAAAGCACAATCATGCTTAATTACTCAAAGACCTTTTTGGTATTGGGTTTAAGTTTTTTTTCTATTTGTTTGAGGTATCTAAAGCTAACTGCTGAAGAAAATTGAAGTCTAACCCACATATTTCAGCCTGTTTGACATACCATTTACATTACAAGATATACATCTAATTTTACATCCCAATACAAATAGAATCCTGCCTTTCAAAAGCAACTTTTCCCTAAAAGTGAAACAACAAACACAAAAAAACAAAAACCCCTGGCAGGAGGAGAATTGACCACATTACCCCTCCTGCACTGTAGCACCTTGAAATGACTTTGCACCCTGTGGAGACGGTGATCCCCCTCGCCTGCATGCCATAAAAAGATAAAAGATTCATTTTTTGGGCAGTCAAACCAGTGAACTGCAAACATTTTAGCCAAATATTTTAGCCAAGCTAAATCAGTGAGCAGAGCTAAAAAATGAAAAAATAAGCCATTATCAAATCCTCTGGTTAAGGTTGCACACTGGACAATCCTAAAGCTTGTGCTGAAAAATGTATGCCTCCGCAATGCTGAGGAAAAGCTGACGTTGCCTCCTGACCAGAATTTGCAATTGAAATATTGACAATTGAAAGCCCAATCAGATTGATTGAAACATGATTTAGTGTATAATCATAGCATGTAATCATACGTCCAGAAGCCCTAAATTGTCCAACCTGAAAGAACTAAAGCAAAAAAATATCAATGGCACTAGCCAGTAATCGGTCCTTGAATGACACTTTGATTTACACCCTGGGCTCCTTGGAAAATTCATGGAGAAGTTCCTGGAGAAGCTACTGAGCTTCTGAAACATCAGTAAAAAGATAAAATTGTCCTCTAGCCAAAAGCTTTAATTTAGATTGTTGAGTGATTGTTGCTTAGATGCCCTGGGCCTTGAATGAGTGCCTCAGTTTTACAAAGTCTTTTCTCCTGAGAGCAGCTGAGGCAGTCATGTCAGAGAAAATGCAGCATTGGGGGATCTCAGGCATGGAAAATTGTGTGTGCTAAATAACCCCTGACAACACCTTTTCTTTAATCCAATAATCCATGAAGTTCACGAGGATGGTGCATGGAAACTTCACGTTAAGAGTAGGCCTAGGCAGGAAACTGTGCTCTGCTAGTGGAGTTTGCGGAATGTGGCAACTCCACATTACACAGAGAATGCAGAGTTACTGATAGAGTCCGCACTCAGCAACGTAGCAGAGTTTTTTTCTGTTTTTCCCCTGTTGGCACAAGTTTACTGTAATTTCATGCGTGCTAGAAGTGACAAGAGACTTCCGGTCTCTCGCAAGCACTAATGAGATGTTTTACCCACTTGCAAGAGTTAGCGACTTGTCAGCGACTTACGGCGCATCTTTTGTGACATAGCCAAGTGCAAGTGAGCGTGATCCAGTGCTGCTGCAACCAGGCGAAGCTGAAGCAGCTAAAATCTTCTCTAATTGACCGTTCACGCTGATATTGTTGTGCGAGGAGTTCTTTTTTAGTTGTTTTGTTTCCCAACAACAAGAGACTCCAACTTCCTGTTCCTGCCCAGCAGTCTCCTCCCACTGATTTGTCCATCTTCTCGTCACTTTTCACTTGAATTTCAAGCTGGAAGGATCAACTTTATGTCTCCTGTATATATCATTGGATTTAAGGACTTTGATGTATTTGAAATTTCTCAAGTAAGTTAAAAACACTTGTAAAAGAGTGTTTTATGGTTCACTACATTTTCTCCATGTTTTGTTTTGTAAATTTGCAATATTCGTTAAATACACTATGTTAATATTAAGTGGCCTAGCCTGCTAATAGAATAGTCCTCCTAGCTGTAAGCCCAGTAGTAGTCATGGGTGCATTATGAAACAACTGTATGTGGTGTCCGTACCTGAAACATCATGGATGACATTTGATTAAAGATAACAAAATGTTGTTTGGTGGTATTGAACTTTTTTTCTGAAAACAGTGTATGGTGGGTTTATAGTACTTGATGGCTTTGTATGATGTGTGTTGTTGTTGTAAAATTTGTAGCCCCTTTAATTTTAATTTTTTGAATTACTGAATTAATGCTTTTTTTTTTCTCCTGTACCAATGCCAATACGAGAGTATTTGCCATAGGCAGAGTTTGTCTTGGTTCCCCATGCCATGTGTCAAGGGGCCCTTTTTGTATAGTCAATTATGGTCCTATACCTATATGTGTTTTTTGTTTTCTATTCATTCTGCTTGTTGTTTGACCTTGTGGCTGGTGGCCATTTTGGGTAGGCAGCCAGTAGGCCTGCATGTATTCTTCCTTGTTGTGGTGGCCATGCCTCCTTGTAGGTTATTGTTTGACCACATGGCTGGTGGCCATTTTGTGTAGGCAGCCTGCATGTGTTCTTTGTTGTGGTGGCCATGCCTCCATTCCGTTTGTTGTTTGACCATGTGGCTGGCAGCCATTTTGTGTAGGCAGCCAGTAGTCCTGCATGTGTTCTTCGTTGTTGTGGTGGTCATGCCTCCTTGCTGGTTATTGTTTGATCATGTGGCTGGTGGCCATTTTGTGTGTTATTGAGGCCCAGTAGGTCAATGCTTATTACTAAATGTACTGTATAAGCAGTTTTTTTAAAATATGTTATTGTATACCTTTTTTGTTGCATTTTTTACCTCCACCACCATAATTTTTTTTTTTTTTTAACCATTTTCCCCATTAGCCCAATGTCTGTCATAGGGGTACTGTTGCACAACGTTACATTATTCAAGGATTATTATTCCATTTGTCACCAGCACCTCCCTGATTGCCACCCACATGCCAATTTTATGCAGATAAAGCTAACAGTTACATTCTGTATGTTGTAGTCGTTGCTCTTTCTTATCCTTCATGATTGTACATGATAATTAAAGTTAACGTTGATGTGTTTTACAAATGGTTACACTGTATTTCATAATTATTTATGAGTTTAGTTAAGTAACCGTTACATGATATTGTTTCTACTACTACAGCAACAATGTCACATTTCACTGATCCTTCTTGCATGTTTGCTTTTAGATGCATGAAGAGAAAGAGACATCACCCACAGTACTGCCAGACAGAAGGCCTGTGAACGACGTGACACATGACCACACTCACTACCACAAGGACATCTCTTCAGTCTGTGAAGCTAAATGCTATTGCCAATTGACAACTTCAAGATGGGCTCCATAGAAAGCTGCTACCAAGAAAACGGCCAGTGATAACAGGAAGCTTCCAACTACTGGGATGTCAAACAGACTTTTTTGGGCAAAAACATCTGCCTGCCGCAACAGCCTCTGGGGAGCAAGCTGGGAGCAGCACTTCCACATCAGCAGCCCCATTCCAAACTAGGCTCAAGCCCATGTCTGACACAGAGGCAGCCTCTCTAATCACAGGAACACTGATGAGCAGTGACGTAGAATTGAACTTATCTCTTTCTCAAAGTATTACCCAATCATTGCTGGAAACTCAGGCCAGTGGACAACAACAGCTGCAGCCAGCAATAGCAGTTCCTCCTGAAGTAGGAGCACATCAGGATGTTGAGCTTCTAGCAGAGGAAGCCGAAGACGCCCCTCTTTCACAAGATCCATTGTTTTCCAGATCTCGTCATCTTCTTCTTCAAGCCCCCTCTTCTGATGACTAAAACTCCACCTGGATGCCACCTCAGTCCGAGACATGCCAGGAGAGGCAAGGAGTGAAAAGGAAGGTTCCTGAAAGCCCTAGACTTAGTCTGACGGTGAGCCAGTCATCATGGATGTTAGCCCAGTCCCAGTGGAGTCAAACATTATCCCATCTTCTCAGCCTGCTCCGAGGGATGTGGCACAGATATCACTACCTCCACCAGCTTCCATATTTACAAGGAACCAGGTGCGACCTACATCCGCAGCCACCTCAGTAGAAGAAGGCACTGCAGAGAGGCAAACCTCATCAAAACAACATCCACCTACTGCTACTTCTTCAGACATTGGCAGTGGCCCAGTGTTAAAAAGGTGACCTCCCCAGGTTGGGACTTCTTCATGTTAGTGAAAAGGAGCCAAAAATGTCCAAATGCTCCATTTGCTGAGCAAGAGTTAGTCAGGTTAAGCTTGGTACAAACCATGGAACTGGAGGCCAAACAACCTATTTGAGAAAACACCATGCAATCCACTAGGAGGCGCACCTTAGTGGCCAAAAGCCTCCAAGTGGTGTTTATGAAGGTATTGAAAGCAGGGAATCTAATCTCATCATGGTGGAATGTGAAGGTGAAGAAGAGGGTGACATTTTCATTATTCAAGTCAGTCCTGTCCCCAGCAGTGCAGCGGTATCGTCGCCCAGATTAGAAACATCGTAATGGCACAGGAAGACTCAGAGTCAGGTCGAAACACCAAGGCAAGAACATACAGTGGCTACGCCCCCGAGATGCACATCGAGCCTAACACCACCTTCTAAGTAGCTTGCATCAGTGGCACCAGCAAAAAAAACATCCAGGCTACTATTACTGCCTGTTTAGGCAGGCGGGGCAGTACGAACGCAACCAACCAATGACATGTTTGTACAATTGGAGGCTGGTTAAAATGTTAGTGTTGGACCTCCTCCATTTTTCTTTTGTGGATGAGTGGGATTTCAAGAATTTGTGGCAGCTATCTGCCCAAAATGGAAGGTTTCCAGCCGGACATATTTTGCCAGAGTTGCTGTTCCAGTGCTACATCATGATGTGTTAGAATTGATGGACAAGCTTTGCAACAGAGTGGTATCCACACAATCCACCTGATGACAGGCATGTGGACCAGTTGCCAAGCCACTGATTACATGTGTATCACTGCACACTGGATCTTTTTTGTGGGGGTTTGAGAAATGATATCTGCAGGTGCTGACACAGCTGAAACTTGTAATGATGCATGAAAGCATGCAAGAGTAGCTGTGTTCACCATGGAGAAATCTCATAGAGCTGCAAATATTTTGGATGACTTTAACAATAAGGTCTTTGAATGGCTGGGCCGAAGATGGAGTGACATTGGATTTGTTGCTGCAGACAATGGCAGTAATAATGTTAAGGCCATGTCAGATGGTGGCTATTTCAGGGTCCTGTGTTTGGGGCACTGCATAAACATCATTGTATAGGACTTCTTCAAAATAGAACTCTGAGTCAGCAACTTACTGTCCACATGCAGAAGAATCTGCCTTCATTTTAGCTATTCTTTCAAAGCCTTCAAGCTGTTGAGGATTATTCAGTGTGAAAACAGAATGTCAGTTAAAGCCCTCATACAGGAGGTGCCAACACATTGGAATTCTATGTATTACATGTTATAGTATCTTTTTGAGCAGTACAGACAGGGCAATGAATATGTAATGCACAGAGGGAATGCAAATGTGAAAGGCATGATCATTAAGATGGACCAATGGGGCCTGGTCAAATGCCTGACAGAGATGCTGCTTCCTTTTGAAATTTTCACACAGAAAGTCAGCAAGGAGGACTGTTCCATTGATGCATATGCTGCAGAAACAGCTAAAGGAGGTGTCTGAAATGTACACAGGGGTGGATGAAAAAACAGATGTGCAGGAGTTGGTGGAGAGCGTAATCCTTCTCTTATATGTCAATACAAGGCTGCAAAGAGACATTGTATCATCCAAACATTATATCTGTGCCACAATTCTTGACCCACGGTACAAACAATTGCTGACCACTTTCATTCCTTTTTCACACAGGGATGTTTCAACCTACAAGACATGGATTGCTGAGCAAGCCTGTAACCTAGAAAAAGAACAGCTGGAAATTAGAGGCCCACTCACGAGCACAAGGTCTGGGGTGAAGCCTACAACTTTCATAGAGACTGTGGATGGTGCTGTTGGCTCACAGCAGTCAAAATCAACACCAGCAACAACAACAGGAAGATGAACAGCAGCCCTAAAATCTGCATTTGATTGTTTTCTAAAGGCAGGGCTTAAGTCCACAGCAGAGGCGAAGGCAAAAGAGCTTGAGCAAGGTGGAACACCAATGACTATTAAGAGGATGGTCCAGGCCTACCTGGATGACCCAATGGAGGTCTATCTAGATCTAAAGCCATTGGTGTATTGGTATGGGAAGAGGCGCCAATGGCCAGTGCTCAGCAGGCTGGCAATAAAGTATCCGGCATGCCCTGTGGCCAGTGTGTCTGCTGAGTATATGTTCAGTGCTGCTGGTGCAGATGTCACAGTGAGAAGGACCAGTGTGTCACCCCAAAAAGTCAAGATATTGACCATGATCAAAATGAATCAGCATTTTATACCACCAAATTACAGCATACCTGAAGTACAACAGGAGGTGGTTGAGGGTGATGATTGGTCAGACTCAGGTCACGGTAGTCTGTTAACTTACCAACTTCTGGGCAAACCACCTGAGTTTGAGGACAAACTCTATTTCCCTGACTAGACCTGGGGACTAGACCATAGACATTTCTATTTTCTACTATTGATGAACTGCTTTGAGAAAAAAATAGCTAGCTGGGGGAACATTATTATTTTATATTGTTTGTTTCTGTCTAAATGACTAATGAACCACAACTGTTTTAGGCACATGTATGGCTGAATTGGAGTTGGACTAGAGTGCATTGAAGAAGCCGCAAAAACCCCCAAAATCACTTCAAGGAGATTTGAGAGACAATGCCTGCCTTAATTCTGTGCATATTCTTCCTTCTTGTCTCCTGGCAGGACTGCCCCAGATATTTGATTTACAACTTACTGGCCAATGTGTGTTTTGTTTCCTGAATTGAAGAGGATCAGCAATGTGCCACTATGCTTGATTGGAACTGGTAAATAATGCTGTATGCATCAACGATTGATATGAGGGATACTTGTATCAATGTTGAGATGGTTTGTGTGACTCATGCCTAGTGGTGACAGATAGTGAGAATAGGTGCTTATATTGTTTAACTATATGATTACAGTGGCTTGTGTTTGTGTCGTGATTGATTTACAATGTTGGTGGCATAATAATAATCGATGATATTATTTTCCTGAAGGTGATTTTGTTTTTCCTTCCCCTTTGACACTTACCGAAATTTGTTTGCCCATCTTTTCACACTGCTTTGTTTTCTGGTGCTGTGATTTCTGGTTCACATTTGTCAAAGACAACCCCAACAGTCCATTTAGCTAACAAACAAAATTCTAGTCCAGAAAACAAAACTACTCAATGTTTCTCTTATTTTTAAACACAGCTATGCTCTACAGGTCACTCTGTCTCAATTGGGTCAGGAGACTGTGACTCTCGGGAGCAGTTGGTATGGAGTTGGACATAATAATCTTTAATCAGAGTATAGAGGATGATTGAAGGAATCAGAGTATGATTTTACAACTTAAACAACTGCCAAAAGAAGGAAGTTATCAACTTCATTGAAATCAACATGGATGATGTGAGGATGAATCTAAGAGGCCTACTCCAATCTGTGGATTGGTGGTGAGAGGTATGTTGATTACTTGATTTGAGAAATGCAGCGCTGCTGTGTGTGTCTGTTGGCTGGCTCAAACTTGAAACTATGTGGTTGGGTGGGGGGCGTGTTGTAGGAAAGTGGAGGAGGCAGACGTGTTCGATGATAATGTCACATTATGCACTTACTATAGGCTAAATCCGAGAGTTGCGAGTTTGATCATCCTGATACATGCTGCCACTTGTCTGTGATTGTTGGTTGTGGTAATTGCTCTCACTTAATTGATCGCACATCAATCTTAAAATGAATGATCGCAAAGGTCTTTGTTCTTGTTCTGCCACCTCTGAGTCTTCTTGGTACACTTCTCCTCAGGAAGCTTACCTTCCATTCCATCCTTCTTGATTCTACAAAATCATGACAATCATTTCTGTTTTACAATCCACAGGCTTTTTCTTCTCCTGCACCATAACACTCATGCTTACCTTATCGGACCGCTTCAGGCAGGCACTCCAAGATTGATGGGGCAATCCAAGAAGATTGCAGATGCATCACCCAATTTGGCAATACAGACTAGTATAATTTTTCTTTCAATAATCTTTGTTTTAGAACTGTGTGTGTTAGCCTCACCCCAGGATTAATTATATGTCCTATTTTGCAAACATAGGAGACTGACATTTTTTAGGTATATGTATATGTTATAACAACTTAAGTCTCACTGGGGCTACACAGTTATCTGTGTCATACACATTCATGATTTTCTATTCCTCCCACCACAGGCTTCTGATACTTTTACATATGAATGTTATGTTTGTGTAGTGTTTGACTTTTTGTCACACCTTTCCCGAAATCCTTTTCCCATCCATTCATCAAATCCCTAACCTGTTTCCCCCGGGCTGTGTGATTTATTGAGGTGTTACTTAATAATTTACACCATTGATTTATCACACACTTGATGGGGTGGATGTGGTAGAAGCAACCTCAACTCAGTGTGCAGGATCTTCATTTAAGTTCACTTAGGTGGAGTTGGAACTCACTTCAGATGCCTTCACTGTTAGTGCGCTAGCATGCTACTACTACACCACCATGGTGCCTTGAGAAACCATGCAGCCCTCGCTTCATCTATTTAGGTAGGACAATTATGGAGGATTGTTGTACTTTTAGCTTATGTAATTTAATTGGCAATGTCAAATCTCTCCACCCCACTCCTATTGGCCAAATTTTGCAGAATCCACTGCAGAGACTAGGAGATTATTAGGACAAGGTTACCTAACCGCATAAAAAAATAATTGTTTTATACTATCAGCAGATTTTAAAACATGCTGCACTAAAAAAGAATACACTATCAGCAGATTTGAGAAACACGCTGCGTAAAGGCTGCAGTATGAAGTAAAACACCCCAAAAAAGATTTTAGGCATAAAGAAATGCAAATAATTATTTATTTTCCCCATCCCTAACAAAAAGAATAAATACCCACCCCTTCCACACACAGCTGGCCCTCTCCTAACCCCAAACAAATGTCCTTTTCCTCAACCAATGTTCCAAAAAAAAAAACTGTTCGTTTGTCCATGGTGAAGAATAACACAAAAAATAGGAAAGTCCTGCAAAAACCCATTTGTACCCTCTCCACCCACAACAAGACCCACCCACCATAATAAAAGGTTATAAATGGGCTTACGAGGGCCCTAAAGGCGGGCCATGATTCTTCTGAGGAGCCCCTACATACGTGCCTGTCGGGCTCTAACAGCGCCAGCCTCCGAAGGACATAGCGTTGCAACATGGTCTCTGGGGGTGGGGGGCAGCAGGGATGATATGATGATGGGCGCCTGCCTTGGCACTGTGGTGGAGGTGGAGGTGTTGTTGGGCTGGAGGTGCTGGGGCCTGGCTGGAACCCTGAGTACTGGCATCAATTGCTGCCACCTCGTCTTCCTCTTCCTAAAGGATCACCAGCTGCTGGTACGCGGCCTGTATGGCCTTCAAGTTCGTCCTCCACAGCCGGGCTGCTATTACCTGCCATGATGGCGGACCAGCAGGAATAGGTATATCGAGAAAGAAAAAAAGAGAAATTGTAAACAATGCTCTGAGCAAAACACCTGTTTAAAAACATTTGGTACATTTGGTGGTCATCTCTGGCCATTCATTTTTAAGGTGATAACTGTCACAGCCATAATATGCACTATGAAATACAAGTATTCTTCTCCCTCCTGTTGTGCTAAATTAATGGTGGCATTGCTAGCTCAGCTGGTGCCCTAGTCATACTTGTTACTGTCTCAGTTGTTTGCAGCTGTACTAGAAATTATTTTATTCCATGGCCCTGTTCTTCTTTGTACCTGGACTACAAGGCCGATGAATACTAAGAATGAAACACCCCATGTAAAAATAATATAATCAATTATGCAGATATCCTGTCTGCCATAAGTAGGCGTTGGGAAAAGTGATGCACTGCAGTACCAGGAAAGGATTAAGGAATGGTATATAGATTGTATTTAGTGTATTTGCATTATCAAAGACTATCCTATTTGGGAAAATCAAAGCACTTACTTATGGACCACTTTACTCACTGTCCTCATGCCCCTCCACCACCACACAAAAAATACATTTGGTTTGCAGTAAGGAAGGGAATCTTCTTAACGTACTCAACTGCAGGGTACAGTAGAGGGGATTAGGATGGGTAGGTAGGGCACATGCTTTACTAATCAATCAATTCCTCATCATGTGCCTAAGGTTTGGCTAGTAATGTGACTCAATTGGTTGGCAAATGTTGAAAATGAAAAATTAGAACAGAAGTACATTTGTTATGGAAGCCATGATGAATTATATTTATCATTTGGCTTGAAAAATGTGGCGCAAGCAAAAATTGGATTTTTCAAATTATTCAGAAGTCTGATACAGAACTTAAGAAAGATTAAAGCAGTGAAGTACTATGAAGTGACTGACACAGTAGGCACTGGGAGTAAGGAAAACACACCTTGGTTTTGCATTGCTATGCATTGAAAAGTGTTTGACACACTAACTTAACATAAGCTGACAGACTCATATTGCACAGCCACCATTGCAGTTCTGATTCTGCCTAATTGAATCATCATGCAGCTGTTAGGTCATCAAGGGTGGCGCTGGTGCAAGGCCATAGCGAGGGAGGGAGGCAATGGTAAATGGATGCTGGGATACATATTACCTGCCTCGCTTGAAAATATTCAAGGGAGTATTCTGAAATACCACCCAAACCTTTGATAAAAAAAACATCCCAAGCAAGTAAAGTAGGGGAGAACTGTACTCTTGTTCTTCACCCTTGACTTTGATACATACACACCACTTAAGCTAAGCTTTACATTCTCTCAACCAGTCCTTCGCCATTTAAAACCATACAAATTCCAAACATGGCTCTCAACTAACCTTTCACCAACATCCACTTACCTAATAACCACCCATGCATCCTTTCACCCCTTCACCTATCTAAGAGATCTAACCCACCAGAGGAGTCTGTTCACCCATCCAAGCATGGAATTCTTTCACCTATACCCTTTCACCCACCTGTGCTGGTATCCTTTCACCCGTTTACCCTTTCATCCATCCTACACCCACCCATGCATTCTATCATCCTCCTCATCACCCACCTAAATAAGATTATGCACCCTTTCATCCACACACACATTCTTTCACTCATATTTCACCCATCCATTCTACTTCCATCCTTGTTTCAATTTTCCAAAACCCATCCTAGTTCAAGTTCACTTTATGAACCTTAGTCTGCTAAACTGCAGATAGAAGAGGCCATTAATACTTACTTAACTCCTGCTGCATCTGCTAAAGCAGAGTGTTGACGATTGAATCAACAACACTATTACACCCTTGTGGTTACTATATTACTAATTGTCAATAAGCACGCAATAGGGCTTACCAAAGCTCACCACTGCCGCTGCAGAGACTCCTCCCTCATCTGCTCCCGCAGCTGCGTCTGCGCTGGTGTTGTCGCTGCTGGCCCTGGCACTGGTGGTCGGTGCAGCTAGAAAAAAACATTACACAATTTAGACATCACATACTCCTCCCCCTATTGTTTTTTTGTAATAGCAGAATACAGCCGCAATACATCACTATATTTCGGTTACAGACTTCTATCAAAATATCAGGTAGGCATTTTGTTGGTTGACAATTTTTTAAAAGCCAAGTAAAGCAAAACAAAATGGTAATGGAGGGGCACAACTAGTTATTCATGAATCTGAGTTATTCAAAAGAAATGAAAGGGTGCAAGAATCGGTCAATAAAGGACATATGGTCTTTGTTGGCTAATGCAATGGTGTCAACTTTCTCATACTTCCAACCATGATGCACGGTTATCAACTGCTAGTATACTAATAATACAGACACAACATTGGAGGGTATACTAATAATACATACACAACATTGGAGGGTACAAGCAATTAGCTGACCATGTTCAAAAACACCTTTTTTCCTTTTTTTTATGATTGAGCTGGAGCAAGAAAAATAAAGCCTTCTCATGAAACATGTGTAGAATACCATACATGGGAATGCAATCTTCAGTACATGGATTTTCTGAGCCTTACCACCACTCCACCAGATAAAAAACATAAAGAGAGAGGGAAAGCTCACTGACAAAGCAGAAAAAAAAGCTACAGACAGACTAATACAGTCAGACAGTTTGAAATAAAGAAACTTGAAATATAGAAATTAAGTAAATAGGATAATGCAGGGATAAGAAGAATTTATGAAACAGATAACTCGAAGTGGAGTTGGAAAAAGGTAAAAAGGTAGAAAATAATTCTAAGTGTGGAGCACTGAAAGTTAGGGAAATAAATATTAATATTAACAATAACAAGAGTGGGGCCAGCAGAGCCATCTGCCCCAGCACATGTGGGAGAGCCACCTTCAGCTGCCTCACAAGCCTCGCCACCAGCCCTGTTCCTGCCCCTGGATGCTGGATTTCTACATCGGATGTTCAGAGCCCCTGTATAATAAGAATACTATTATCATGGATCATCCTAGTCCAAATATCCTAATCCTATCCCAGATTTCCTAAACTACCTTTTGGAATTACTAATAAACTGCAATGAAAGATTTCGGCAGTTCTCATCTCATTCTCAATCTCTCAATGCACAGATTTGGATGCATGCAAACAACTACACATCACTCACTGTGCAACATGCAAACTCACTAACACTAATATTAACAATGACTATCTTAGAGAGGGCACAGGAGGAGTCTGTGCATTACTTTTTATTCAGCCCAAGCAAGCACCCAAAACAAGTACAATTCGGTAGTGCTGAGCACCTGTCTAGAAGACGATCACATAATATTATATTTGTAACATAAAGTTAACTTACCTGTGTGTGAGCAGCATGCTTGCTATTTGGGAAGAAACTATTAGCATAGAACACAACTAATAATTGTTTATTACTCGCCAAGCCCTGCAATCTCGACATGTAGCAGGTCGAACAGGTCTGTTTCATGGTCCAGGATACAGGCACACTGGTGCGTAAACTGTTGCTGGGTGCGCCAGACCCCAGAGCTGCGGCGCACACTCTCTCCCAGTGCTGCTGGCGCTTCCGGAGGCCATACCCAGACCTGGGCCTGCCGCCTGCTGCCAAGGTGGAGGGGAGGTGGCTCTGTACATAGAACACCAAGGCAGCCACCTCCATCTTGGAAATTATGTCTCAGGGCTGCACCCCTTCACATCGCCGCCGCCCGCAAGGAAGTCGGCTGATGCTTGTGGTTGAGGCCTGGCGCTGCTGCTCCCCTGCTTTGCCATGGTGCTGGGGACTTGGGAGGGAAGAGATAAGAAAGGATTAGGAAGAAGGAAGGGAAAAAAGAAATTTAAAAAGTGGGAAAATTGGTTTTAAAAGTGTGGGATGGGAGAGATATAGAGGGATATAAAAGTAGGCCCTTGCACCATAACAAGCAAAAACGAGATGGCTGCACCCATGCAAACTGTGCAGTGGAGTTCCCCTGAGAATTCCAACACAAGAACGTACTTCATGTTGCCAGTGATGTTAAATGTCACGCCAACTGGTGCACCAAGAAACTCCACCTGCTAGTGGAATTTTACTTTGCAGAGTTCCGCATCATGCAACCACGCAAATTCGGCCCAGGCCTAGTTAGGAGGACGCTAGGCTGATACAAAATGGGCTCTTGTTATTGATAGGTTTCCTGGATAGTCCAGAAGGACCTAGTCTCTGATGAAGGGATTGACCCATTAGCAAAAGCTAAGTTAAGCTTCAGGAATTTTTTACTTTAGAGGGCTCAAGGGCATACCAGCAGAGACTGTATGAAGAGAGTCAGCAAATTGGCAGATTCTTGGCCTAGTCCACTCGGGTAAGGCAGGAAGCCTCAGTAATTATGGGATTAGTTAACTCGACCATGGATGAAATAGTTTCTGGCAAAGTCAAGGTCAGACTAAGCAGCTTCAGCTATCAAATTGTTTTAATCAATTAGCCTCCCACGAGTGTCCAGCTCTCAGGCCGAAAAACTGATTGCCGCCATATCCTTTAGGGAAGTTCAGGAAGCTCTCTTTGTAATGTCAAATGGGGAGGCAGCAGCAATGATGGCTTCCCAGACAATTTTTCTAAAATCTTTGCCAAGGATCTCTTACCCTTTTTGATTGATTTGTTCAGTTTGATTAAAGAAGGGGGTGAGATTCCCCGTACATTTAAGGAATCCATGAATGTCAGCTTTTTAAAGAAAGGAAAAAATCCTTATTATGGAAAGTTATATCGCCCCATTAGTCTGCTTAACACTAGATTATAAGTTATTTATGAAGATATGGGATACTCACACTACCCCCCGTGCTCAAACTCTAATCCATAGGGGTCAGATAGGTTTTGTGGCTGTTTGGGTTGATAGCCGCCAATACTGTTTTTTTAGTACAAGCATTAGATTATTTCTCAGCTAATAATACTAGCGCAACAGTGATAATGGTGGACACTGAGAAAGCTTTTGATTTAGTCAATTTGCATGCCACTTTTTCTCTTGAGAAATCTGGCTTTCCTCTCCAATTTATTTGCATGCTCACAAAGTTATATCAAGGTGCCCAATCTAAAGTAATGGTTAATTCTCAGTTAACTGGATTAGTCGACATTTTCATTGAGGGATTTGGCAGGAATGTCCCTTTCTCCTATTTTTATTTGTTTTTTTTCCTTGAGACAATTTGGCTTTGAAGCCTGTGTAGCCGGAATGCCCAAATTGAAAATGTTTGCTGATGATGTGATTCTTTACTTGGAACCTGACTGTGAGGATGTACAGAGAGTGTTGGGGGAATTCTCTCAGTTTCAAGATATTGGGGTATATAAAATCAGTCAAAAGAAAACTGAACTGCTTCTCTTCAATACTACTGCCAGCAATCTTCCTCCAACTCTATAGCAACAACCTCTATCCCAAGCCCCTATTAGATATCTTGGTATTCATGTGACCAACAACTTTTCTCAGCAGTATCAATTAAATTAAGTCCCAATGTTTCATAAAATAAAGGGTCTTTAGGATAGCTGGACACTTCTCCCTTTGGCTTTGATAGGCAGGAACGCTCTTATCAAAATGTCCATTCTCCCACTTTTCTGTTCTTATTCCCGAATATTCCCATTAAAATAAGTAAGAGATATTTTAGCGATCTTAACACTATCTTTAGCCAGTTCAAATGGAACCGTAAAACACCTAGGGTGAATTATTCAGTGCTTCAGCTTGAGATCTCACAGGGTGGGCTGGCCCTCCCCCGTATACAGACCTACTGTGAGGTAGCTCTTTTAGATATTTTGGTCAGAACACTGTCTGGGGGAGCAATGATTGAGGCATTTTTTCTGGACACAATGCTGCATAATACCACTACCCATCTCCTGGTTTTCATTAAGATACCGAAACTGCCAAAAAAAAACAGATGTAAGGTAGAGGGCTGGAGTGCCCGTTTTTAGGTATTTTATCATTCTAATCAAATTCCATCAGGTTTAACATGCCTGAATCTCTATGAGGCCAGGCATGTGGACTTGCAACTGTCTTTGTCACACATTACATTTTGGTACCACTCTGGGCTAAAGGAATTAGGACAGTTCTTACTTCGTGGTAAATGTATGACCTGGCAGGAGATTTGTGCATGGTGTGTGGTGAGTCATGTAAGCAATTTTTCTTTCAGTCATCAGCAGATTGTTAAATTTTTTAGATCCCATTATCTGAATCCCCACATAGAAACATCCTGTGTTGCGAGCATTTTTCAGGTCTAGTCTTTTTGTTATAGGGAATTTGTATAGGTTGGTATGCAATCAAGGTGTACTGACTTGCTTGACGGCTATCCTAGATAATATTGGTGAAGCCACACAAGGCCGGTTCTCTGAGGATGATTGGCAAGTGATCCCGTTTTTTAGCCCATAAAACTTAACTGCAGCTAACTTTAACAGAATGCAATTCTTATCTCAGTGGATGGCTTATTATACCCGTGCGGCCCTCCACAGAATGATTTCCTGTTTCAGAGGATCAGTGCTTTCGGTGTAAACAGGAGGGAACTGGTGAGTGTTTCATATTTTTCACTCCTGCCCAAAATTGGTTCCCTTTTGGCATTATCTTTCTCCAGCCTTGAGCTGGGCCATGGGAGTAAGCATAAAGTGGGAACCATCGCTCGTTCTTTTTGGTTTTATTAGACAAAGGGCTATCAAGTGAGTAAACCTGCCCAAATATTTCTGTCAATTGCATTTCTGTGGCCCGTTCACTGATTCTACAACTCTGGTATACAGAACGGGTCTCTACATGAAGATTGGTTAAAAAAAAATCCAGAACAGGAAGGTTTGAGGAGGCATATGCTAAAAGGGTGGTGGGCCTAGGAGATTTCAGTCATCATGGAGCTATTTTAATATTTTGTAAATCGTGTTGAAGGTGTTGCATTAATTATCTGTGCTACAGAAGTGTTGTAGTTGTTTACGTAAGCACTCATCCACTTTAGCACATGTTCACTTGCATTTAACTGTGAGATTTTAGGATCTATGGTATTTGGGCTATGTTTTTTTTCCAGCACACCAGAACTTTAGTATTAGTCTATCAAGCATTCATACTTGTGTGGGTAAGCACTCGCACACTTCAGAACATGTTCACTTTCATTCAACTTTTGGATTATAGGATGTGCAGTTTTAGCGCATTATCTGTATGTTTATTGTTATTGCATTCTAGGAATTTGGTCGAAAATTTTACTGCAAGGTGCATTTTTCTTATTGTCAAAATATGCTGCATTGATAAAGTTTGTTAAAAGTTCAACGGGTTACAGGATGTTTAAAGCTATAATTCTTATTCTGTGTTTTACGTGCTGTATATCATCTCTGCTCAATAAACTTTTTTTTTTAAATGATTAAAGAAGGGAAGCCGTGTGGTCCCCCTCCTAGAATAATATGTGGCCCTAGAGACTGCCCTCTTCTACCTCCAGAGGTGCCCATCCTGAGGCAGTCGCTGTTTGCTTTTGCTTGGTGGGAGCTGTGACAGCCCCTGCCAAGCAAAAGCAAACACTTTGCTTTCAGCAAGTGAGAGCTTAAAAAATGCTCCTGCTTGATAAAAGCAGACATTTCATTTCTTTCCCTGCCCGCAGACATGCAGGCAGGGTGTCAGGATCAAGGCTGCCCACGGTCCAGGTTCGACCCGAAGATCCACTGAGCGGATTTACGGCGCGTTATGTGCACCACTGGTCATCCCCATGTGTTCTAAGAATGGCCAGCAACGTTGCATGCCATGTGGGAAAACCGACATAGCGGCAGGTTATGGCCATTGGTGGTCAAGATGCACTTATCGGTGCTATTCTATGAAAGGACTACATTACCCATCTTTTTAGAGGCAGCAGCCATCTTGGGGGTGTGGCTGGCCTATAAAGCCCGGCCACACCCAGCCTCGTTGCTCACTATTTTGAAGACTTCGATGCAGGCAGACCTCAAGGGACCTTCCTCTGAAGCAAAGCAGAATTTCTTCAAAGGCAGCTTGGCAGAAACTCGAAGTTTCAGTTATTCCCTTTTGGGAATTCAGACACAAGTATGGCGTACTTGTGGCGGTAAGGTCGTGAAGAGCCCAAGGCAGACGGGAGTTGTTTCTCCCTAACTTTCAGCATTCCCCTAGACTAACGAGCTTGGCAAAACACTTCAGTCCACGGCAGTCAACGCGCTCAGTAAAGCGCTTCAGTCCACGGCAGCAAACACACTTGGCAAAGCGCTTCAGTTCACGGCAGCAAACGTGCTTGGCAAGGCACTTCAGTTCACCGCAGCAAACACGCTTGGCAAAGCGCTTCAGTTCATGGCAGCAAATGCGCCTGCAAGGCGCTTCAGTCCACGGCAGCAAACACGCTTGGCAAAGCATTTCAGTTCACGGAAGCAAACACGCATGGCAAAGCGCTTTAGTTCACGGCAGCAAATGCGCTTGGCAAGGAACTTCAGTTCACGGCAGCAGACAAGCTTGGCAAAGCGTTTCAGTTCATGGCAGCAAACGCGCTTGGCAAAGCGCTTCAGTTCACGGCAGCAAACGCGCTCAGTAAATCGCTTCAGTCCAATGCAGCAAACACGCTCAGTGCAGCGCTCCAGTCCATGATAGTAAAAGTGCTCAGCACAGCGCTTCAGTTTATAGCAGTAAGACGCGCTCTGTAAAGCGCTTCAATTCACGGAAGCAATGCACTCCAGTACATGCGCTTTTTATGTACAAAAAAATCTTATTTTAAAAGAGGGTTGCAATATTAAGAAATCATTGTTCATTGTTTTATGATGCATTATATGTGAGATACATAGTAAGATGCTTTACATTGTTTGAAGAGACCTCTTTAAGTGTTTAATGAGGCCTCTAAAAAGAGATTTATGTTTAGAGTTTTATCAATGCGTTAGTGGTTCTATGATTGATATTTCAAAGAGTGTCCATGGTCCAAAACTCTGTTTTTCTTGGGACTCTGAGGCCTCAGTTCATTCTGGTGTTGTGATTTACAGAAGGGGCTAATTGTCCAATTACAAAGAGTTTTCAATCTTGAGTTATGGAGATGCATGTACGCAAAGGCTTTGATGGTGAATTAGATTGTCATTAATTACTATATACATGCTTGTACTAACCTTTTCCTTTTCAGATCTCTTTCCCAGCTGTTCACTGCCCTAATTCCCTTCCCCCCGCCTGGCTACATCATAACTCTGTGTTATTAAAGCTTTCTGAGTCGATGACGCCGGGAGGTGGGCCTTTTTGTTCAGCGACATGCAGATCCCGAGGAAAAGCCACCGTGACAGAATAGTGAGCTCACGATTTAATACTTTCTTCTTGGTCTGTACGTTAGCTGCGCAAGAATGGCCACCTTAGACACCCTTATGTCAGCGTTAGCTCAGATGCAAAAAGATCTGACAGACTCAAAAAGTGTCACAGCTGATTTGGTTAGTATAGTAACTCAGTTACAGAGTAAGGTGGATGGTTCTGATTCTACTACTCACCCTATGATTGCCACACCTACTAATATAGCTGTGAATGTTCCACCACAAATTCTTTTAGCTGCACCAGAAAGTTTTTCAGGCGACCCTAATAAGGTTCACATTTTTCTCACTCAGGTGGAGTTACATTTTACATGTCGTCCCAGTGCTTTTC
Organism: Pleurodeles waltl; assembly: GCF_031143425.1. NCBI lineage: Eukaryota > Metazoa > Chordata > Amphibia > Caudata > Salamandridae > Pleurodeles > Pleurodeles waltl. Next base: position 1,746,285,559 of record NC_090444.1, read on the forward strand.
CGGACGCACAATCTAGAATTGCATTTCTGATTTCGTATCTGAGTGGTGATGCAGCTATTTGGGCTATACCTTTAGTTCGAGTAGACAGTCCTTTGTTGTATAATTGGAGCCGTTTTGTGGAAGAATTTGAAAAAGTATTTGATATGTGCGCTATAACTATGTCTCCAGACAAAGAGTTGTTAGAATTGCACCAAGGAAATAGAGATTTGATAACATATTTGTCCAATTTCAACCTGCTAGTTGTGGAAACTGCTTGGCCTGAGGAAAAAAGGTCAGCAGTATTTTATCAGGGGTTAAAAGAAGAACTAAAATATGTATTGGCCCAGGGTGAACCACAACCAGAAACTTGCTCTGATTTGATTAATCTAACTCTACAGTTAGATCACAGACTCTCTGAGAGAAAAGGAGTAAGGAAAAGACAGGAAAAAGGCAACTGGCGCCTGGGAAGGCCCAGACATCTTCAAGCGTCCTCAGATTCAATAATTGATCCAATGGATATCGGAACTGTCTGCCCATCACTGACCAAAGAGGAAATGGACAAACAACAAAAAATGGTCCGTGTTTATATTGCGGAAAAAAGGGTCATTTTATAAACGAATGTCAAAAGAAACTCAAAGGTAAAATGGATCCAACTTTTAAAACCAAGAAAAAGATAGCTATTGCTTTGGAAGATTCACAGGAAAACTAAAGTGCCCAAGAAAAAATGAAGAGGACCTCTTGGGCAAATTAACAATCCCTTTGGTGTGTTCATGCACAAGCCGATATGTCAAACATTTTCGAATTCCAGTTCAAATGACTGTGCAAGGAAAAAGACAAAGCACAAGTTTTAATTGACTTAGGGGCAACACAAAATTTTGTGGCTCAACAGACTGCATTAAACTTACAGATACCCAGTGTCAGGAAAATGATTCCCAAAGTTGTTTGTGCAGTTGATGGTATTGAATTGGCTGGAGGCCCAGTTACTAAACAAACTTCACAAATCCAAATGATTTGTAAGGATAAAGAAAACCAGAACCAGTGTGGAATCATTCGCTTCGATATAATAAGGCACCCCAGTATGGTTTTATCCTTGGAATGGCGTTGTTAATCTTACATAATCCATGCATAGACTGGCGCAACCAGGTTTTAAGGTTTTCTTCTTCCTCTTGTGCAAAAAAATGTTTTCAAAAGAAGAAAAACAAAGAAAAAGAGTTTCAACATTCCATTACTACTGCAGCCGAAAAGGAAGTTGATCTGCCATCCCAATACTCAGAATATTCTGACGTTTTCAGTGAGAAGAAAGCAAGTTCCTAACCACCTCATAGACCATACGATTGTCAGATCGACTTAGTACCTGGCGCTAATATACCAAATTGCAGAATCTATGCGTTATCTGAGAAAGAAAACCAAGTCCTACGAGAATATCTTGATCAATGTTTGGCCAACAAATTAATTCGGCCATCACGATCTCCAGCAGCTTCTCCCCTATTTTTCGTACCCAAGGCTAATGGTGATTTGAGGCCTTGTATTGACTTTAGAGCAATCAATAAGATCACAGTCAAGAATAAATATCCACTGCCTCTTATTCCAGTCTTGTTAGATCAAGTAAAATCTGCTGTTATCTATACCAAACTTGATTTACGAGGAGCTTATCACTTAGTTCGAATTCGCGAAGGAGATGAATGGAAGACAGCTTTCAAAACTCGCTATGGCCTCTTTGAGTATCTAGTGATGCTGTTTGGTCTATGTAATGCTCCAGCAGCCTTTCAATACTTTTTAAATGATGTACTGAGAGAGTATTTAGAGATCTTGGTTATAGTTTACATAGACTATATATTGCTTTACTCAGACTCAGAGGAAATACATGAGGAACACGTGAAAAAGGTATTAAAAACCCTGCAAAAGCACACTCTATTCTGTCAATTGAGTAAATGTGAATTTCATTCCAAAGAAGTTGAATTTTTAGGAGCCATCCTAACACCAAAAGGGATGCAAATGACTGAAAGAAAGATTCAAGCAGTATCGGAATGGCCTACACCACGATCAGTAAGTGATGTTCTATGCTTTTTGGGATTTGCACATTTTTATGGACGTTTCATACTTCATTTTTCCCAAAACGTGGCACCAATCACTAAATTGCTAAGAAAGAAGGCCAATTTCAATTGGTCCCAAGAAATAGAAAAAGCATTTCAAGAATTGAAAAAGGCTTTTACTACAGCTCCCATCGTAGCTCTTCCCAATGTGGAGGAACCGTTCATAGTAGAAGCTGATGCATCTGATGTTGCTGTGGGAGCCATCTTATCTCAACGTCATAAAGAAACGAGACAGTTGCACCCCATCGCTTATGCTTCAAGGAAATTGAATGAAGCAAAACAGAACTACACCATAGTTGAAAAAGAACTATTAGCAATTCGCAATGCTTTCAAGGAATGGAGACAATATTTATTGGAAGCAAAACACACCATAACTGTATATTCTGATCATAGAAATTTACAATTTATGAGTTCTGCCAGACTATTGACTCCCAGACAATGGAGATGGATGCTATTCTTCGCAGAATTTGATTTCATAGTGACCTTTAGACCTGGTGTTGACAATCGGAAGGCAGATGCTTTGAGTAGACAGGATTCTTCGATTACTCATACAGAACAAAAACCTATGCCTATTATAACGCCTTCAAAAGTACTGTGTTTACTAGCAGCCGAGAAATTCTTTGATCTTATTCGTAAAAAAAATCATATCACCAAGTGGCAAGAGTGGTTACAACAAGACACTAAAAGGTCAATTCAACAAGGTTTACCACTGCATGAATCTCGAGTTTTCCTGCCTACTGAGGAGTTATGAAAAAAAGCTTTTTATTGGTTACATAGTCATCCTCTGGCAGGTCACCCAGGTGCTCAAAAAACTATAGAACTCATGAAGAGGTATTTTTGGTGGCCTACATTCGTTCATAATCTCAAGCAAATGTTACAATCCTGTGAGGTATGTGCAATATGCAAAGGCAAACATAGCAAACCTAAAGCCCTATTAATACCTCTATCTGTTCCCAGTCATCCATGGGAACATATTTCAATGGACTTCATTACTGGTCTTCCGCAAATAAAACAGTTTACAACCATCTTAGTGGTAGTGAATTACTAACTATGCTAATTTCATCGCTTGTAAAGGGCTCCCAACCTCTGACACCTTAGCAAGTATGACTCTATAAAACATTGTTCGCATTCATGGACTTCCAAGATTCATCCTCTCTGACAGATAAACACAATTTTCTGGACGCTTTTGTCTACAATGGTGTAAGGCTTTACAAATTGATTCAACCTTGTCTACTAGCTATCATCCACAAACGGATGGTCAAAAAGAGAGACTAAACCAAACCTTGAAACAATACTTATGATGTTATGAAACAAAATCTCCGAAAACCTGGTTGGATCTGTTGTGGCTAGCCTAACTGGCTTATAATAACTCTCGTCATTCCTCGATAAACTCAACACCTTTCTATGGGCCATATGGTCGTCATCCACATATTTTGCCAGTCACATTACCGGCTTCAACACAAACCACTCCAGCAGTTATGGACATGCTAACACATATGAAGAAGGTGCACTCACAACTGCAAACAAGTCCCCATGAAGCAAAGAAAAAATATAAAATACAATATGACAAAAAACACCAGCCTGGTCCTCAATATACAGACAAGGATAAAGTTTGGTTGTCCACAAAGAACTTTGTATTCAAAACCAAAAATATGTTCCACCCAAAATTCATAGGGTCCTATGAAGTTTTACGACAAGTGAACCCGGTAAAATATAAATTGAAGTTACCACCGTCTTTGAAGATTCACCCCGTATTTCACACTTCACTTCTCAAGCAAGCTTCGCCCTCAAGTGTCACGCAACCTGCTCCTCTTTTGGTGCAAGGGCATTGGGAATACGAAGTGCGATCTATCTTAGATTCCAAGTATCGGGGGTCTTCCCTTTGGTATCTAGTGTCCTGGAAAGGATATGGACCCGAAAATGACTCTTGGGAACCAGCAAAGAATGTCCATGCACCACGTTTGGTGCGGCGATTTCACCTCCTCCATCCTGGAAAACCAGGTCCTGGACCGCGCCTGGGAGAGGGGTGTAATGTCAGGATCAAGGCTGCTCGCGGTCGAAGTTCGACCTGAAGATCCGCTGTGCGGATTTGTGGTGCGTTATGCGCACCACTGGTCATCCCCGTGTGTTCTAAGAATGGCCAGCAGCGTCGCCTGCCCTGTGGGAAAAGCCACATAGCGGCAGGTTCTGGCCATTGGTGGTCAAGATGCACTTATCAGTGCTATTCTATGAAAGCACTACATTGCCCATCTTTTTAGAGACAGCAGCCATCTTGGGGTGTGGCTGGCCTATAAAGCCCGGCCACACCCAACCTCGTGGCTCACTATTTTGAAGCCTTCGATGCAGGCAGACCTCAAAGGACCTTCCTCTGAAGCAAAGCAGAATTTCTTCATAGGCAGCTTGGCAGAACCTCGAAGGTTCCAGTTATTCCCCTTTGGAAATTCAGACATGAGTAGGTCGTACTCGTGGGAGTTGTTTCTCCCTAACTTTCAGCATTCCCCTAGACAAACGAGCTTGGCAAAACGTTTCAGTCCACGGCAGCCAACGCGCTCAGTAAAGCACTTCAGTCTACGGTAGCAAACGTGCTCAGTAAAGCGCGTCAGTCCATGGCAGCAAACACACTCAGTAAAGCGCTCCAGTCAATGATAGTAAAAGCGCTCAGCACAGCGCTTCAGTTTATTGCAGTAAGACGCGCTCTGTAAAGCGCTTCAAGTCACGGAAGCAACGCGCTCCAGTACAAGTGCTTTTTATGTACAAAAGAATCTTGTTTTAAAAGAGGGTTGCAATATTAAGAAATCATTGTTCATTGTTTTATGTTGCATTATATTTGAGATACATACTTAGATGCTTTACATTGTTTGAAGAGACCTCTTTAAATGTTTAATGAGTCTTCTAAAAAGAGATTTATGTTTAGAGTTTTATCAATGCATTAGTGGTTCTATGATTAATATTTCAGAGAGTGTCCATGGTCTAAAACTCTGTTTTTCTTGGGACTCTGAGGTCTCAGTTCATTCTGGTGTTGTGATTTACAGAAGGGGCTATTTGTCCAATTACAAAGAGTTTTCAATCTGGAGTTATGGAGATGCATGTACGCAAAGGCTTTGATGGTGAATTAGATTGTCATTAATGAGTATATGCATGATTGTACTAACCTTTCCCTTTTCAGATCTCTTTCCCAGCTGTTCCCTGCCCTAATTCTCTTCCCCCACCTGGCTACATCGTAACTCTGTGCTATTAAAGCTTTCTGAGTCGACGACGCTGGGAGGTGGGCCTTCTTGTTCAGCGATGTGCAGATCCGGAGGAAAAGCCACCGTGACAGAATAGTGAGCCCACAGTTTAATACTTTCCTCTTGGTCTGTACGTTAGCTGTGCAAGAATGGCCACCTTAGACACCCTTATGCAAGCGGTAGCTCAGATGCAAAAAGATCTGACAGACTCAAAAAGTGTCACAGCTGATTTGGTTAGTAAAGTAACTCAGTTACAGAGTAAGGTGGATGGTTCTGATTCTACTACTCGCCCTATGATTGCCACACCTACTAATATAGCTGTGAATGTTCCACCACAAATTCTTTTAGCTGCACCAGAAAGTTTTTCAGGCGACCCTAATAAGGTTCACATTTCTCTCACTCAGGTGGAGTTACATTTTACATGTTATCCCAGTGCTTTTCCAGACGCACAATCTAGAATTGCATTTCTGATTTCGTATCTGAGTGGTGATGCAGCTATTTGGGCTGTACCTTTAGTTCGAGTAGACAGTGCCTTGTTGTATAATTGTCGCCGTTTTGTGGAAGATTTTGAAAAAGTATTTGATAGGCGCGCTATAACTATGTCTGCAGACAAAGAGTTGTTAGAATTGTGCCAAGGAAATAGAGATTTGATAACGTATTTGTCCCATTTCAACCGGCTAGTTGTGGAAACTGCTTGGGCTGAGTAAGCGAGAGCTAATGTGATCTACAGCTGGTGTCAGTCTTACAACTAGCATCCAAGAGGTGAGGGGTGATTACCTGAAGTATGTGCAACTTGCTGGACAGTTGTACATCTAGCTAGCACCTAGAAGGCTGATTGCTTGCTCAGAGGGGGAAAGAGTGTACCTAGCCCTGCAGGAGGAGATACAGTCCAGGAGGGGAAGCCCTGCTGTGTTCCTTGAGTGTGGACCCTTAAAAGAGCAGACTTGTTGACAGGAATGTAACTGGCACCAATCAGAGATAAGATGGGTCACTCAGACTCTCTGTTTGGTTTATGTATCTAACTTCACGAAATGTAAACAACCCCTGAGCAACAGCATGCCGTCCAATGTGCTGCGAGTCTTCCGAGGTCTGATAACTCCATTGTAGCAGGCGATGCCCACCCGCCTTGAGCAGTACCAGAAGAAGAGTAGCCACTGCCAAAGCCTGCTGTAATGTTCTTCACTAAGTGGCAAGATCGAAGAGGTGATTCACTGGCTCTGATCCCGCACCCACTCACTGTGGTGCTGACTGTGCAATCACAAAGGGCCCACAAACCCACAATTCACATTAAAGCAAACAGGTAGCATGAGACCTGAAATGAGCGAATGTCTTTGGTTTGTATTCTTAAAAATAATCTTGCACATTAGAGAGATGGGCAATTGGCACCACAAATGTCTATTTGCTCAAAATACAATGTAAACACACCTACTGGTTATTGAAAATAGTGTTTGCTTGCACAGCCAAATTTTGAGCTTGCAAAATGGCCCTATTACTACCCATGATCTTTGTATTGCTGCTAGAACTCTGAAGTTGATGTAAGAACTACTAAGCTTGACTAAAGCTCCATAGATGTATTTTTAGAACCCCATAACTGAACCCCTATTACTGTATGTAGCATTCCTTTTTGCTGTGCTATTAGAGTACTTCACTTTTTATTGAGACAATTACTGGGATGGGCAATGACTTATTGCATGTTGTTTTATTGTTTAAGTTCTGAGCCTTTACCCGCTACACTATCTCCTTGAGAAGCTTCTTGACTGCAAGCCCTCACTCTCCTGAGAGTCAAATGCAGAAAATGTGTACTTTGCCTAGTTTGCAGCACCAGAGTAATATGGGCTCCTGTGGCAAATGTTCCCGACCACAATGGTAAGGGCCGGGTAGGCCCTGCCTTCGCTGTGGCCCCTGAAAGGGGTCTGACATCAGTCCATCACTAACTCTCCCTTCATCAGCAAGATCACCAAAGAAATCTGTCTTTGCTCAGCCCTAACCATCTCCTGCATGACTAACTATACAGCATCAGATGGTCATATCAAGTTGTAGCATAGAGGCAGTTACCTTTCAAATGTAGAAAGTGCACTCCTAAACACTCATTAAGATGGTCAAGGCTCCTTTAACACTGCCAACCATCTTACCTTTATTCTCACTATGAAGTCCTGACTGGGAATGATTGGCAACCTCCTTTATGGGTTTTACTCCTACCTATCCAGCCAACAATAGGTTTTTCTTGACCCATATCATCTTCAACCTCTACATGGAATTCTTGGAACACTACTCATTAATCAGTCCAAATACATCAATCAGTCAATGATACACAATTCTAATTGTACATCGCCATCACTCTATACATCCTGTGCCTCAAACAAAGCCTGCACTGCATACACCCTAGGGCAGTGTTCTCCAACCCCCGGGCCGCGGACCGGTGCCGGTCCGTGGATCAATCGGCACCGGGCCGCCCCACTGTGGCGGGCGGTAAATGTTTGATAATTTTTCCGTGGCCCGCTTGTCACACAATTGGACAAGCGGGCCACAGAAAAATTATCAAACATTTACCGGTCCGCGGCGATAAAAAGGTTGGACAAAACTGCCCTAGGGTGTTGAGGCCTGCATGAAGCTAAATCCTGCAAGGGCAGTATTCCTGCTATTTGCCAAGATCAACAAGCAATAACTAGTCCAAATGTGGGGAATTGCATTTAGGTGGATGGGTTCAGACCCCCAACTTTCAGCAAATGCAAAGTTACCTGAATTCACTGTGGACACCAACCTCACAGTGAAAGAATGCATTTCTAAAAATACAAGAATAAGAACACACACATACACAAATAAATATATGGCTTCCTCGATATGCACAGATTTCTCATCAGTAATTTTGCTGCAGATGTTACAGTGATATTATCAGTGATGTCATAGAAGATGTAATGAGTGATGTAATAACTGGTGTAATTAGCAGTGCAGGGCGAGGCTGCGAGTTATAGTTACTCTTACTCTGCATAGCACCCCATTTCTTGATTAAGAAGAACTTGGAACTAGTACAGAGTGGGATGGTTTAGGTCCTCCATAAACAGGCCTAGGCAAAATTAAAACTGTTAATGTCTGTCCTAATTTGGGAGAATAGTAACAAATGATTAATGATTTAAAGTTATTTTTCTACCAATTTAAAACATATAATTTAATGGTAAAATCAGATTTTTAATCCCTTTAACTAAACAGTTACTTTATAAAAATGAACTTTGTGCTACCCAAGCCAAAACTGGCATAGAACCATTGTTGCCACTCATCTTACCTCCACAAGCCAATACACATTCCTAGATTAACCTTAACAACCCTGCACTCCAGAGAACAATAGCTTGACTTATGAGCTCTGGATGCAGGAGTATTGTCAACAACTACCTCCTAACAGTAATCAGCCATATGTAGAGGTACAAGAGTTTTGGTAAAACAAAGTACAACCTTCACATTACCTCTTTTGACCTAGGCATGCTAACTGGGGCTGACAGAATGTGCTACTATTCATTCCTAGTGCTCTCCTTTCCAGCTCCAGCCCCAGTAGGGGAGACATTAGTGATTCACCATAACAGACAGATAAGACCTCATCATAATAGGGAAATGGTTAAGGATTGCTAGACATCCTTTTTAAGGAAGATGGAGTTAGCCATTTGAAGTTAGCCATTTGAATTGAGGGCTTCTAGAACTTTTGCAATACAACAAAGAAGAAGTGCTGCAAGAGGAGGTGGGCATAGCACTAGAAAGTGGAGAGGGTAGGTGGGAAAAATTATACAGTTACTGGCTAGTATACAAGACTGCACCTCACCACCAGCTCCTCAGAACATGCTATCGTTACAAGCAAGCTGGACCATAGGATCAAACTTGATGCTGAAATCAGCAAATAACTCACCAGAAGGCTGCGGACCATTAAAACTTGGGAGCCAGACTCACTCTCAACCTCCCACACCACTTCCACATCACAACACACCTGAAGGAGCTCCACTGGCTCCTCATACAAAAATAAACAACATTAAAACTCCTCACCTCCACTTTCAGAGCACGTCATACACTGGGGTAGAATACTTCAACAATTGCATCTGCTTTTACAAACCTTCCAGACACCTCCACACATACAGAAGACCAGATCTGGCAGTCGAGCCTTCTCCTACATCACTCCTGAAGCATGAAACAACCTGCCACTACACGTAAGAGCCTCCATCTTCCTTCGTAAATTCCACTAAATCTGAAGACCTGGCTTTTCGAGTAGTCCCACTAGACTCTAGATTTGGCTAGGTTCACACCTGCTCAGTGCTAGAATACCCTCCCAGGTGATAGTCAACTCTACACACTGACATAACATACATTCCTGGACCTGGGAAGACTTCATCTGTAGATGAAGGCCCTCCTGGAATAAAGAAGATTCAAGAAGCCTTGGCTTCTGCTGGCACTCAGGGATTGGAACCGCTGTCCAAGGGTCAGGTGGCTTATCTTTTTGCATGCCCTAGGGGCACAAAACAGATTGACTCTTGACACTGAAAGGACCCAGGTGCCCACAGAGGATGGGACCCTGCAGGAGCAGTGACTAGAGAAAGGCCTGGTGCCTAGACACTTGCCCTGAGGACTGAGAGCTATAGGACTGACCAAGAGGAACATTCGCAGCAATTGAAGAAAAATGGGACTTTGTTATTATTTCTACCTCCAGAGAATTGGTACAGGGTGCTGAAGATTGTATTGAGAGAGCACATCCAAGACAGGCAAGAAAATCAGGTTCGTCCTGCTCAGAGATTTTTGCAGTACTGAAAATTGGTTTAGTAGAAGCTCACAGAAACAATAATTGCACTCCAAAAGTGATTAATTGAAAAGGTAGAACCTTGGACAAGGGTAAGGTGTCATATCTATCCCAGCAATGTAGGTGTTGCGAAATCCAGCCTTGTCCTACTCAGAGCGTTTGGGTCCACAACTGAGCTTCAGAGAGAGCTTGAAAATTACCCTTGCCAGCCTTTGCCCTGGATCTTGGAGTACCCTTGATGTCAAAGTTTGAAAAATAAAGTAGCCTAAGTTAGAAGGTGAAAGCTTTTTTCAAGACAACACCCTTGGTGTATTTGACTTCAGTCTACTGCAGTTTGCCTGAAATCATACTTAGATCTGGGATATGCACTAACTGATATTTTTCAGTGGTGTGTAACACTTTCCAGAGGCTTTTGGGTTTTTACTTATTAAATTTTTTCTCTTTTTCTAAATTAGTTTGGAAATTCTACTTTGTTGTTTCTTAACTCTAAAATTGTTGGTACAGCTTGAACTTACCGCATATTTCTCAGGAGAATTGCTTGCTGCTTATGGGACAGCTACCTAACGTTGAGCACAGTTTCACCATTTGTGTCGAACACTGTCCAGGTGTATGGTTACTAAGTTGTTATGTCTCCAGTTTCCTAAAATAATAACCCATTTTCTCACATGATGCAAGTGTTGAAATGAGTGAAAAGTAAATGAAGTATATCCGACCATTTAGTGATATCAAGCCCAGTGTTCAGGTAGAATTAAGTGAGATGAGAAGACGTCACTGTAAAATCAATTCAGGTGAACAGTAACAGAACACGTTTTAAAAATACAAGTTGAAAAGACACAATCTTTATGTGAGTTGTGTTTCGAATCAGAAACATGATGTGACCCCAGAATATCAGACCATCATCTCATATACTAAATATTGTCTTCAAAAACTATTGCCACTTAGGAGTTAATTCTACAAAAGCTACACACAATGGAATGATATTTTGTAATCAATATTTAGCACACCGTATTTACTTTAGACAATATTTCTGAGTATGACAGTATGAATTACTACCCTGTAATGAATGTGAGCCATTTAAACGTAAGTTATCTGTAGTAAATTATTCAATAGCCATTTAGCTTCATTGATTAACTGGGAAGACTATTGGATGGATGCATGGAGCCTATAAATAAGGAGCTCATGAACCAAACTAAGGCAAATATAAGCAGGCACTATAAGGAGAAACTAGAAAGGTTTAAATGGAGATATAAATGGAACCAAATGACTCATTGATCTAACAGGAACCAGGTGATGGATTAACAAATGAACTTACTGACTAGTTTTTTAAAAATGTAGACACGTCCAGTACTATTTGCAACCGGTAAACCTAAAAGATATATTCAATTGAAAAACTTGTAAATGCTCCCACATTAAACAGAAGAGGGTTGCAATAAATAAATCATTATACAAATTTCTGAGTAGCACTTTATAGAAAATATACAGCACACTTGATCAAGGTAAAGATTTTTCTCAGACCTTAACAAAACATATGGCACTGTGCACCACAAACCAAGAACAACTCTGTGACCCAGAAGAGAGGAAACCGTCTGAGGACAAATTATGCACATTACACTCCTCCGAGGTTTAAATGTAGAAGAGGAAGCATGCATATGCAGGCACAGGAGACTGTCTATAACATTGTGACAACATTAGTTCACTGGTGTTTCTGGGCTCAGCTGGGGGTAAGCTGGGATGATTAACGGGGTAGCCTCAAACTTTACAGTTCTTTGACTCTATCATACTATAACTTATTTACAGGTGTGCCTTTTTTAAACCAACATATCCTATTTTATTCTTTTGTGACTGTCCTCTCGCGTCTGACTGTTAATTTATCCTGTTGTGTCTATGACACACTTGTAGCTTCAGCGACAGTCTTTCACAAACTGTGTTTCCTTCTGCCCTGAATATCTTCTCTGTCCTTTTATCCTTTTTCTGAGATCACAGAAAACATATTTTGTTTGAGTGACATATCGAAATAAGACATATTTCTCTGTGCCTTATCGTCTGCTCCTCCTGGGGTTGAGCCGCGATGTTTTTGTGTGTATTGGGCTCTAGGCTCCGAGCACATTCAATAATAACCCTGACCTTTCCCTGGTGTTGTCAGTTCTTATGACATCTGTGGCATGAGCATTCAGTGACACAAATCTGACAAGCCAAGATGACTTCTTGTGTGAAACACGAACCTCACTGAAAACAAAATAGAGCAACGCCTCAGCCCAAATAAGAGAGGAACGATATTTGAAAGAAAAACTATAATTTTTCCTATTCAGACTTTTATAGAGAGAAGCCAAATTTGCAAAGAAACAAAATATAAATTTCCCTATTCTGTCTTTTATACAAGTGGCTGAGAATGATTATTATATGCTGAAAAAAATATTTCTGAGAAGCATGAAATCGTGGGTACTTGTGAAAATAATCTCATGAAAGAAAACAGATTTGCTGATAAATAGTCAGCCGATACTACTGGGCAAAAGGGTTTCCATTGCAGATGAATGGAGGTATTTAAAAACACAAAAGTCGACAAAACATACATTATGTTCACTTAGCTGCCTAATTTATAGCCTTTAGGTAGTTAGCATATTTTTTATGTGACTCATATGTAAAACCTACATTGCAGTTTTTGTGTAAATACCTTTCGCATGCAATTATGCCAGAGGCCTCTATGCTTCTCCCTTCTTTACTTATGCATCCCTCTTTAGAAAACTCTGTAATTTGCCAGAATACTTAGAGTTGTTCACCTTCTCCAAAATTATAAATGTTCTCCTGTAGGAGAGCCCTCCACAGACATATCTTGCAAACATCTTGTACAAACCTCATTTACTGTTGTGCTCCATTGCAATTTCTTACAATCTTAGCCCATGTTTGTACTGCAGCGCTTGACTAAATGCCAGAAGTGCATTTAAAGAAATGTTAATTGTCAAAACCGTTTTGCTTTGTACTTTGAATCGTGCACACTTACAGCATGTATGCAGTATTTTGAACCGGAAATCATCACTCCCCAGACATTTTGCCTTTTGTCCTTTTGTTTCTGAACTCGTTTTTTATGGCTTTAGACATCTGTGCACTTTTTCACTACTAACCAGTGCTAAAGTGCTTGTGCTCTCTCCCATAAACATGATGCAATTGGTTTATAACTTGACACATTTAATTTAATGCTAAGTCCCTGGTAAGTGGTGTTGTGTTACCATGGACCTGTAAATTAAATGCCACTAGTGGGCTGCTACACGTATTGTGCCACCCACTACTACAGCTCTAAACCTATGTCTCAGGCCTGTACTTCTGCAGCATAGTTTTAAAACTACCAAGTTGACTTGGCAGGATAAACCCATGCCAAGACTTAAACATTCCTTTTTAGGAAACACCACCACAGCACCCAACCAGTGGGCCCATACCTCTGTCCCCAGGACACGTCAAGCAGCAGTGTGTCCACCACTACAGGGACCCCAGGCAAACCCACTACCCCAAGAACAGCAGGGGCCTGGGGGCAGTGGGCACATGGTTCATGGGACAGAGGACCAGGAAAACAGAGGAACTGGGAGGTCTGCTGTGCGACAGGGGGAGGACAGGCCCAGGGAACCCACTCTCCACGAGGCCCTCTCCAACATCATGGGAGCGTACCATCATTCCCAGGAGACGATGGCAACGGTACTGGCCAAGTTTCAGGAGACCCAACAGCTGCAGGAGGAACAGTATTTGGGGTTCAGGGAGGAACTCAAGTCCATCAACACCACCCTGGGCACCATTGTAGGGGTGCTGAAGGACCTTGTGAACACCAGGAGGGACACTGTGGTACAACAAGGGGCTCCTGACACTAGCCTGGATGATGAACTGCCACCACCTCTGCCGGCGCTAGTGGACAGGAGGCACCACCACAGGACCACGACACCAGCACCCCACCCCCTGCAGATGGAGAACCACCCGCAAGCAGTCCCTGAGATCCAGGACAAAGACAGAGAACAATGCCAAGACCCCCACCAAGAAATGAGACTACCCTGAATGTCATCCTTCTGTCCCACTTTGTCACCCTGTCCATCCTTAAACTGCCTAGCTCCACTTCCTATGCCCCTTTGGACAATGCACCTGTGAGACAAATAGACTGGAATCTGCCATGGACATTCCTCCACCATCACCCCTGTCCATTTTACAACCCCCTCCACTATTTTGCACTTAAATAAACACCCTTGAATCACAAAACAATCTGGAGTCAGTCTGTGCTTTCACAATTGTGTATTTGCAATAACTGAGGAAAAACTCAATGTCCATTCTAATGTCTACATACCGCTCTAGTCCATGAGGTAACATAGCAGAGGTCACACAGTGAAATTGAAAGGCAAAGTGACAAATCAGGGTCCATACACTGGGTGAAAGTTACAGACAGACGATAGGTCTAACAATTTTATCAGATATAGGAGGCAGTGATGTCTTCTTACCTGTGTCTCAATGGAAGTATTGCTGGATCACGGTGTTTCTGTTGTCTATGTCCTCTTCTTCTGCCTCCTCTTCTTCACTGTCCACAGGCTCCACAGCTGCCACAAGACCTCCTTCTGGACCATCCTCCTGCAGAAAAGGCACCTGTCGTCGCAAAGCCAGGTTGTGCAGCATACAGCAGGCCACGATGATCTGGCACACCTTCTTTGGTGAGTAGTATAGGGAACCACCTGTCATATGGAGGCACCTGAACCTGGCCTTCAGGAGGCTGAAGGTTCTTTCAATAATCCTCCTAGTTTGCCCATGTGCCTCATTGTAGCGTTCCTCTGCCCTTGTCGTGGGATTTCTTACTGGGGTCAGTAGCCATGACAGGTTGGGGTACCCAGAGTCAACTGCAAATGTCGAGGTACAACTGTTAGACACACACTAACCCTTAGGGACAACCCCAGACCCAGGCAACTATTCACACGGTATAGGGTCCTTGTCCTCACCTAATAGCCACACATGGTGCCTCTGGAGTTGCCCCATCACATAAGGGATGCTGCTATTCCGCAGAATGTAAGCGTCATGCACTGAGCCAGGAAACTTGGAGTTCACATGGGAGATGTACTGGTCAGCCAAACACACCATCTGCACATTCATAGAATGGTAGCTCTTCCGGTTTCTGTACACCTGTTCACTCCTGCGGGGGTGGGGGTACCAAGGCCACATGTGTACCATCAATGGCACCTATGATGTTGGGGATATGTCCCAGGGCATAGAAGTCACCTTTCACTGTAGGCAAATCATCCACCTGAGGGAACACGATGTAGCTGTGCATGTGTTTCAGCAGGGCAGACAACACTCTGGACAAAACAGTGGAGAACATAGGCTGGGACATCCCTGATGCAATGGCCACTGTTGTTTGAAAAGACCCACTTGCTAGGAAATGGAGTACTGACAGGACCTGCACTAGAGGGGGGATTCCTCTGGGATGGCGGATAGCTGACATCAGGTCTGGCTCCAACTGGGCACACAGTTACCGGATTGTGGCATGATCTAGTCTGTAGGTGACTATTACATGTTGCTCTTCCATTGTCGACAGGTCCACCAGCTGTCTGTACACCGGAGGATGACGCCATCTCCTCACCTGCCCCAGCTGACGTGCCCTATCGATGAGAACAGCGAGCACAGAGTCAGCTAACACTGAGGTAGAAAAAAACAATTGTATTGCACACATTTGTCAATACGCTATGTGCCTGTCTCTGTGTAAATGCAAGGCCTATATATGTGTGACGCATTAAAAAATAATGCCATGTGGCCACCTGAAATGGCGGCTGCCTGACCTGTAATGTGGGACAAGGGGATATGAGGTAACTGCGCTGGCATTCTACACCGTCGCGGTAGGCGGTCGAAGCCCGTGGCACAATCCTGCATTGGTTAACATTGGGCCCTATGGGTCCCAGGAGCCAATGACGATGTACGCCGGTGGTGACGGTACGCACCGCCGCGGACGTGACCGCCATTTTCTCTCTGTTCACTCACTTTATACCTGATCTTCGACAGGAGAGGGCCTACACTGCAAGTGCTGCTGTGACCTCAGTCTAAAAGCGACAATGGCTCATGTGTCTGGGGAAAGGGCCCCTGCCTTCACATCGGAGGAGTTCGATAGACTAGTGGATGGGGTCCTCCCCCAGTACACGCTACTCTACGGTCCTCCAGACAAACAGGTGAGTACACTGTGAGCATGCTGTATGGGCAATGCCTGTTTGGAGTGATGTGGATGGAAGATGCAGGGGGGAGATGAGGCCTGCATGATCGGACGGTGAGTGTATGTGCGTAAGGGCAAGGATGGGAACGTGGGACAATTACTGTGGCGGTCCGGACGGTAAAAGTGTTACATTTTCCCCTGTACTATTCCTCTAGGTCAGCACCCACCAGAAGAAGGATATTTTGCGTGCCATCACCAAGGATGTCTGGACCCTGGGGGTCCAACACAGATGGAGCACCCACTGCCATAAAAGATGGGAGGACCTTCGCAGCTGGAGCAAGAAGCCAGCGGAGGCCCAGCTGGGGATGGCCTCCCAACGTGGAAGGGGTGCCCGTCGCACCATGACCCTCCTGATGTTCCGGATCTTGGCGGTGGCGTATCCGGAGTTGGATGGGCACTTGAGGGCATCACAGCAGCCACAAGGGGTGTGAGTACACTCACATTCAGCTGATTCTGCGCCCATTGGAGGTGTCTGGGTGGGGAAGGTGAGCAGTTGGTTTCCCTAGGCTAGGGCAAGCTTTGTAGGCAAGGACCCTTTGTGAGGCAGGCTAAGTGGCACCCCATCCCCACCAGTGGTAAGAGCCATCTACACCTAGTCAGGCTTCTGTGACTTCCATGTGTGCAGCAATCGGGCATAGGCCATGTACCCCATGTCCCTGTGATTAATTAGGGAACTCCAAGTGCATGGCGTAGTGCAGAGGGCTACTGTGTCTGTAGTGCCCGCCGATGGTAGCGGTATTGTGTGCACTGAACATGTCTTTCTTCTTTCCCCCCTGCCCCCCTTTTTGTGGTTTCCCTGTTCTTGTGTGCATTAGCATCATCAGACGGAGGAGCTGTGCCACCGGAGCAGGAGGGAGCTGCATCCCACATGGCCCTGGAGGGTCAGACAATGGATTCTGAATTCACCAGTGGGACGGAGGGCAAGGGGAGCTCAACGACGGGGACAGGAGCTGAGACCAGCGACACCGACTCTTCCTCTGATGGGAGCTCCCTTGCGGTGGTGGGACCCTCTGTGCCCACCGCATCTCCAGGTGCAGCCGCCACCCCCCCCTACCAGCACCGCCCTCCCAGCAGCCCCTCAGCGTGTGTCCCATGGCCCCTCACCCAGGAGGATGGGCATCTCCTTTGCCCCAGGCACCTCAGGCCCTGCCCCAGTCAGCCCTGCTGCCCTCAGTGAGAAGGCTATTGACCTCCTGAGATCCCTCACTGTTGGGCAGTCTACCATTCTGAATGCCATCCAGGGTGTTGAGAGGCAGTTGCAACAGACCAATGCATATCTGGAGGGCATTCATTCTGGCCAGGCAGCCCAACAGCGAGCATTTCAGGCTCTGGCCTCTGCGCTGATGGCAGCCATTGTCCCTGTGTCCAGCCTCCCCCTCCAACTTCCTCCACCCAGACCCAATCCCCAGGACCTAAGCCTATCCCAAGCACACCATCAGACCAGCATGCACACACCTCAACACACCAGGGTGGCTCTGCCAAACATAAGCACCACACATCCTACAATCACTCACACAAGCATCATACCCATGTACACATACCAACATCCACTGCCTCCACTGTGTCCCCCTCCTCCACGTCTCCCTCCTACCTCCCTGTCACATCTCCACTCACACCTGCATGCACTACATCTTCAGCCACTACCTCCATCACCAGCACGCCCATCACCACACACCGCTCATGTGCACTCACCACCCTCACTACCATTCACACATCCCCAGTGTCCTCTCCCAGTGTGTCTGTGAGCCCTCCTCCCAAACTACACAAATGCAGTCACACACCCACCCAACAGCCATCAGCCTCACGACAGCCTCCAGCCCATGCACCTTCACCCAAAGTCAGCAAATGAACTCCTCCTACAACCACTACCTCTTCCTCCACTCCCAAACCCCCTCCATCTACCCATCCCAGTGTGTCAAAAAAACCTTTACTCTTAAATGTTGACCTCTTCCCTACACCTCCCCGCCAGTCCGTCCCCTAGGGCCCGCCTTACCAGGTCCCAACCCAGCACCTCAGCCACCACATCACCGGGCACAGTGGTGCCAGCAATAACCGGTTTTTGGAGTGCGCCAAGCAACATGGCTGCCAGTGTCCCAAGGAGCGAGGCCAAGGACATTCCCCCTCCTCCAAAACAGAAAAAGTTACCCACATCCCTGAGAGAGAAGGACAAAACACCTGCCACCAAGGGCTCAGCCAAGACAAGTGTGGGTAGTGGCAAGACAGCTGCACCAGCATCCAAGGTGGGGATGGGCCTGAAGCAGGAAGGCAAGTCAACGACGCCACCAACCTGCACAGCGGAGAAGTCCGTCACCGACACCGCCACATGCACTGCCGGCAAGGACACCGCCACCAGCAGCCCAGATGCAGAGCCCTTCAGCAGCACCGCAGTCAGTGAGCCCGCACCCAACACCGCTGCTACTGACAACGCCGCCAGAACTTTGGACAGTGAGCCCGCCACCAGCACCACCATTACTGACACCGCCGCCAGCACCGCAGTCAGTGAGCCCGCCACCAGCACTGCAGTCAGTAAGGCCGCCACCAGCACTGCCCCCACAATGACCGCTGCCACAATGACCGCCGCAAGCACCGCCGCTAATGACACCACCGCAAGCCTCGCCAGCGGCTCCGTGACAACTTAAGCCAGTGGCACCACCGCAGACATGGCTGCCATCCCCAGTGGTCATCCGTACATGGCTGGTGGTCAGTTACAGGGGCCTGGGCAGCTTCCATGTTGCCCCACCGTAAGTGGAGTATCACATCCACTACCTCAGTCCTTGGCAGGATGAAGCACTCTGGGCAGAAAGCCCCCTCGAGAACCAGTGGAGAAAGGCATCCACTACCTCAGTCCTTGGCAGGATGAAGCACTCTGGGCAGAAAGCCCCCTCCAGAACCAGTGGAGAAAGGCATCCACTACCTCAGTCCTTGGCAGGAAGAAGCACTCTGAGCTCAAAGCCCCCTCCAGAACCAGTGGAGACTGTTATCCACTTGAGAGACTGTGGCTTTGCATTTCCAAGGATAAAGCAGTGGGCAACCCACCCACTGGAGAGACTTGAGAGACTGTGGCTTTGCACTCCCCAGGATAAAGCAGTGGGCAAACCACCCACTGGAGAGACTTGAGAGACTGTGGCTTTGCACTCCCAAGATAAAGCAGTGGGCAACCCACCCACTGGAGAGACTTGAGAGACTGTGGCTTTGCACTCCCCAGGATACATCAATGGGCATGGAGCCCCCTCGTGGAGCTGGCGTTGTGCACTCATCCGGCTGAGGTGTCCCCCCTTCCCTTCCCCCTGAGGTGCCTGTTTTATTTCGATCTGATGCCTCTGCAGTATTCTCTCCGTTTCGATCGGGTATCTTGTGTGGGCCTCGCCCATGCATTTTGGGCCCAGTGGTCCAAAGACTATATAGGTGCAGTACCTGGACTTGATTCTTGGTGTACATATTTGTTTATAGTGTATATACATTTTTGACTAATGGATGTTTATTGATTACAATGGTTACAATCATTTCCTTTTGTCCTTGCGTTCTTCCAGGGGGGGTTAGGGGGTCTAAATGTAATGTTTCAGCATGTATTGGTGTGTGTGTTGTTGTAGGTGAGGGTGGGGGTGTTGCGTGTGTGTCACTCTCTTTTCCCTCCCCACTCCCCTGTGTCGTAGGTGCTGTACTCACCGTGGTCGTCGCCGCCGTCGGTCATGCTCCTGGTAGAGGAGCAGGAAGACAATCTCAGGAAGTATTTGGAGTTCAGGCTCCATGGCGTCCTGGTTCCTCGTGGGGTGTGTAGAGGTGAGTGTTTTCCTTTCCAATGCCTGTTTTTGCTGTGTTTTTGTTTGCGTTGAATTCGCCCAGGAAAAGGTGGCGGATTGGCCTGTCATAATAGTGTGGGCAGTACATTGTCTTCCGCCTGTCTGTTGGCAGTGACCGCCATGCTGTTTGTTTGTACCGCCGTGGCGGTCGGAGTGTTAAAGTGTCTGTCTATGTTGGCGGTTTCTGCCATGGTCATAATTAAAAAAATATTTACAGCCGGCCTGTTGGCAGTTTTACCGCGGCTTTACCACCGACTGCCAGGGTTGTAAAGAGGGCTTAGGTTTCTAACAAATGTTATTTTTTTAGTGGTGCCCTCTAGGGGCTGTTCGAAGCATTACAGTCATAAATACTGCAATATTCGCTGCACTCTGAAACTTGCCCCATAAAGCTTTGTGGGGCATTTTATTACAATACATTTTTGCCTATAACTCACCACACAATGTGCTCTTTCTGTTTAGGTCATCTCTGGGTCCCCACACTAGGTTGGGGGGACCCCAAAGTAATAATATAAAAAATAATTGCAAGATTTTCATTTTTTGCTGCAGATAGAGGAAGAAGGTTAATGAAACTGCTTTAGTTTTATGCAGGGCCACTGTCATTATGTGGCAGAGAGAAACAAATTATGCAGCAGGGTTGACCAATTTATATGGCAAGAAAAGTCCAGTTATGCATTTACAACACCAATAGCTCTAAATTAAGCAAATGCAAGACCTATTGCATTGCAAATAATTGGTATTAAATGTAAGTCATCCCTAGAGTAGGTCCTTTCAGCTCAGAGGGCAGGGCGCTGTCTAATTAAAAAGTAGGGCTTGTGTAATATAAGTTTACATGTCCTAACAGTGAAAATCTCCCATATTCGACTTTCACTGATGCAAGGCCTGCCTCTCCCATAGACTAACACTGATTCACCTTTGTGCAACCCCCTAATGGCTAAAATCAGAATGGGAGCAGTTAGAGGAATAATTCTGACACGTATTGGCGTTAGAATTGAAAACCCTCTTTAAGGGTAAAGTTGGATCTTAGCTCCTAATTAGCTTTTCCTTTGTGTAGTCTCCCTTCCTGTATTCTAGTGACTGACTTCCTGAGTTGTGAACTGAATCCAGACTCTAGACAATACGGGTTGTGTGTGCTGAGTGGTGAACACCTGGGGCAGGATGAGCAGGTGGAGCTGACACTCCACTTATATTTCAAGGGCCTGTCTTCACACTTACACAGTGACCAACTCACCATTGCCCAGACATCTTGACATATCGGGGTGAGGAGAAAGAAACTGGGTAGGACCGGTTGAGTGTCAATATTGTGTCCCCCAATTCAAAGGTTTTTACCTGAATAAAAAGGCCCATCTCAGAAACTGCCTCAGATCATCTTTAGATCGGAAACCAGAAGACAAGAGTGCACAGTTGTTTGTCTTGCTGCATGAGAGTCTGGACATGCTCTCTCTTTCAAAACTCTTGAGTGACTCCAAGAACCAGTTGGCTGGTTCCCTGCTTCAACTTTCAGGACAACAGCAAGTTCCAGAGGTCTGACTTGCTTTGCCGTGACCAGAACCTGGCCTGGTCCTCGCTTGCTGTCTTTCTTCTCTTCCTCTGAAGGAGTGAGTCCTGACCCCCCCCCCTTGCTTGTCTTAAGAGTACAGGACCCTTGGGTGTTGTCAGAGGGTGCTCCTCCGTGAAATTTCTGCAAGTTTCTGCTTATTGGCTCAAAGTGGACCCGATCAACAGCTTCTGAAGGTCCCAATGCCCTGACTCCAATCGAAGGCCACCAATGACAGCAGAGGCCATCAAAGGCTCCCAGACTCTGGCTCTGAAGCAGATCTCCATCCCCAGCTCCAGAGTTTCCTCTGCCCAGAGGCTCCTTTCTGACATTGACGACAGCGACCCTGGTTTGACGCCTCAGCTCCAACACAGCAGCTGTGGCTCTTCTTGACTCAGACAACAGGCAATCCAATCACTGATCACCTCAACTCCAACAGCGAGTGGACATTGCATGGCAGCACTCATGACTCCATGAACTCTTGCATTTTCAGCAACCAGCTCGAAGATAACACTTTGACTTACCTTGTGTGCCTTTCTTGAACTTCTCTGCTCTGGCTCCACAACAAGCGCTTCAGTGCTTCCCACTTCTAAATGCTTCTAATTTAAATGCTGACTGCTTGAGTCCACATTACCAGAGGGTTAGGCACAAGGTTTATTTTACAATTGTGGTTCACCTTGAGTAGGAGTGTGGTGCTGGCTTGATGAGGGCTCACAACCACTTCAAACCAGAACCCAATTTCTAAAATAGTAGGATTATTTTCAGGCACAGATCTATCTATCATACACAGGAAAGAAGCTAAGAGAATTTACCTCTATATAGTGATTTTTATTTAATGTTAGTCACATTGTTAAGAATCAGATGCACTTCTAATATGAAACAGTCACGATAAATCTTACATATTGCAGCCCAGTCTTATGTTGAACATACACAGAGGCATTGACAGTGATGCCATATATCACTAGGAAGGGGACAACAGTTGATGCTCTTGGAAACCACATACAAATATTGAAAACACATGCAAATAATGCTTATACATGTTTCTCTAAATGATGACAGCAGTTGTGCATGGAAGAGTTGATTTTGCTGGATCGGTTCACTACCAATAATGTGACATACAAAATACACAGTTAGACATACTTTGTTTTAGAAAACAGGGAATTAGATCTTAAAAAGTGCTATTAGTGCCTCTCATGGAATTTGCAGAATCTAACTACATCTGTGGACAGTTGTTGGCATGAAGATGATGTGCTACAACACAATCATGAACACCAGACTCCCCATTCTAGTTTAGCATGAATGAACTGATACAGGACTACCTTCAAAATCATATCACTTTGAGCAGTAAAGCATTGACCATAACTGCATTCCCAGTGAGACATAGAGAGAAGGATTGCAATGCCAAGGACATTCTAATGGTGACCAAGGAACCTCT
Organism: Pleurodeles waltl; assembly: GCF_031143425.1. NCBI lineage: Eukaryota > Metazoa > Chordata > Amphibia > Caudata > Salamandridae > Pleurodeles > Pleurodeles waltl. The sequence continues at coordinate 1,746,308,615 of NC_090444.1, forward strand.
CTACAATCAGGCTACAACTATGCTATTCATAATTGCACTCACACGTGGCAAAAACACCTATCTATCACATTTTACACTACAATCTCTAGCAGTGCATAAAGATTGAATATAAATGAAGATCAAGTCACTAGGTGTCATACATGATAGTAGACTATAGAATAGACAGACTAGTAGCAGGGACAAGTGTAAAATAGGAATAGCTCATCCAGATAGAAAAAGCACAATGGAAATGATTTAAAGTTTGGTGAAGAAGATACTCAGTTGCTAAGATACAGCAGACACTATCTGCCAAAAGTGTCAGTTCACCCACCTTATTTCGAGGCAGACATACTTTGTTGGCTCCATTGCCAGCATACTCATCCTCTGCCACAGGGAGTACTGCTCATCAGAGGTTACCCATCTGACTGCCCGACCATCTGCCCTATTTATAGAATGTGGTTTAATGGCTTTTCTTGCTGTTCATCGCCATTAAGTAAAACCTGGTGATGAGGAAAAGTAAAACAGAAAAACATAAGGACCCCCACACCATGGGAAAAATCTCTCCATAGTGCGAGAGGGCCATTAGATTTACTTTTTCCAAAACAAACTCCGACTTTGGGAATTTGCTTTGGAGAAAGTAAAACTTTAAAAAAAAATGTAGGACAGGCTGCCATGCTGTTTGATGTAGTCGTCTGTCAAACATTTACAACACTGGCAGGAGCTGCCATGGTGGTGGTTCCTGCTAATGATTAGAGTTGTCCATGGGACTGACCAACAACTCTAAGGGCCATATGTACGAACACTTTTTCCCATAGACACAGAATGGGTAAAAACCTTTGCTACATCTGGCCCTAAATGTGGTGTTCAGTGGTCCCTTGGGATGGCTTTGTCCTCCATGAAGCAATTCACCAAGGACCTACTAATAAGTTAACATGTATGACATCAGCAGACACATATTGCTATGCTCAGAAGTTACATAGTATGCAAGGACAGAGCCTTAGGAGGATCAAGCCTGTGTGGGGATATGTGTTGGCAACAGGTATATATTCTATGTGAAGGAACATAGCCCTGCACTAGGAGAGGGTAGCATGTCCACCTCCATTTTGGCCATGTGTGTAGGCCCTGTCTCCTTAAGATGTACGAAAAAGATGTTTCAGAAATCTACATTTTTCTAAATGTGGATATGCTAAAAATCTGGCATGGACCCGGCTCTCCAGGACCAACTTTGCAGAACCCTGGACTAGGCCAATAAAGATATTACTTACAACGCCGCTTGTAGGCATTGCCTATGATACAGCTGCATCGATTTGAGTAGGATATCTATTTTGACATTATATTAACCAGACTAGGATCTATCTTGCTTACCAAGTGCCTGCTAATGGTTGTATATTTTACAAGTGTGTTTGATACGTGGCATCTCGAAGAAACTTCTTACCTCATTGCTTTACCCTCATTAGTATTTTCAATGCTAGCACATTATTCTTGTCTGCCACATATATTGCAGAGTTCCCACAACCTTGTTTTACTGGTTGGAATCAGTTTCAGTCACATTTTATACATTTTTAAGGGTTCAATGCAGTTATAACTTGTCCTTATTGGTTTCAAACAATTTCAAATGCTTCTTGAATATGCCAATTTACAACTGGTTTTACTGGTTTTACCGGGTTACAATTGATTCCTTCTGGTATCAATACGTATGAAGTAATCCTTACTTTAACCAGTTACCAGTGGTTCTTTTTGATTACAACTATTATTTTTGGAGGAGTGGATGGCATGATTGTCACCTCTGTTTTGACATCACCTCCACAATAAACAGAAAGTAATTAATCTCAAAGCAATTGATGAGAAGCACCAAAGAGACTGACAAAACTATCTTTAACAGTTTAATCAAAGGACATTAACAATCTTATATCAGGGAACAGTCTTTGATATAATGATTGATCTGACTTTAACACCTATCTAGACAAAAGTACAATCCATTGCCACTTAGCTGTCACCAGATCTCAACATATAAAAGCAAAACTATTCATCACAAGAAAGCTCTGGGAAGAGCTGTCAAGTATCAGTTACTTGAGTCTTTGTCTTCCATGAGAAAACATTATACAAACAGCATTATAGATGTAAATACAATGTACCTCAAATTAGTCATGCAAACATCATCCTAAAGATACAGTTCAAATTGGTAAGCACCCTTCTTATCCATCATGTCTTACGAGGGATCAAATAAACCTATTTATGTCAAAATCAGGTGACGTTTCTTTGCACAAGAAATTATCCCATTCTCTCTGTCTTGGAAATTACCCTTTTTGCAGGGTTATCCCCAGTTGTTTTGCCTTTGGCCTCCAGATTGTGACTGTGTGCTGCATTTGGGTTTGCTGGCTTTCGGACTCTGGGCACTTTACCACTGCCGATTACTGCTAAAATGCAAGTGCTTCCTGTCTAAATTGTATTGATGATTGGTTTATCCATGATTGGCACATTTGATTTTACTAGTAAGCCCCCAGTAAAGTGTATTATGTGTGCCTAGGACCTATAAATCAAATGCTACTAGTGGTCCTGCTGCACTGAATGTGCCACCCACATGAGTAGCCCTGTAAACATCTCAGACCTTCCACTGCAGTGTCTGTGCAAGCAGTTTTACACTGCCATTTCAAGCTGGCAAGTGCACCCACTTGCCATGACCAAACTTTCCCTTTTACTAAATGTAATTCACCCCTAATGTATTCTAAGGCAGCCTAATGGATAGGGTGAGGTGTATTTAAAAGGTAGGACATGTACTGGTGTGTTGTACATGACCTGTTAGTGAAATACTGCTAATTCCATTTTTCACTATTGCAAGACCTATCTCTCCTATAGGGTAACATGGGGATTGCCTTGAACTATCTTGTAAGTGTAATTTCTCATTGGGAGCAGATTGAGATCTGGAGTTTGGAGTCTCTAAACTCACAATTTAAAAATACATCTTTCGGTGAAGTTGATTTTTGGATTGTAAGTTTAAAAGTGCCACTTTTAGAAAGTGGACATTTTCTTTCTTAACCATTCTGTGCTTCTGTCTGTCTGTTGAATACACGTCTGGGTTAGGATGAAGGTTTTTGCATTCACTCTACACTGTCACACAAAGGGAGCTGAGGTGTGCCCTGCATATCCTGAATGCCTTTCACCAAGCTGAGATGACACTTGTACCTGAATAGGGCTGTGCCTGTTCTCACACAAAGAAGTCTCTAACCCCCTGGAGTGTGTCTGGGGTCAGGGAAGGGGAAGGCAGGGTCCTGTGCACAATAATGATTCCTCTTTGCAGTTTGCCTACTTCAAAGACAGAAATTGGTATAAGTACTGGACCTCTGACACCACATAGTTAATATCCTTCTGGACTGAGGAAATTCTGCCAGGAAGAAGAGGTATATGCTGTAGGAAAGACTGCCACTCTGCCTGTTGCTTTGTGCTGGCCTGCTGCTTGCTGTTTCTGTTTGGCTTTCTACATCCTGCTTCCAAAGGTTCTCTGAGGGCTTGGACTGAGCTTGCCTGCTGTTAGGAAGTCTCAGGGACATCAAAGACTTAATCTGCCAGTGCCTGGGCTATTCTGCTGAGAGTCCTAATGTGCCAAGTGGAGCCAGCTCCAGTCCCAGGGCCCTTGGAAGTGCAAGCTGGTGATCTGAAAGAGAAAATCCATGCAACAATATGCCGTGCCAGAAGAATTGACACAGCACCCGTCTCGCAGCTGAAAAATGAACGCAGGGCCTGTCTCACAGCTGAAAAATTGACTCACCGCCTGTTTCACTGCGGTCCAATCAACACACCACATCTGGATTTTCCACGCATCATCCCTGGATGCCAATTTTTCATCAACCCCACACCTCAGTTAGGAACTGAGGCTGCATGTCTGGAAATCAATGCATTGTCTTCCTGCGAGGAAAGAATCCATGTATCATCTCTCCTGCCAGTAAGGAACCGATGCATTGTCTCAGCTGCGAGGAAAGAATTGACACATCACCATCCTGGACAGTAAGGAACCGATGCATTGTTTTGCTTTTCCGATGCCCCTCCCCCCCTGTGGCCCATATTGTCTTTGTTTTTGGTTCATCCCAAGTACTTTGTGCTAAGGAGACACATTTATTGATTCCTATGGATTAAGACTTGATTAAACTTTTAAAGGAGATATTTTGACTTGTGTATGTTGGATTTTTGTCGTTTTGGCCTTGTTTTCCTCAGATAAATATTGGCTATTTTTCTAAACTGGTGTGAAGTCCTTTTGTGTTGTTGTCACTGTTTTACTTTGTGTGTGTGTGTACAAATACATTAGACATTGCCTCAGGGCTGCTCATGCTAAGCTACCAAGTGGGTAAACAGGGGTTATCTTAGCTGTGTGACTCCCGTACCCTGACTAGAGAGGAATCCTACTTGGGCAGGGTGCAAACCACTGCCAACTAGAGACGCTATTTCTAACACTGAATGATCTGTACCCTGGTAATTCAAATACATTAGACTCACGTATCTAATCAATCATAATCACAGTGGATGAACTGAGGGAATTTTGTGCTGCAATAAAGCTTTCATATTGCTTTATCGACCTACTATTGGCTCCCATAGCCAAACATGTCATGACACCATTAGCCCTTACTAAATTAACACCATTAAAGCATTAATCCCTAATGCAAGGAAAATCACTGCACTATTTTCCTCCTAAGTAACCCATGAAATTGTCCACGTACCAGAGAGATCACAGTAATATCCATTCAATTAACACCGTCTCCTACTTTGCCTATCAGAAGATGCATGAGTTTTATGAACTGGCTAATATGATATTTTCTTATTAGACATTTGACAGTTGAGCTGGAATAAACTTCTTCCATCTTGCCAAATTAATCTTTAAAACTGGAACTGATATTAGAACAATTTTACTAAACAAAATCTATTATTGTCTATTGTTAGCCTTTGTCGTGTGAGAAATGTAGGAGTAAATGTATTTTTGCATCACTGTCCCGAGGATCTGATTCCTGCAACCTCGTTCTTTGAATATGACTATCTTATTTTTTGGATATGTATTGCAATTAACAGCTAACTTTATGAACATTGATTTTTCCCTGTCTATTTGTGGTCTTAGTATAGCCCATAATATCTGTTTGTTTTCTACATCTGTACATAGTACTGAACAGCACTTTGATATCTGCAGAGGCTCAACAAAACATCAAAAAGTAAAACCTCCATGCATAACTGTATTATCTCCTTCCCAATAATATTTTAAGGCAGCCAGCTTCAATGGCCATTTGAATGCAAATGTCATTATACACTTCATCCTTTTTAACCACGGCATCGGCTACAATGTGGAACATGGCTTGTGATCTTCCTAACTGTATTCTACAAGCATAAAGGCTTCAGAATCCATGGGTGCCATGATGAAATAGCATCTATGCAAATATTGTGGTACAAAATGCCACTGTCAAAATATTGACAACCAAAATATCAACTTAACCTACAACTAATATATGGTACAAGAATATTAACTACAAAAATACTGTGATCCAAATATGGACATTGCATTAGTAAGTATATAATGTAAATGCAATTGACAGTATTAGAATTTTTTCAGGTCAATTATTACATTCCAAAAATGCATGTTTTTATAAAAATACATGTCATTTTAAAATGAATATACAATTGATATAACAAATCCTAATATTAAATAAGAAATTAATGAATATTTAATTAACAAAAAAATATGTTACAACTAAATGTATATTATTACTTTTCTTAAGTTATTAAATACAATCAAAATATTTGAATATAATTCTTTTAAAGCACTGAAAACATATTTTACATTAATTAAGCCATTAAAAGTAAATATTACAAATATGAAAAAAACTAATGTTTTAAATATTTATTTATTAAGTTCATTCGGTCTAGAAATCTAGTCCATTTAAAATAATAATAACAATCATACTTAAAAAAGGATGTAATAAAAACATGGTAACAATGTAAAACCAATAGACGTCAAAACAGTGTAACAATAAGAACAACAAGACAAAGCATTTCATCAAATATATATAAATACAATAAAATAAAACATGAATAAATATAGTAAAAAAGGGGACAGAGCTAAAAACTGAAATATAAGACTTTTTGTCTGGAGGACTAGTATGCACAACCAAAAGACAAAAAAGACAGAAGATAGTCTGATTGGACTAAAAGACGACATTATCAGAGTACCAATCAAAGAAAACAACAGGATAACTATATGAGAAGGCTATATAGGCTTGTGCAGTCTTGGTAGTCATAGGGAAGGCAACAAATTCATAATGGAAATTTCCAACTAAAAACAATGCAAAAAGGATAAAAAAAAGAAGATTAAAATCCTTCTGAAAACAAGTATAGAAATGGCTCAGGAGCCTTTGGGTGCAATGAACTTGCGACGGATGTACCAGGCCTCCGATAAATATTTGGTAACTGGAATGGCAACCCTGGGAGAAGAATCATGCGTACAGATTCTAATGGCTGTTACTCTGTCCTGAAATTACATGTTTTTACAGAGGGGAATAATCCACCTCTTTCTTGGTGTCTTGTACAAAGGGCAGAAGAATAATACATGCTCTGATGTTTCTTTACAAAGTTGACAGAAGATACACCTATCATTTGTAGCGATGTTAGATGGCCAATGGGCCGTGAAACCATTGGTAGGCAATGTGCCATATCTTAACTGCAGGTATAGAGCACGGGCATACGGAGGGATAGGGAGGTTCAGGAAAATCTCAGCCCAGGGTTCATGCTTAATTTGGAGAAAATCCATAGTTAACCTACCCGCCCTCTTTTGGTGCAGGGAATCTTCGTTAACTTTCTCCCAATATCTGTTCGTAACAAATCTCCTAGCCTTGTAAGGGATTTGATCCGGGTGATTCCAATAATGGGGAAGACCCATTTTGTCCCAGGCAATTTTCATCTCTTTCAGCCAAGGGATTCTCTCCAATGCCTTAGGGGCGGCTATCAACTCTCTTATAGCCAGCCTATATGGTTCTAGTTCAGCAGATTTCCATAGACGAATCCAATAGGAAAGGGGTCTTAAGGCCGCTATAGTTTTAATGCCATTTAAACCAAGGTCAAGCCTTAAAGGGGTCATTGGAGTGCCCGTACCTAGCCTGGACACCTGCCTAAGGAAGATATTTTCCTTAGTTTGCAGAATGTCCAGGTTTTTATGGGACCCCCAAAGTTCCGCTCCATATAGGGCTGCTGCTCTGATTTGAACATTATAAATCTCCGCAAGAATGTTCAGAGGGGGGCTCGGTGCCTTTCTAGATCTGCGGACTAAGGCCCCACCTCTTTGGCTTATGATCAGAGCCCCCTTGTCAATGGCTGCCTTCCATTTGCCCGATGTAGATAATCTGAAACCCAAATAATCAAACTCTTCAACTTTCTCCAATGGGGTCGAATTCATCTCAATATTAGTACGCAGTCGTTTTTTAGAGGTAGTGAATATCATAAATTTAGTTTTCTTAATGTTTACATCTAAACCATAATCACTACAGTAAGCACAGAACTGGTTAATTAGGTGTTGAATTCCCATTGGCGATTTTGATAGTAGGATCGTATCGTCTGCGTAAAGCAGGCAGGGGATTTTTTTCCCACCTAGTTTAGGAGAATCATTTATGCAGTTCTCTAGGTAGTGGATGCAATTATTAATGTAGAGCAGAAAAAGAGTAGGTGCCAAAACACAACCTTGTCTAACTCCTTTTTTGATAGCTACAGGGTCAGTCAGCTCGCCCCCTTGTCCACACCTGATTTGGGCAAAGGTATTTTGGTGCAACTGGGCTATGAGTTTCAGGAGGCCAAAAGGCACTCCCATGTTTAATAATGTTGACCACAGCAGATTCCTGGGGATCAGGTCAAATGCGGCTCTTAGGTCTATAAAGACCACGTAAAGGTTACCCCCCCCAGGTCGACATTCTTCCATTTTATTGACATAAATCTTAGAGCTTGGTCAACTGTGCTCACAGCGGGTCTGAAGCCCGCTTGTAAATCAGAAAGGGCGTCAGACTCAATAATCCATTCCTCAAGGTGGGACAGAAGATGTTTCGCATAAATTTTTTGGAAGTTATCGAGGAGACTAATTGGACGGTAGTTAGCCGGAATGTTTGGATTTCCTTTTTTGAAGATCGGTACAATTTCTGCCCCTTTCCAAGTAGATGGAACTGGAGCGCCTGCTGCAATAGTATTGCAGATAAAATTGAGGTAGGGAGCCCATATATCAGGTCTAGATTTGTATAGATCACCTGGAATTTTATCTGGGCCAGGAGCCTTCCCCCATTTCAGGGAGTCTATTGCAGCTCTAGTTTCGGAAAGAGAAAAAGAAATTGGAATGATCTCTTGGTTTGTTGAATCATTGGGGGGCCACAGAGAAACATCTGGTGGACCTCCATAAAGTTGCCCAAAATGCTCTACCCAAGTTGCTGAGAGGATTGTAGAGCCAGGCGCGGCTGGAGAGTCACTGTCATTATCAGCTATTAGTTTCCAAAACTTGGAAGTATTATTGGATGAGGCTGAAACCAGGATAGTGGCCCATCTGGCCTCCTCCCAACTTCTGCGTGCCTTTGAGCATTCCTTCTTATAAGCGGCCCTGGCTATTCTCAGCGTCGCAGCATGGCCTTCTTTAATTGCATCCAGGAGAGCTAGTTGTGCTGATCTGCAGGAATTATTGAACCAAGGGGCATTGTGTTTTTTATTGGAGTTGTTAACAGTCTCTTTTGTGAAAAATTGTTTTAAGGATTGGAACAGATCAGTGTGGGCTGTAAGAAGGCTATCGCCCTCCTCGGACTCATCTAACCGGATCATACACTCCATTTGATTCGCAAGCAAACTGTAGATAGATGCTAAATGTTTAGGGGAGGAGATAACAGATTCCCATTTTAGATTGCGTCTATTATTGGTTAGGGCCAGTTGGGACACGTTGGACCTAGAGTGAGGCACTATAAACGAAGGAAAAAGACCTCTGGTTGATAGAATCAGGGGATCGTGGTCGCTCACAGGCTGCTCATCTACCCTCATATCTACCATGTAACACCAAAGACGGATATCAAGAAGTATGTAGTCAATGCGACTGCTATGTACTCCGCGCCTAAAAGTGGGTCGCAAAATAGCATCCGAGTGTGAGCGGCCATTACAGGCTCGGAGGCCATGAGCTAGTGCGATGTCAGCCAAAAAGCGAGCAGATTTGTTCAATCTTGGTTTTTTGTTGGAGACTAACTGGGGGATGCCCCAATGGGCATCCTCTTCTTTACAGATTCCTTGGACTAAAGGATTAGGTTCGAAGGTAACATTAAAATCTCCACCAATTAAAACAAAAGAGGGGGAATTACTTTTAAGAACATAGTCCAAGTTTGACAGTACGTCAGACTCAAAGTGGGGACTCACATTCCTGTTATAGATATTAATTAAAAGGAGGGGTTTTTCTTCAGAAATCATTAACAATAGGGCTTGCAAGTCCGGGCAACCAGTGTCTAATTCTTCTATCTTGCACCTGAGAGAAATATTTAGCCACGTGAGCAACCCTCCCGAAGGTCTCCCAGAAGATGACTTACGGGCCGGAACCCAAAAGCTTTTAAAACCGAGTCTATATTTGGGTTCTAATGCCCATGTTTCTTGAAAAAGACAAATCAAGTGATCATCAATAAGGTTACCCCAACCTGGGCTGTGTAATTTGCTTTCCAATCCAGCTATATTCCAGCTGAGCACCTTATCGAGATCCTCTGGGCATGAGGACCCAACTCTATTCTGGGCATATAGAATACTAGGGGAGGGACTGTCAAGGACCATGGTGCTTCCCTCGGGTGGATTAAGATCAGAAGGTTTCTCACTCTGAGTCTTTAAAACCTCGCTGGGTATATCCTCAATAGTGTTAGGATTTGATGGGTTGGCCATGCGGATGTGACCCAAGGTATAGGGAGCGTTTGACTGATTAGAAATGCATTCCTCAGATGCTTGGCATATTAAACTATTGGGTGAACCCGGGACAACAAAATCGGCCGAGATGTTAAGACCAATAGGGCAAATGGACTCAGCTTCGCAGTTAGACAATACCGCATCCTGAAAGGCATCTCCTAGTCAGTCTGCCTCGGAGAGGGAGGATAGAGGACGTCTAGAACCAATTACAGGGGTAGGCAGTGTGTGAGTGGCCGAGCCGGCCCCGTGTAATGGTGGTGATTGAGTACTCCAGGACGACATAGAAGGAGGATAGAACACTTGTAACCTGCAAAGAGAAGTTTTGCCAGTTGTAGGGTAAAGTCTGTTGGCATTTAGAGAAAGTCGTTGGACTAGATCGGGAGAATTAAAATTAATGACGATACAATCCCCAAAACCGCCCTACCCTTCTCACCATCAGTATTGAAGATGACATGGAAAAAGCAAACCCCGCATTCACATGCAACCAGTGGATAACCTTATTTTTGAGTTCGGTGAAGGATTCGGAAAAATGAGGTTTGAGTTCAGGAACATTTGATATAATAAGAACATAAGGACATGATTCAGGTGGTAAATGAAGCACTTTGGGTTCTTGAGAGTCCCAACTCTTATTCTTCTTCTGGTATGCTGGCTGTGAGGATTCCCTAAAGGGGGGGCCGTCTCCTGAATTAGTTGCTGGATTGTTCCATGAGGCGGTTCATTTTAATAAGGGAGCTAAGGCCATATGGGGTTTGTTCGTCAGGATGCTGGGGGTTTTAGCAGAACTAGGCCAGACGTGATTTGGAATAGGAGGAAAAGTTTTGGGAATTTGGCCTGTGTGACTAATGGCAACAGTAGAGTCATGATTAGGATGAGTTTCTACAGGTAAAGAAATTGTTGGTAGCTGACTGCTCGTAAGACTTTCAAGTTTGTCCTCAATTCTTTGGAGACGGTTGGAGATAGGAAGAAGTAGTTTAGAGAGCTCATCTCTTATGAGATCCCTAATAAACTCGTTTGCATGGGAGTTATTGGTATTGTGTAAGGAGATTGATGCCATTTCATTAATAGAAGATTGGGCCAGATTGGAGGGACTCAAGGTTCTAGATCGTTTATTTTTGAGGACAGGTTCCCTACGCTTCCTTTTCCCTTTGGTATTAGATTCAGTTAAAGTAAGGGAACCTTCTATAGGGGGACACTGGGCCAATGAAGTTGGTGCGGCACAAATGGCAGGTGCAATTGGAGTATCATCTTGGATCTCTTGAGAAATTTTGGACGGAGAAGGGGAATGGATAATCGGGACAGACTGGAGCTCTAGTCGCGGGTGGGGCTGTGAGACTGGGCTATCATGGGCTGAGCTAATGGATGCAGAAGGAGGGACAGCAAGACGACGTTGCACTAGTTCTATTTCTCTTTCAAGTTCCCCAACGGCCTTTTGTAAAAAGCCGTCCAGGGTTTGGTTAGAGTGCAATTTCCCGTCCAACACCCCCCCGCGTCGTCGACCCATTTTGCTAAGAACCAGGGGCCTTGAATTTAGTGGGAGAATCAAGTAAAATCACAGCGGGGCGAGCAAAGGCAGGTTAATATTGGAAATTGACCACTAACTAGGTAGAGGCCTAGAGCTTTGGGGGAAAGCTACCCCACCACAGTGTAAATAGGCTTGAGTTTGTCCTTCGGGCAGTCAAATGGAAAGTGGTTATCTGGGACCACAGTTTAAAGTAAATGTCAGGGGGGTGGCCCTGCCCTGCCTCTTCCTGGCAATGACGGGCAAGGACGGGCCCGCCCTTGGCCCGGGCTTCGCCCGGGCGACGCCCGCGCGCGTCCCGCGGAGCGGGAGCGCTAACGTGTGTTTAAAGGGCTCCTGCCCTGATTGAATGCAGCACACAGCTGCTGCCCACCTCCTCCTCCGCCTCGTCAAAGTTCGCGCGCGTCCCGCGGAGCGGGAGTGCTAACGTGTGTTTAAAGGGCTCCTGCCCTGATTGAATGCAGCACACAGCTGCTGCCCACCTCCTCCTCCGCCTCGTCAAAGTTCGCGCGCGTCCCGCGGAGCGGGAGCGCTAACGTGTGTTTAAAGGGCTCCTGCCCTGATTGAATGCAGCACACAGCTGCTGCCCACCTCCTCCTCCGCCTCGTCAAAGTTCGCGCGCGTCCCGCGGAGCGGGAGCGCTAACGTGTGTTTAAAGGGCTCCTGCCCTGATTGAATGCAGCACACAGCTGCTGCCCACCTCCACCTCCTCCTCCGCCTCGTCAAAGTTCGCGCGCGTCCCGCGGAGCGGGAGCGCTAACGTGTGTTTAAAGGGCTCCTGCCCTGATTGAATGCAGCACACAGCTGCTGCCCACCTCCTCCTCCGCCTCGTCAAAGTTCGCGCGCGTCCCGCGGAGCGGGAGCGCTAACGTGTGTTTAAAGGGCTCCTGCCCTGATTGAATGCAGCACACAGCTGCTGCCCACCTCCTCCTCCGCCTCGTCAAAGTTCGCGCGCGTCCCGCGGAGCGGGAGCGCTAACGTGTGTTTAAAGGGCTCCTGCCCTGATTGAATGCAGCACACAGCTGCTGCCCACCTCCACCTCCTCCTCCGCCTCGTCAAAGTTCGCGCGCGTCCCGCGGAGCGGGAGCGCTAACGTGTGTTTAAAGGGCTCCTGCTCTGATTGAATGCAGCACACAGCTGCTGCCCACCTCCTCTACCGCCTCGTCAAAGTTCGCGCGCGTCCCGCGGAGCGGGAGCGCTAACGTGTGTTTAAAGGGCTCCTGCCCTGATTGAATGCAGCACACAGCTGCTGCCCACCTCCTCCTCCGCCTCGTCAAAGTTCGCGCGCGTCCCGCGGAGCGGGAGCGCTAACGTGTGTTTAAAGGGCTCCTGCCCTGATTGAAAGCAGCACACAGCTGCTGCCCACCTCCACCTCCTCCTCCGCCTCCGCCTCGTCAAAGTTTGCGCGCGTCCCGCGGAGCGGGAGCGCTAACGTGTGTTTAAAGGGCTCCTGCCCTGATTGAATGCAGCACACAGCTGCTGCCCACCTCCTCCTCCGCCTCGTCAAACTAATGTTTTAAATACTAAACCATATAACAAAAATAGGAAAGAAAATGATTTACAGAGTAAAACACACAAATTGAAATTAAATCATTTAAGAAATATATACCATTAAATAAAATACCGTAAAAATAACTTATACAAATCCAGAATTAAGCAAAACCTTTAAAAAATTAATCTGACATTCTAAAAACATTGGGAAAATACAGGCATTGTGATGGTGCGGGGATTTACTTTTCTGACACCAGTGTAAGAAACATTGGGAAAAGAGTATATCTTTGGGGGCACACATAAAAATGCATTCTTTGTGGGAGGGATGCACATTTACTATTCTAACTCAAGTCTAACACACATTGGGATTAGCGCATGCACTGGTGGAGGACAGAGTCACTATTCTAACTCCATTCTAAGACGCAAAGAGGAAAGTGCATACATGGATGGGGAAGGGAGGAATTTACTATTCCAACTTCAGTCCTGCAAACAGTGAAACTGCATAAACTGGGGAGGGTATTCCACTTTTCAATGTCATCATTGAGAAAGTCCATATATTCTGGTGGTCAGCTTCACTGTGCACAAATATTACTCAGACCCACTAAAAATTATTTACGAAATTAAAGAAAAAAAACTTGAAAAACCTAAAACTAATGAAAATATCTTAACCTTGGAAAAAAAACTGTAATGTGGAAACTGAAGAGCATTGTTAACAAATGTAAATAATACTAGTTTTAAATAATAAAAGATGCTGCAAATACAGACATGAAATACATAAACCCCAAAACTTTTGTATTTTATAAATTTGACATATCTACATTCTAAGGTGCAAATGAATTATTAATTTAAAAAAATACCTACCCATTCATTCAATATACCCCACAACATGGTAAAACAACCACTGATAAACGACTAATATTTATTTTATTAGCAAATATTGAAAACACTTATTGTTAAGTGTACATTTCATTAATGTCTTAATGGCATAATTGACACCGTGTGTGAATGCAGTGTGTCAACTATGTTATGGGTAGGACTCTATTGTTTTGCTCTTTTCTTATCAGTTTGGAATTGACTTATATTAATGTGCTATTCACTGTGTCTACACTGATTGTAAGCTTGTTGGGTTAACAACCATATTGCCCATTTAGGCACAATTGTAAACAATATGTGGTGCGTCTTGAGACCAATTTGGTAAATATGGCACCTGGGCAAGAAGGGTGGAGGGGCTCACACTTCAGGGGTAGTGGCCTGACCCCACAGAAGGGACTGATGACCCCCACAGATAACCTGGCAGACAGGACTGAGCTGAAAGGAAATGGGTGCAGTTCAAAACCACTCTTTGAAGACTCCCCGCTTCAAAGACACATTTGGGTATAGGTATTGGGGTTCTGACCCCCTCAAATCAGACACTACTGGACCAGAAACTAAGACCCTGTCAGAAAAACTGCTAGGCTGTCCAAAGGCCTCAACTGGACTGCTTTTCTGTTAGGACTGCTCTGCTGCTTGTTGCCCTGCTGCCTGCTCCTTTCTAACCCTGTATGAAGGACTCTGCCTTCTTACCAGAAGTGATCTCCAAGGGCTTGCTGGCTTGCCCCACCTGTTTTCCCCAAGGTCTCAGGGACACCAAAGAGCTCATGAAGGGTGCTTCATCAACCACAGTGCTGCACTGACTAGGTGGAACTTTGTCACAGACTATTGCTAGCGAGCACGATGCTTCTCTGCAGCCCTGCACCACTCCTCTGATGATGTGCTAGTTGTTCCGAAATAATGCTAGTGAGCACGATGTTTCTCTGCAACACCCGTGCCGCTCTTCTGAAACTATCTGTTGCCACAGATTACCACTAGCGAGTGCAAAGCCTCTTTGCAGCCCCCACGCCGCTATTCTGAAGTTGTGCTTACTTCCCAAGATCACCATCATCGAGTGCAAGTCTCTCTGTAGCCAATGAGCCACTCACCCAAGAGTTGTCTGCTGTTGTGGATTCCCGCTAGCGAGCACAGTGCCTCTTCGCAGTCCCATGCTCCTCTACCACTGTGGTGGAACCTCATCTGGTGGATTCTGACGAGCATCTCAGGAGAAGTGTATTTGCTCACTGATTGTGTCTGGAGCCGAGTGCAATGTAAGGCTGCACCTCCTGCAGCCAGAGCTCAGACCTGCGTACTCTGTCACCGGCCCTCTCCCCGGTGCCCATTCATAGTCCCTGGGTCCGTACACTGATTTTTCCGTAACGCTCCTAAAAAGAGTGCATCCGATTTGAAAAGCATTGTGGGGATACTTTTTCCAAACATTATCTTGTTTTACGCCTATTGGATCTGTACCGTTTTTGATGTTGATACCTTCAGATAAACAACTTCTATTTTTCTAACTTGGTCTGGATTTGTTTTTTGTAGTGTTTCACTGCTATGCTGTATGAGCTATTGCACAAATACTTTACACATTGCCTTCTGAGTTAGGCATGCCTGCTCTGTGCCAAGCTACCCAAGGGTGAGCACAGGATAATTTAGTTTGTGTTGTGACTTGACCTGATTAGAATTGTGGTCCCTACTTGAAAAGGGTGCATACCTCTGCCAACTAGGGACCACGGTTCCTAACACTGATCCTAAAGCCCTAGGAACTTTGTTGGTGCACTTTTCTTTAATTTTTGTGATTAGAGTGACGTGATTTAATCTTGATTTTAATTCTAAGGATAATGGACATTATCCAATAGTTATAGAACAGTTGTATTGTGGCTTTTTGATGCAAGATATAAATTTACTCACAGAATTTTCCTAGGTATCCGAGAACATTATAATATCAGTTAGTTGCATGTTCAAATTGGGATCTCCACTAGACCCATGAACCAGCAGAATATTTCATTTTAGCACTGAGACCATTGCTCCTACCCTCGTCTCTTAACAGATGTTTCCTTTGACATGATGCTAGTCTCTGCTCCTTGGAAAAAGTGATTAGTTATTCCATTGTTGAAAAAGCATCTGTAGATCCAGCAGTATTTAAGAGCTATAGACCAATCTCTTTACTATCTTTTGTGTCAAAGATGATGAAAAAAAGAAGAAATAAAGGAATGGCCACATTTTTTAGACTGTTAATATCCTAGAAATGGAACAGGCATGATTCAGAACCTATTATAGTACAGAGACCGCACTGGTCTATGTTATGAATTAGCTATGTACTGTATTATGCATGATAGGGTAGGGGTAGCGGCTCTGATCCTCTAGGAATTATTGACAGCCCTTGACACAGTGTTTCATACAATACTGCTACTCACCTTCAAGAGAGAGGAATATCTGGCAAAGTTCTTGACTGGTTAATGCCTTTTTACAGAGTCATAGTCAAGCAGTGACTATGCCACTCTTCACTTCACATTTTAAGTACAGTGTTTGGAGAGTCGCATATAGCTCATCATTCAATATCTATAGGTCTCCTCTAATCAAACTGATATGGTCCTTCAGCTTGGAAGTTTTGTCCTATCCAGATGACACCCAAGTAATACTAAGATAGGATGGTGTGAGTGACGAGGATCAGGTAGGGTTAATATTTGTATGTCTGCAGTTGCAGATTGGATGCAAAACAACTTCTTAAAGTTTAACTCAGATAAGGCTAAGATGCCTAATCTGTCTTGAGCAACTGGTCCATGATTGGTGGCCACTTGAGCTGTGTAATTGTCCCACTCTGGTGGAAAATGTCCATAACTGTTGCATTGTCTTCGATAACAGTCTTAACTGTGCTGATCAAAAAGGCAAATTGTCTTTTTTGTTTTATCATCTGTAAGATGCCATTCCACTTGAAATCTTCCTTGTCAGTTCCAAAGGCAATCATTGTCTCTCATCTTCATTACTGTAACATACTGTACATGGCTCTACCTAAATACCAAAACTTTATAAACTGTGGGTTTTTTTTAAATCTGGGAGCAAGAGCTCTTCTAGGCATCCTTTACTACACACCTAGTCATACTGCAGAGAGAAGTTACACTCTCTGACAGTCGAGAAGAGAGTCAAATTCAAATGTCCTTACATTTGTCACAAGGTGTTGTATGACAGCACTGATTACTTCTTGAAGAAGATCATTCTTCCTTACCATTCTTCTCATAACCTGTGCTGCTCTACAAAAAGGCTTTAAGCCATTTGTTAGGAAAAGGGGACACTTACTGGTACTCCAAAGGAGGAACCAGATGACTTACCATGGTGTGTGGACGATGAGACACAGGATCGCTCTAAATATATTACCATGTCCTTCCAGCCTCTTCATTACAAGTCGACCATAATAAACAAAGAGGAAAGACAATCCACCCCTTACATGTGGAAGAGTGACCTGGCACTTCAAGCGGGTCACCTGACCTGACCCAAAGCAAATCAGAAAAGGGATGCCAGTACTTTAAGGAGGTGTGTTCCAATCCTGTGTGTGCCCGGCTGGGAGAGGACAAAGCGGAAGAGCAAGAAAACACCAATGGAGAGGAAGAAGGCCCGGTGACTGAGGACAAAAATGCCCATAGGAGAGGTGACTGAACCCCTACTCCTTACAGATCTGACACCAGGAGGACTGACTGCCTCAAGCTGTGACAACCAAACAGAAAGAGAGGACGTCGCACCAGGAAGAGTCTCAGACAGCGATTTCCCACACTGGAAGGACCTTGTTCCATCTAAGACCCGCCACATCCCAGAAGGGACGTGGCTAACCCAGGTGCATGCGCAACTCTGGGGACAATGGGGGAAACAGGGTAGCACAAATTCAAGGGGAGGGCAGGAAGGCGGGGAGGAAAAAGGGATCTGTGTAGGTAATTAAGGAGGAGTGGGAAAAAAAGCTGTTCAAACATTGAAGAATTTTGTGTTTTTATTCTTGTTTCCATTCCCCATCTTTAATCGAAGGCCAACAGACAGACTAATTATTTTCATAGAGTCTTGGGTTTCTGTTTCTTTTCATTTGGGTGATTCCGACTTCCTTGGTTTTGTTACTGAAATTACTAATGGGAAGCTGAGTCCTTAGTTGAATACTAACTCACCAAGAGCACTTTGTAGATGGTGAAGGTGGCACACAATGTCCAGTCTGAGCACGAGGCATAAAACAAAAGACAAACGAAGAAACAGTAGTGTGAAATTCTGAATAACAAAGAGATCACTTACCTTTTTGTCTTCTCTCAAGGGGCACTTTGGGGAATGGTGGTCCGGGAGAACGAGAGATTCTAAAAGAGAAGAAAGAAGAAGAGAAGTTAGGAAAACAAAATCCTCAGAACTTGAAAATCTAAATAAATCAGAGACATATAAACAACACTACAGGTTTAAAAGTGTATTGATTCTGCTCAGTCCTTACACCATTCCAAACATTTTTAGATCTAGGGCACATGGTCATGCTTTATCCTTCACCACAGCCTCTCTCTAGAATCTCTGCCCCCAACATCACAACTAAAGGAGGATGAAATCTTTAAAGATTCGGTTATTTGCTAATTAAAATGCTGGTTCCTGTTTTGTATTCTTCATTGTGTAGATTTTACTCAGCGCCAATATGCCCATTAGGGCAGCATTGCATTTTGCAAAACTCTGATTGAATGATAGAAATTTGTAGAGCACAACAATGCCCAAAGGCTTCAAGGCACTAAGCCTGTCAACTATGCCTACTACTAAAAGCGCTGCAATTCTGTAGTACATGTTTTTTTTCATGACAGTGTCGCAGGGGGATAGCATTGTCAGTGAGATTAGTGGGGGAGGGGGCAAATCTCAAATTTTCCAACAAAAAAAGTGTGCTGCAGGGTGGAGGAGTATGACTAAGATTTGAGATGGACTGTTTCCATGATGAACAGGGTTAGTAATGATTTGTGTTATTTGGGCTTATTGTAGCCCACTATGCGAAAAGTGATGGAATGGGATAATACCCTGAAAAATTGACACCGGACAGGCTATTTGCAAGCAGTCTCCCCATCACCTTTTGGGTGTTTGATTGCCAGTACTATGCCTGCAAATCTGAGAATGGCACAGCTTTCCAAGCCTACTACTACCAGTGATGACAAGAAAAACTGGCAGACATGGCAGACCTGACTCAAGGCCCCAGACCCCAATTACCAAACCAAGCCATGAATGTATCTAGGGTTATCATACCCCCAAAAAAAACCTGGAGCTACACCCCAGCCCATCCTACCTTGGGCTAGTAGTTCCCCCCTAAATCTCATGAATATTGTTACGTACAACACAACGGCCTAGAGTCTAGTGGTGGGCTGTGACCTCAACTCCGCTGGCGGAGTTTACAGAGTTTTTGGCACTCCATGCTCCACCTGGAGCATAGAATTTGGCCACAAACTCCACTAGCCCTGGTAGTGGAGCAGAGCTCACCACCGTGCACTGCATCCCAGTTATGGGTCACACAGCGCAACCGCTGACAGTCTGTGCTTGTGCTGTATGGCCCGTAACTGGGCTGCAGTGTGCAATGTTGGCCCAAAAAACTTAGCATGGAGCTGCTGCAAGCTGTTGCTGAGGGGCTGCACAGGAGCCAGCTCCGGATTGAGGTCTCCCTCCTTTCACTGTCGTCAACAGCAAGGGAGCAGGGGGCAGAGGGAGGCAAAGAGCCATGCTGCAGGCAATGGGGCCCTGGAGTTCTGGACCCAGGTAAGACCCTCGTTTTGCTTTCCCTTTTATGTGAACACTGGGCCAGGTACTGGGCATGGACAGTATTTGCAGATGAGGGGGGACTGTTCTTGCAAAAAGAAAACTTGCAGTCAGAGCTCTGCTTGAAAAGATCCTGTCTCCCCAGAGTCCCTGGGAATGGAAGTGGTGTTATTGGGTGCAGTGCTGCTGATGTCAGCAGGGAGAGCTGGAGGGTGGGGGAGCATCAGCTGCTGACTGATACTCCGGCAGCCCCGCCAGATAGAGCTGTGTGTGGCCTCAGAGAGTGCCTTGAAGCCCAGCGGCCAGCAAGGCTAGTCAGGCACTTTGTGAAAATACCAGGCTGCTAGTGGTGAGCTGGTCTGCTGCTGCCATTGCTGGGCTCTAAAAAAGGGCAGTCTGAGACTGTGTGTAAGTGCAGACAAAGCAATTGCAACGTTGGTGCACAACAGGGGGTGTGGTTAGCACTCCTTAGCAAGTTTCTGAAGAAAGACAGTTAGTGCTGGGAAGTGTGCAGGTGTGAGAGAAACAGGCTACAGGCAGTGGGCTGTGTCAGCACAAGAGGCCTGAAACAGCAGCTTTTACTCCCCGCAGCATACCATTGGCCTAAATGCACCCGATCTCAGAAGTGCTAAGCAGGGTGGGGCCGCCCAACCCTGCTTAGCGCTTCAGAGATCAGGAGCATTCAGGCCAGGGTGGTAGGGCAGAAGGCACTCCGCCACACATGGAACTTCATGGAATTCCATAGAGTTTTTTGCCAACTCTGTGGAATTCTGAAAAGTAGAACTCTGTGAGCTCCACCCACCCCTACTGGAGTCATGCCCTGGGATCACTTATTTTATATGTATTTTCACTGTACACACTTTCCTTAGTCTCTACTATGAGAAGCTTCAATGGTAGAATTGTCAAATTAATGAATGTGGGCAGGGCTCCATGCTTCCAGTCTTTGCCTTTAACAAATTATTTTATCAAGTGGCTGACAGCCCCATGTACTAATATTGAGTTGCAAATAGAGGTGGGTACACCAGCAAATTAATTGGGCAAGCCTGGCCAGAGCCAAACCAAGGGTCTGGCTTGGATCTAGAAGTCCATGCAGGAGCCAAGGCATGAAAATGTGTGGCATGTATTTTGTTCAACACATATAAGGTAAAAATATGATAGTCTCTTCAAAACCAAAAAATATGTTTCTTTAACAAGCAGAAGTGTTTTACCTCAGTACATCAGATTATAACACTGCATAGATAGGCATTTATTAAAAGTGATTAGGACATTAACGGCTCATCCTTCCGCCCCCAAAACAACAATGCCATGAGTTAATTAAAAACTAAGAGGCACATCAGTCGCCATGCAAACCCTAAACGTGCTAGAGGTCCTTACTATAGATGGTGCAACGTTATAGTATATGAATTCAAAAATAAGGTCTTCACAGCGCACCTCATGAATTCAAGTATTTAAAAGTGTGCTCATATGTGATAATGAAGAAACAGGAGGCTCTGTGAAATAAAACATGTACCTAGGAACACACAGTTTGGACAAGCAGGGAGAAGGATATTGATTCCAGGTTATATGGATTCACGTATTGAAATTCAGCCACCAGATCGGTATCTCTGTCTCTATCCTGTTTAACTCAAAGTCCCTGTTTTGGCTTTTATTATTGGCATGAGAACACCCAACACAGACATAATAGACCTGACTCAGGACCCCCAGACCCAGCTACTATGCCAATAATGCATTTATT